>NC_142355.1:19102244-19419327 GCF_059441175.1 Urocampus carinirostris
GACAGCGATTTCCTCCCAACCAAAAAGCATGCCACGGTTACGAAATGGATGGTAAACTACGACGAAATCCAGATAATAAATCTTTACAGTTACTAGCTGACAAAACAGTTCTTACGTCAATGCCTCAAAAAAGACTTCTAAGTCTAAAAAATAGGCACTCTTGAGTGCTCAAATTAAAGGTGGCATGATGTAACACATGTTCTTGTTGAAATTAGAATGTGCTGTACAAATCCCCTTCAGATAACTGTGATTATGTTTTCTTTTAATTTAATGGTCTTATTTCTTTAAAGTTCACTTGAAAGTCTTGCATCTCCAATAAATTGAACGTTAGTTAGAAGTTTTTATGTCATTGTTTCTGGATTTTAGCTGGACACGAGCAAACAACATCAACCAAAAATGAACCGAATGAAACAACAACATTTGAGCACTAAGAAAGATGTACAATACAATGATGTAATACACAATAATTTTCCTAAAGAGAGCAGGCGGAAGCAGAAGCTTTTATATGTCCGTCCCTATTCCATTTTCCTTGCAAGAAATGCATATTCAAAATCGAAACAACAAAACAATAACTTACCCTACAAAAAAAGAAAAAAGATACATTCCAGGTCCATAGAGAACGACTCTTATAAAATCTAATATTTACCAAAACTATTGATATACTAATTTTCCTTATTGTAATTATCAAACACTTTTCAATTTATTTTATTTGGGAACATTTTCAAGGTCATTATCTAAATCATGGGTCTCCAAACTGAGAGCTACTTTTTCTTACTAATTAGTGCACCCAGTTTCATATTCATATCTTAAATGAAAACTTGTGATATTACTGTGTTGTTTCAATATTAATACCAGGTTAAATGTTAGAAGTGGGTTTTAATGGATTCAGTCAACCACTAATAAAATATTATAATTGAAAAGCATAATGACACAGTCACCCAGTACTAGTGAGCTATTTCCAGATCAGGTTCATGGGCAACTCTTTATTGGGCACCACGTTTAAAACTCCTGATTTAAATAATTCCATAAATTTATCACTTTCCAGGTGGCACAATTTTGTGCCAGGATATTGGACCTTGAAATTATGGATTCCGCTTATGTGATGAGTGTCCGCTCTGTAGATCAAAAACTGTTGAACATTTGTTGTGAGTTGATGCCGACGTGCGTTTAAGTTTAGAAGCTGAAATATTTCAAATCTCTGTAATGCAGTATCCACTGTTCAGCACTGTTTCTATACATTAAAGAAACATTGCTTAAATCCAAATTTGTCATTCTTTTAACAGTTTTTCTTTTTCTCTGTAGTGCCAGGAATGCAGCCACCGCTCCCACCTGAGGTGGTCAGAGAGTTGGTTTGTTCCTGCCTCCACAGAGATCCTGTGGCAGCCGATCTTCGCTTCAGCTTATTTGTTGCTGCTGCCCAAAACTATAAGAAGGACTCTTTACTCCGGCCATTCCCTCCTCTATATCTTCACCAGGACAATAAAAACTTTGATGCTTTGGTAAGATAAAAACAGTTCCTTTCAACTCCCTGCCACTTGACTAAAACGAGCCTCATATAAGAACACTATGAATTTCAGAGGTATAAGTGTGTATGTCAATTCTGGGAGACATGTGTAATATAACTGAGTTGCAAGCAGTCCTGGCTGTGGTATTTGTAACTTTTGTTATAATTCATGGAGTATAATGGAGTAGGCTACAGTCACCCACAACTAAACTGCGGATAATTAATGTCTGATTGGACCACAATAGAAATTAGTTTTACTATTACTTTTTATTTTCTTTTGCTGACAAAAGGAGCCGAACAATTGACTCTTTTGTTAGACATTACAGTTCTTGAGTCATTTTCAAACATCTAACTTTTTCTCATAATGATTGATACATACTGGCTTGACCCATAAATCTTTGGGTGCTTAAAAATCTATCCCTTATCTGCACTGCTTACCCTCAGTAGGGTCGTGGGGATGCTGGAGCATATCCAAGCTATCTTTGGGCAGTGGGCAGGGGGACACCCTCAACTGGTTGCCAGTCGGTCGCAGGGCACACAGAGACAGACAACTCACTTTCTCATTCACACCTCGGGAACAATTTGGACTGACAAATCAACTTGATGTGCATGGTTTTGGAATGTGGGAGAAAACCGGAGTGCCCGAAAGGAAACCCCCGCAGGGAACACTGGAAGGCATAGCTGGATTTGAACCCATGACCTCAGAACTGTGGCGCGGATGCGTTAACCACTCGCCCGCCGTGCTGGGATAGACAATTGTTCAAAATTCACATTTAAAGCTTGAGCAATTTAGAGCAGTAATTCCCAACTGGTCTGAGTTCAGGACCCTTGGCCCATCCCAATTACAAGCAGCAATCCAAATAAAGAGAAATTCCACTTCTCAAATTTGCCGAATGAACAAATTGTGCAGTTTGAATGATCAATTCCAGAACATATTTACATTTTAAAAATAACCAACAAAACCAAAACAACTTAGTGTAATAATATTCGCTTTAATACTCAATTAGTTGCGTATTCAATGAAAATGCTTTACTTCTGTTGTTTTTCCTTGAATAAAAAAAAATCCGTATTTCATGTATTGTCTGCTGTATGTGTGTTTTGCCATGCTCAACTTGTGTAAACAAATTTAATCGGCCTTTTTCTGTTGTGTGGAATGACTGGTGTCAACTCGTATTTGCAGGGAATCTACTGTTAAGGAGTTTAAATGAGCCCCTTCTATTAGCATGATATGTTGAAGTGAATTCTCACGCGTGCCCAATGTTTTCTTTAACTGTAGGAGGAAAATGGTGAAAATAAGAAAATTACTTTTTCAAATTTAGTCCAAATGCCAAACCTAACACACGAAAAAGATGAAAAAGAAGAGTATTCGAGTGCGTCAGCAAAACATGTACGTGCATGCAACACACAGGGAGCTTGACAGAGGCTACAATGATGATTTCAGCCAGAAGATGGAGTCAGCAAGTAGAATTCTTTGAACTTACGCACACCATCTTTAAAGTGAATGATTCAAAATAAAGAATTTGCCTTTTTTTTTTTTTTACAAAATTGGCTTATATCAGTACTATAGAAGCGTATTCCACATGAAAAAAACTTTCAGCCTAATTAGTATGCCGCATATTTTGTAATTGGATAACATTGAGGACCTTGTCCTTGAATTATATAAATTTTTTGATTTTCAGTCCAATTGTATTTGGAAGCAAAGGGGATCGCAAATGATTTAGTCTGACGTTCATACACTATATCCAAAATCCATCCAGTCAATTTCTATTAAAAAAATTATGTATGTTTTTGTCTATAAAAAAGAAAAACATATTGTTTCAATGTAGTTGGCAGATGTGAGCTCGTTTCCCGGTGTGAGGGAGTTAGTTCGACTGCGGGCAGGAGAGGGAGAGCACCATGTAGCCCTTGCACACTGGATCCTTTCTTCCAAGAGCTTTGCCGTGAAGACACTCCAGAAGGATGAGGTGTGAAACATTCACCACAAACACACACAACGGCACTTGCAACTCCTTACTCAATTTTATCTGTTGTTCCACTCTGCCAGTATGCCAAACTTTGTGCACTGACACAAAACACCAATGTTTCTGCCCCCGCACCGGATTTCCTCTTTGAGTTGGAGTACTGTGACCAATTAAATGCGCGCTTTGCACGCATGAAAGAGGACAGGGACGTCTTCTACGCCTTCCATGGGAGTCGCCTGGAGAACTTTCACTCTATCATTCACAACGGACTACACTGTCATCTCAACAAGGTCAGTGAGGTTTCCGGCCCTTTGTGAGGAACTTCCGCTCGGTTTAACCTGAGTCAGCTTAGCTGTTATCGCTGATTCAGACACAGTTTTTAAAGAGGTTAGCAAGATTAATTAATAGTAAATTTAAGGTGTCCTTAAAAAGACAAAAGTATAATATTTTCTATATTAAGTATGTGTTAACAATGCCCAACTGAGCTCAAAAAGTGTTTATCTTTTTTTTTTTTTGTTTCCAACTTTTAACAAAAGCTGTTTGGGACACGCTAAACATTAAGTAGGAGAAAAGGGGCGTGGGGGTGGGGTGTTAGAATGACTTTTTGCCCGTCGTTAGTTTGTTTAGCATAAAACTGGTTAAAGTAAGAAAAGCCCCGTTTCAAGTACAGTCCTAATGCCAACCCAAACCCCCCAAAAAGAAGTGTTCATTTGGGCGCATCTAAGAAATGCACATGCTTGCACACGCAACATAAGGAGCTTGACCAAGGCTGCAATAATAAAACAAGCAGGAAGATGCGTCAGCGAGTAATAAAGTTCGAATTTGCGTACAGATTCAGATTCAGATCTACTTTATTGTCATTCTAGTATACGTGTACAGCACCTTTTTTCACAAAAAAATAATTTTTACTCCCCTTGGCTATTTCATTTCTAATATACACCTGTTTACCACATGAAACTAAACGAGTTATCCATTTTTCTTGGCATTTGTCCAATGGAACCTTGAAAATGAATGTTAATTGATTTGGTACATTTTAAATGAGAAATGGTATTTCAGCACCACTCAAGCTTATTAGAACATAATTTCTGTTTAGAGAAACAACAAATAGGGTGTAAGGAATTATTAATTATTTGGTCAAAACTGATTTCAAATCATTTCAAAAAGTAAAATATTTACCAATTATGGTTTGAAGTTTGACCTTTCCCCCTAAAATCAACATACTTGTCTGTATTGATGAGTTACAGAAAATCATAATGTGCCTCAACTTTGTTCATATTATATTTTGTAGAAAGAATAATAGGAATGGTCAAGCCAAGCAGAGAAACGCTATTCTTGTGTGTTGTTTTACATTTTTTTGTTGGATAAATCTAAAATGTAAAGCTGTCTCTCATCTTGCAATTTCTGTAGTTCTTAATATCGTATCGTCTTCACTACAAGGCAAAATGGATTTTATGCCGCACCCCAAAAATAGTCTCGAATCGGCGCCACAACCTGGGTTTGATTCCCGTTGCATACAGTGCTTCGCAAGTGTGGTCAGCTATGTTTCTGATTAATAATTATTACAAGTATACGGAAATAGACTGTAAAACCTTGTATGGTAACATACACATATAAAAACTTTATGCATTTCTTATTTTGTCCACTGTTATTAAAGTGTGTAAGGCGCATCAGGTTTTAAGGTGCACTTATATATTTCTGTCCAATTTGGAGATTTTAGGTGTGCCTTATAGTTTGGAAAGTATGGTAGTTAATATTACATTTTTGTTAGTAGAGCTGTATTTTAATGTGTGCAGATGGTGTGAATAATAAAAGTGTGATGATTTACAGGACTGGTTATTGCGGGTAGGACACATCCTCATGCAATCTGTTTATTTTAACTGAGAATTGTGATTAAAAAGATTAAAACGTAGAAAACTGCAATTAATTTCAGTATAATTAGCATTGGTAGGTATATGAAACAACTTGCATGAATACGGATTTAAGGAGAACACAATCACCATGACATTAAACTGCACTTAATTACTGCGGAAAAAAAGTTAATGTTCTCTCTGATGTGGACTGCTTGATTTGGAAGCACTATAGTGAACAGTTCTTTAGGTATCTGTCAAATGGATGTTCTAAAAACCACTAGTGGCAACTGATTATTTTTCTATTGTCACATGCAGAATTCAGTGTTTGGAGAGGGAACTTACCTCACCAGTGACCTGAGCATGGCTGTGCTCTACAGCCCCCATAGCAGCGGGTGGCAGGAAAGTCTCCTAGGCCCGCTGCTGAGTTGCGTCGCATTGTGCGAAGTCATCGATCACCCGGATGTCAAATGTCAGGTGAAGAGAAAAGGTACGTCCGCTTTGCCTTCTAATCGAAGCTTCGTCAACTCACACGCTGGTCTCATCTCGCGTCAGACTTGGATATCGTTGACCGTCAGCGCTCGAGGGCCAAAAACAGCGAGGGGGGCGACGTGCCCGAGAAGTACTTTGTGGTCACAAACAATCAGCTTTTACGGGTCAAGTACCTGCTGGTTTACTCTCAAAGGAAACACTTGTCTAGGTAGGAAGCTCCTCACAAAACTTTGCAAACATTATGAAAACATTTATTGTGCAAATTGTGTTTTTAATTTTTTTGGTTGTCTTACTTTTAAACATGGATACATAGAGATCTATTTAACTTGAGAATTTTAAAAAACAAAGCAGTAATTTTATGCCAAATACATTTAAATGATGTCAAATTGTTTCACTATGAAAATGTATCACATTTTTAAACATCAATCAATGTTTGAATGTGAAAGATGTTAAATCTATGCAGGAAATTGATTTTTTGTTGTTGTTAAAATTTGGTGATGTGCGCGTGATCACAATTAGAAGAGCCCAAACGTTTCTTATTATTATTAAACAACATGAATAAACCAACCAAGAGGGGGGAGATAGAAGTCCCCACATATATTACAACCATGTGTCTATAACTCATTCACTGCTATCTTAGACGGAAGTTTGATATCTAAAGCCGACATTGGCTTTTCATGGTCAAATCTTCAAAATATTTGATTTGCTAACGCCATCTTCTGGCTGGAATCATCATCATTGTAGCCTCTGTCAAGGTCGCTTCATTGCACGTACAAGTACGTGACTTTATTATATGTGCTCCCATAAACTCTTTGTTTTTCATCTTTTTTGGGGTTGGCATTTAGACTGTATTTCAAACAGTCCTTTTCTTCCACCATTTTCATCCTACAATAAAAGAAAACAGTGAGCAAGCGCCTGAATGCATCTTCATCCCCATTTCCCCCACTTCCTGTCCTCCAGCATTATGATAATGAAAAAAGTAAGATAAAATAAGATAGGCGCAGTGAAAATGACATAATTGCAAAAACTCACACCCCACCTTTAAACAACTTATTTTGTATTCACATATCTTCCTGAATAATGTTTAAATGTGGGGTGCGTCGTTTGAGGTGTCCTTAAAAAAAGGTCAAGTAAAATATTTTCTCTAATGAAGTATGAGTTAGCAATGTCCAACTCGGTTCAAAGAGCCATTATGCTTTATTTTCCACCGCGCTCATCTGCTTTTATCTTACTTTTAGCAAAGCTGTTCGCGGTAGAATATATCAGGTAGGAGGAATGGGGTCAGAGTGGAGTGCAGGAGAGTGAAAACATGCTTGTCCCCGCATTCTTCTTTTTTTAGTTTTCTCTTTGTTAGTGTAGCATGAAAATGGTGAAAGTTAGAAAAGTCCTGCTTCAAGTACAATCCAAATGCCAATGTAACCCTAAGAAATATTTAAAAAGTAGTTTATCCGGGCATGTCTAAGAAATACACGTACACACGCTTTCTAAACGAGCTAACTGAGGCTGCAATGAGGGCACAAGTCAGAAGATGGCGGCCGCAAGTCTAAAACTTACAGATTACGTACTGTTCCTTTAGAGTAGCCATGTTTTCAGAAAAAACAATGCTCGTATTGTACTCATTATAAGATTGTTAAACACTTTTCATTGTGTCCATTTTCGCTTCCCTCACCCTTTGCAGACATTCCCGCAACACGTCCTGGTTCTTCAGACACCATTTTGCTGTCATGATGAGTCTCTACCTTCTGCTGCTCATACTTATCGGCACCTTTAACTCCAACACATTCACGTCTTTTTGGAACAGGCGTTTCAGTTGACCCGCTAGTTTGCTCTTTTTCACTGTGCCTTCATCATTTTGATCCCCGAGCACCTCGACCGCAAATTTTCAAACCGTGCGTTTTCCCCGTGCGAGCATCGTCCGATTACAACAGAAACGATTCTCACTCGTAGCGTACTAGCTGCTTTGGAACCAACATTCTAAAGTATTTCTCTTTTTCAGTATGCCTTCACTGCAACATTTTCTGGAAAATATATCCAATGTCATGAAAGGTTTATTAACCCGTGGACATTTACAGTTTAATTCTCACCATTTAAGGTCAGTGAGTGTCTGCCAGCTTACAGCATGTTTTTTGTAACGATTTGAAGTCTTACTGCCAGTCATCTATTGTACCGAGTTTTGACAACGAGACAGTTTTGACTGAAAGCTAATCATTTGCGCTAGCAATCGAGCTCATGATGTCTATGAGTACTTCTATCAGAATGTAAGAATTGCATGTTTATACATTTTAGAAAAAAATCCTATTCTGATTTTGTTAATCTGACAGGGAATACCTTTCTACTCTAAATCCATTTGCTTTTATGGTGAAAATGGTTCAAAATACACGTGTTTTTCTCTGTTCTGAAGTGCAATTTATTTTTTTAATTTTTTATACTTTTTCCCTTTCTCGTGTTTTTGCTTTGTAAAATCTCCGGGAGTGGAAATTTCCTACTTTGGCAAAGATGAAAAATGAAATGATACCCAATAAATGTAGCTCGTAAATGTTTTAGAAAGATAAACATGCCTGTAACACAGACCTTAAAATAGTATAACCATTATATTTTTGCATGTAGTCACTTGATTAATAAGGTTAAATTATCGGGTGTACCTTCTCAATTGCTTTACAACCGTTTGGAGCATTTTTTCCCGCGTTTTTCCATGAAATGTTTTCATTACAATACAGATTTTCTATTCCACTGACTGTAACAGATTGTTGACCAATACAGAATACCTTTCTATTTCAGCCTTATTTGCAAGGATGCCAATCTCGGTTATTTTGATCTAGTCTTTATTTTCAAACTAACACTTTAATGTGCTACAATAAGCCATGGGAATCAAGCCCCTGTAATGCTCTGGAAAATACATCGAAAAATAAAATGTTCCGAAAAATGTGATTAAATGATCTAGAGCTATCCATCCATTATCTGCACCACTTATCCTCAGTAGGGTCGCGGGGGTGCTGGAGCCCATCCCAGCTAACTTCGGGCAGTGGATAGGGGGACACCCTGAACTGGTTGCTAGCTACTCACAGGGCACACAGAGACAGACAATTCACTCGCTCATTCACACCTCGGGACAATTGTGACCGGCCAATTAACCTGACATGCATGTTTTTGGAATGCGAGAGGAAACTGGAGTGCCCGGTGGAAACTCACGCAAGCACGGGGAGAACATGCAAACTCCACACAGGAAAGTTCAATCTCATGACCTCAGAACTGGGCTGGACACGCGCTAACCACTGCGCCGCCGTGCTGCCCGATCGGGAGCTATTCTTTTGTATTTTGTTATTCTAGAATTTTCCACCTGATATGTTTGCCCTCATTTTGTACACAATTTCCCATTGTTTCTGAGGAGATAAACCAGGAGTGGGCAAACATATAGAGTCCAAGGCCTTTACGTTTAGTTTTTCTTAGGGGGCCGGGCATTGACTGTACGCAAAATGGCTGATTGGGGTGTGTGTCGATACAGTCCTGACTCAAATACCTTGGCAATACACAGGGAAATATTATAATTTTTTGAATTTACATTTTCATGCTCAACTTCTATTCAATTTGTTTGTGAAGAGATTATTTCTTGTAATTTGTTCACAACACTCAAAATTTGTAGGTAGATGTATTGATTTATATTGAAAAAAAAACTTTCTCAGTTTTAAGCACTGAATTTGATCATCTGTATTGAAAAACTCAAAATGCAATCGGGCTAGTTCAGAAGTGTTGCTTTAAACCGCATGGAATTTAATATTTATGAATAAAAACAATTAATGATAAAAAAATATACATATATTAAGTGCCAAAAATTGAAGATTGTATTTAAATGTTGGCCATGTACTCAATTAAAAATATCATGTTTAAGGGGCACATGAAAAGCACAGATACACATCTTTAAAAGTAGTACTTAAAAAAACTGGCTGCTTGTGCCCACACGTGAGATAAGACCCTAGAAAGGGACGCAATCCCGTTTGAACAAGATTTACACTCACTGTGCCTTTCAAGTATCATGACTGTATAAACAGCACTTATCTAGAAACAATTTACGTTTGGATACATTGGTCAGATTTGCATCATTTTTCAGGCCTTTTGAAGTTTTATCGTGATTGTTTCATCAGAGTGACAAAGGGTGAAGACCAAATATGAGGCATGTGAATCATCTTCCTGGCCGTCCTTCATGCACGTACAAGCAGTCCTATAAAAACATATTTATTTTCATGGAAAACCATTGAATAACACTGAATACATCATGGTCAATCATTCAAGAGTCAAAACTTGTAACGCCAACATCAGAAAGATCCCTCACAAGGGATTCCCCCCACCCCCATAAAACAGGTATCCAAAGCAATGGCTGGTGTTAGGTCGTCGTCCCACCCCTGAAGTATGGGGATCGAAACATCGGTTTAGAAAAACTCACGGTTATGACATCATCTTACAAATGGGCTGCATGTCATCGCCCTTATCATCATCACCGATGATCCGAGTTGCGAATAGAAATCTCCAAAATAAGGGAGTGGCCATTATGGCTTGGTATTCAGGTAAGAGTCTAAACTATCTTATTTTACAGAACCGTAACATATTTTTTACTGCACCTTTTAAACAGACAACTGCATGTAATGGAGGAAAGAAAGCATCACATAATTAAAGCAGGCATACTGCAAACATAACACTTATCTCCCCCCCCTTCTCAAAAAAAAAAAATTCAACAAACCCATACTCAAATTTGAACAAAGTCTTAAAAACCAAAGGGAAAAAAAACAATCTGTACATATATTTACAACAAAATTGTAATTATAATACACATTTGACTGGCCAAACACATTCGGTTCAGTCCACACGAAATGGTGGAGAAAACGTTTCCAATGAAGAGTTTCAGTCACATTGGTAGTATGTCTGCATATAAACATCCATTTCCTTATTTTTCTTTTCTTTTTTTGCATTTTTCAATTTGTTGAAAAATGTATCAATATTGGAGTGTTTTGAGAAAGTCACTGAATAAAGCCTTCCTTGTGGAGGTTATTTTTTTTCTTCCCATCTTGGGGACACCAGCTGCTCAATCTGAAGGCAAGAGGTCGTGCAAGCGAAAGCGCTCTCTGATGTGTGGTCGGACATCGTCTTTCTGTCAACAGATCGATAAAAATACCATTTGTGGCGCAAAGAAACATGAAACGACAGGTCTCGATGCATGTTGGTCGGCATCTCCTACCAGCTCCACCAGCTTCTCCAGGAAAGGTACCAGTTTGAGAAGCTCGTTGTCATTTCTATCCACGAACCAGCTCTCGATCGGGATTCCGTTGGAGAGCTGATACATAAACACACCCCCCAAAAACGTAAATTCTCAGGATTATTAGTCAACGACATTACATTAAAAAAAATGTCAACGCAAATTTCTTTTTAATAAAATGTGAGTCATGTTTTTTGTAAATGTTGCATTTCCAATTTTCGTACCGATTTAGGAACTTTAATACATGCTTGCAAGACAAAATACAATTTGCTTAGTCACTGGAGTACTATAAATCAAGCAACATGTGATTGACCTTCCTTCTGTATGGTTGCAAAACAACACCTGAAAAATACAGTAATCCCTCGTTTTTCGCAGGGGTTGCGTTCCAAAAATAACCTGCGATAGGCGAAATACAAAAAGTAAGACCTTGATTAATTAATTAAATACTATTATACATTGAACCTGAAGAACAAACCCAATTAACAGGCTCAAGCATTTGTTTGATAAATGGACTGTACTTTATTAAGTTTTGACAAATTACATTTTTACTGTCAAATTATATTTTTTTAAATAATCTTGCTTTTATAGTGCACTGTTGATTCCAAACAGCATTGAAAACGGGCACTATTCACTGTTTATCCTCAGATATTTTGTCGCTATCGTGTGGACGTAATTGGAAAACAAAAATATGGCATAAAAATCTTATCGCGAAAAGAACATTCCCAATAAAAGTACTGTAGTTTATAAGTTTATATTTCATAAAATAAATTCTGTACTGTCAAATTATTATTTCCAATCATCATTGTATTCTGCAGCTTTAAATTGCAGGGAACAGCACCGCCCACTGAAACCGGAGTAATTGAATTGAACAAGACAAAACGAAAAATTATCATTAAAAAAATATATAAGTTCAGTCGGACAAGTGATTCAGGTGTATGTCACTGCTCTTCTGAGCAAGGGTTGAGAAGAAGCGGAATGTTTTATTAGCCAATCAGAATGCAGAAAACAATGCACGACAAAAATCTGCAAAATCACAAAAAATAAAGTTCGATAAAGGGGATTACTGCACATTCAAAACAAACCCTGTTTATTTCAGTATGAACAACAACAACAAAAACAACTATTGCTACTGTTTGTAATGCTAATAAGCATTAACAGCCTTCAATCTTATTACATTTTTTGCAGTTTTTATACACTAATCAGGACACACGGTAAAATTGAGACGTGGGATTTGCAGTGTGTGTATCGTGTACCCGGTTTTAGCCCACTCATCGCCCCGAAAATTGAGAAGTGCTGGTTGCTACCTGATAGGCAAAGGCTTGCGGTGAGTTGTCAATTATTATTGTTTTGGAAAGATCCCGTCCCAAAATGTTGAGGTCTTTTATATAATTTCCTTGGACACATACACAGTGCTCACGGAACAGACGGTGTCTGAAAACACACACCAACATCGCTTGAAACACACGTTTGAAATTCTCTTTACCCAGATTATTTGGTATTTCTTTTACTGACCTAACCAGCTGCTTCTTGGGGTCGAGGATGTTGAGCAACTTGTCAGCGTACACTTTCTTTGATGCAGTAAAGAGGATAATCTGAAACGTGACCGGGATTTTTTATTTTATTTTCACAAAATGTAGATCAAGTCCAGTTTTGGAGGGGAAAGAAAACCTTACCTCATACAATTGAGACATGCGCTCAAGAAACTCCCGGAAAAACGGCCTTAAACGCACATACACCTTCCCAGAAATAAGAGAACACATTTTAACAGGGACTTGCACGTGTACACGGTAGCAATACAAACTTCCTACCTGGTAAATGACATCCTGAAAGAGCACAGGGAACGTCAGCGCTGCGTCTTCTAGTTCGTTCAAACTGCAGTGAACTAAAGTTTCATCCTGAAGGAGGTTCAAAAATAGAAAGTCTATCATATCACAAGTAGAAAAGGGGCTTTTTGAATTTTATTATTCTAGTTTTTGCTGTTTACCAAGTCGAGAACGAGCGAAAACTCGGGCGTGCTGCGTGTCTTCAAAGGTAGCGCTGGTTTGCGTGTCAGTTGCTCTTCTGTCAACGGCGGCACATGCTTGATAAAAAAGTACCTGGTACCAAAAAATAACGTTACGTCACAAAAAAAATTATTCAACTACGCCAAAGGCAGGCAAACGTTTTGAGTCGGAGGTCACATTGGGTTGAAAAGTTGGTCCAAGGGGTCCTGGATGCAGTGTGAGTAATATGCTTACATCAGTGTGCTGCTGCAGAAAACAAGAATTCTCCCACTCTATCTCCAATATGACGTAAGTGGCGTCTAAAGGAGGTGGAGCAGGGGAGCTTGATATCGCAAGATTACACAGAGGGTGGGAGAGGGGTAGCGTCTTCAAACCACGCTAAGACTTGGGGTGCTGAATGCGCGTGGTTGTAGTAACATTAAGAGGGTGGAATGGAAGTTTGTCTCAGAGAAGGTTGGATCTCTTTGCACTGAATGAAACCAAGTTGAAAGGTGAGGTGTGTTTTGGCGATGCGGTAGGCAAAGTGTCACTTGTGAGTACAGGGACAGCTAGGGAAGGTGTGGCTTTGTTGGTGAGTGAGAGAGTGCTGGAATGGAAGGAGGTGTCCTTGAACTGGATGTGGGTTAAGGTCAAGTTGGGAAGCGAGATGTGGGTGTTTCTGAGTGTGTATGGTTCCGGTGCTGGCAGATGTGTCAATGTGTGTGGCAGAGTTTGGATTGAATTGTCATGTGGTTGTGTTGGGAGATTTGAATGCCAGAGTTGGTTATTAGAGGATGGAAATGGTGATTGGAAGATTTGGTGTCCCAGGAGTAAATGAGAGTGGCGAGAGACTGATTGAAATGTGTCTGGATCGTAGTTATTGGTAGGAAGAAGAATGTCAATAAGTACACATGGATTAGAGTGGCAGATGGACGAACGGTTGAGAGCATTGATGGACTACGTGTTGATCAATAGGAATATGTGTGAGATATCGTTGATTATGAATGTACTGAGAGGTGAAGCTGGTGGAATTCAGACCACTATCTAGGGGAGGCAAATTTCAGAGTGTGTGGTAAGTGGCAGGGTTATGGAACGAAAGTACATGCGAGAGAAGGGAAGATCAATGAGTTGAGAAGTGATTGAACCAGGATGAGTAGGAGTAAATCTTAGCATCTATATGCATCAGCATTCAAACAGCTGGCTACATTTTTCTTTCTTTGCCATTTTTCATCATGTATTCATTTTATCTAGCAAGATATTTATCAAATCAAAAAAAAAAATGGTCCAAAAATTTTTGTGTGTGTTTGTTTGCTACTTTTTCCCTTTTTGTATGTGTCTTGCTGTCGGTCACCCCTCTCGAGGGATATGACCAGGGTAGATAGATATGAGGAAAGATATTGGATATTTGTTCTCAAAAACTTACGGGTCAAACACCTCCCATTCTTCCTCGTACGACGGCTCGGCAGGAGCGGGGGGTAACGTGTGTGGATAGCTGCTTTCTGACAAACAACCAGGGGGAGCTGCCGGAAACAGAATAGGTTAACCTCATCTGCACGACAATGTGAGAATACAGTGGTAACTCTTAACAAATTTGATACATTTTGTGAGTAGCATCGCAACCTAAAAACTTCATAAGTAGACGCGCATTTTGAATGTCAATTTGCTAATCCGTTCCAGGCTTCGCAAAAGTACAGTATCATTTGACACTCGTCAATGTCACATTTTACTCAGCTGTCTACTCACAGTGCAGGTGGGGTGGGACAAACACCGCAACACCTGAATCTTTGTACGTGTTGAGCAACAAAAAAAGCAACCAGTGAAAGTAAGCACTTTAGATGTGGGAGGGACTGGCTGATCAAGATTTGTTCTGACTGTCAGATACGCAGCACAAATTCACACCATGGTATTTGAGATCATTTATAAAATGAGAAATCTCAAAGTTATTTTAATTAACTGCACATTTATATATATTTAGAAATATCTTATTTTTTAATAATACCATTTCATCAGACTCTGGCAGGGTCATTTAAACCCTGGCGGCCGGCTTGAATCTTCCAATGTATTGGAAACACTGATAGTTACAGCTGCACTGGTATGGCTGGATTTTGCAGACTCCAAAAACGATGAATTAAAAAAACAAGAGCAGTGAGTTAATCGCACCTGTTAACGGCGGCATGTCACATTCAGTGGCAATCTGCGCGTCCTCTACGCCGACGTCCGTGCTCATCTGGAGCCTCGGAGGCAAAAGCGGCAAAACGTGACAGGCGCCGATGCCCTCCGAGGACGTAAGCGTGCTGCTGGGCATTTCTTCAGCCTGCTCCATGTCCAGCTGCTTCATAATCTCTTCGGCCTCCACGGCTTGGCCGGGAGAGTCGGAACCAGGCGTTGCTAGGTCAAAATAAACACTTGATACTTTTTCCGCAGAAACGGCACGAGCTTACGCACCAGAGAAGTCCAGATATTTGATTGGATTTTTACCAGTTTTGGTTGCTGGTGAGAAAAAGTTGAAGACAGGAGAGAGTATGGTTCCGAGGAGGGTGGTGTGCGGAGGACTGCTCGCTCCATCGACCGAAACCTCTAGTTTGCCATTTGGTTTCAAAGGCTTGCTGTCGCATGTTATTGCACCTAAACCAAAACCAGTTGAAAAAAAAAAAAAAAAAATCAACATCAGAAACAGGGTTATCGTTTAATGCTTAATAGCTGCACCATGACAACATACCTTTACCTGGACTTTTTCTGCAAACTCTAGAGACTGCTTTGTTAGCAAGGCCTCGTGTTTGCGGCACTGACATGATGAGGTCACTTTTCATGCTGCAATTGACGCGACTCCTTTTGGCGGGAATATTTGTTTCCACCTACAAAATATGAAAACATAGCTATAGTGATACAATGATCTGTGGTTTATTGAAAATAAATGTCCTTTTAAGCTGCAATCTCTGGTTTAATAATTGTGCCACCAGATAGTAGTTAGCCCCAGGTGGATAGAACTCACATCGGTGCACCACACGCAGAATACGCATTAGTATTGTTGATTATAATAAATCTATTTTTTCCAATTTAATGATGACTCACTGGACTAAGAGAATGCTTTACACCAGGGGCTAGGAATCTTTTTGACTCAGAGCCATAAAAGCAAAATGTTTTATTTATTTATTTATTTATTTTAAAAGAGCCACACCATATATTCTAAGACAAAATTCAACCCAACCTCCAAACACCCTATTTAGACAAAAGCTTATTCTTCAGCACATTTTATTTCACTGTGTGGCATTTGATGATTTGATCCAATTAAGGAAGTAAGAATAATGCCAGAAACTGTGTTCCAAATGTCAGCAAATATACCACTTTAAAAATGTTTCCCTCCCTCAATTACTTAAAATCATTGAGGTTTATTTTAACCTGATTTTTTTTCATAAACAATAGTTTCAAAACAAGGTGCAAGCAGTTATTTGTAAAAACTTCACCAACTTCCGCAAACGAGGATCCCGGCGCAGGGTGAGAGACAGCAGTGCTTGCGGTCTTTGCATAGCTCAACTCGTTCTTACCGCTCACCCAATCAAATTATTCTGGGTGCTTTTCTGATGTTTTTGGCATATCGACAGGTTTTTCTTGGGTGAATTTTCATCATATGGTGTCTCAACTGAGAACATGGATTATTTAATGGGCTTCCACATAACGGATTCATTTGTGATGAACAGCCAAAACAAGTTTTAGGGGAGTGACATCTTGACTGTAAACTCTAGTTACAACGTACCTTATACACTAGTCAGTACCACTGTGTATTTCACATTAGTTAAGCTTCACGTAAAGATGTGTAGGCTTCCCCCACTCAAATTTGGAAGAAAGTTTGCACATAATAAATTCTGTCACCGAGGCATTCGTACTCACGAATAGAGCCATAGGTTCCCAAATGATGCTATACACAAATAGGTCTACCTTGACGGGTTCTCCCCGGATAAACTTCTTGATGGTAGACAAGAGGCCAGTTTCATTCTTGGGCATTCTGCCTCGGCCTCTTCTCAGTAGGGGAGCCTCCAGCGTACAGCGTTTCCTTTTGGCCTGGCACGTGGGGGCTCGACGGCCTATGGTGGGCTGCCGAGGAGCTTTACGCGCTCTCAGCCGCATCATGCTCCAGCATCACATAGAAAGATCTGACAAGAGAGGCATTCATATTTTATTGACACATGCAGAATTAAAAAGTGCTATTGAGATGGTGAGTTAAAAACAGCACTATGACAGTTATTTATCAATATCAAATTAGCAATTTTGTATTTTCTATCATATGATAATTGCTGAAACGTGGGAATACATATTAAGTATGAAAAACATAGGGGCAGACACTAACCAATGGATCCACAATAATCAATTATCAAATCAATCAACAACTATACAACCATTTTTTTTAGTTACCCTTCGAATTTCTCTGAAATTCTCAAAAATCATTATTAACTGATTTGCACTAATGGTATTTTAAGGGGGGAGACCAATTATCTTTGCGTTAAATTACAAACACACAGTTCTTTGATGCTGGTATCCAAATTGTATTGTTCATAATCACGTAAATTCCTTTTTATTAGTCAACCCATAACTGTTTGTGTTACTTTTACAAGTTTTCCATCGGTTTTCTCTCTTTAAAATACTTACGGGATTATTGGAGGAATATGATTTGGGGTAAATAGTCTTTACTTTAGAAAATAATGATCAATATTTTTTTCCTTTTTCTGACATGTCACTGGCCATACCAATCTCTCAATCAGCATAAATGTATATTTTCTATTATGGATTTGTAGAGCAAGTATTATGTGATATGGATTGAAACAATAGTTTGTCTGAATTGTCAACAAAACAATCAAAATAATATTTGGTTATTTAAATAATCTTTTGTTGCATCCCTGTGCTACTTTGCATTCAGAAGTTGGACTTTTAGCAAGCGCATGACATAACTGAATATTTTTAACTTCATTTGAATCCCTTTCTGCACATCGCACACAAAGCATACAAGAAACCTAAGAAAACCTGCAGTAAAAACATAATCAAACCCACGATGAAAGCTCGATTTGACGGGTCCTCTGCACATCACTTGCTCCGACTCATCTTCTCACATTGCAGCGCGCACGATGTCAACATTCCCCCACGTTGCCGTTCACACCGCTACACTTAGTGGATCAATTCCGATCTTCGATATGCCAATCGTGTCTACTAATAAATGTGATCGCATTCAAATTGCGACCATCCCGGTTGAGCGTCTTGAATTTAATTCCCGTTTTAAAACCGCCTTGCCGAGATGCCCTCACCATTAACATCCGGACACCCGATACGTCAAGTCCGCGATGGTTTACGTTAACGTGCCGCTATTTAACTTGACGAATTGAGCGTCTGGCGAAATGATGACAACCGTCGACTTGTTTACATTGTTCGTCTTTTAACGTGTCAACGTTGTCAGGTCGGCGCTAACGTTTAGCCGCAGCTAGCTACCAGGCTAACAAACAGAGGGGAAATGATGACATTGGCGATACATTGGTACGTCCGGGCGTGTTTTTGACAAGCCAACGCGTCCAATGCCTGGGAGTAAACAGAGCAATATTTACCAATGCTACGCTCTGGTGTTGTTTTGTTTCCTTCCACGACTATTTTCAGCCATTAGACTACGCCCCCTTCGCTGGCTAGCATCTAGCTAGAAGGCAAGCTAAGCGGGGGGACAAACACACATGTTGATGGCGCCCTTGTACTCACAGAATTGGGGAAAATGGACAAAGCGCTTTCAAAACGTCCCGTGTCGTTTTTAGCTCTGCGGCCGGGAAGCCGCGACGGCGCCCGCCGGGGTGGTCGGAGCAGTTGCACGGCCAGCGGCGTCTGTCGCTGTCGGTAGTTATAGAACGGCCATGTCTGTGGACGCCATTTCCCGCCTCCTCCTCATCACAAACATACGCGAGCGCGCGCGAGAATGCGACATGCGCGCGCGCGAACCTACAAACGTGGCGTGAAGTGGAAAAACGGATGTCCTTCAGGTTTCGCAGATCGAGGTTCGAAATGTATCAAAACAGGCACCGTTAACGACGATTAAAATCGAAACGAAATATACATTAGAGGCAGATTGAACATAGCGTTATGCTCTCCATCGTCGATTCTTAGATCTTCTAATTTATTTTTTCGAGCGTCAGAACAACCTACTTTCTATATTGGAGTCGTATTAAAAAGTACATTCAAGGTGTTTTAAAATTTTGGGGGGACATTTTTGTTTTTAGCTACCGTAAATATTGTGGTCAGCCCCGAACAATGCAGCAGAGTATCGAAAATATTATTCCAGCAGATTAACCTTTACATTAACAGATGTTTTAAAACCCCGATGCCTCCAATCAGGGGCAGTAAAAGGTGCTAACTGCGCACCCAAAATAATAGGCTGGTTTAAAAAAAAAAAATCATTTTACTGAAAGTGATTTAGGACCATTCAACACTGTTCAGGAGTGTGAATTCCCATTATTGAACATCACATTACTGTACACTTTGTGTTTAACAAAAACACTGTTACTACACCATGCCCAGTTTTTTTTAATAGAATACACAAACGCATGGAGTGAAGAATCATGTTGTTGCATTTAATTCACTGCAGCTAAAATGAGCAATAATATGTTAGTGCTTGAGGATCCTACAAATAGTGGCACCTCGGCGCCGTCACGAATGGCAGCCACTTCAGCAGCTCCCGTGTTATTTTCGATTGTTCTCAGTTATTTTCGATTGTTCTCAGCTTAGGGATGCTGCTGGAAAAGTGAATTTCCCTTCGGGGATGAATAAAGTATCTATCTATCTATCTATCTATCTATCTACCTGATGGGGCCAATTCATCCAAATCATTTCAGGCTATTGAAGTAGAAAAGTCAGGAAAAAAACTGTCTAAGACTTAAATACACAGCTACTGATACAAATTGTTTTGTTTTTTTGTGTAATATGTGATTCTACTAATGATTTAATGTACATAGTCCATAACTGTCCAGCCAACATTAAGTCCCACAACAAATTGGTTTTATTGTGTTATGTATGTATTCGACATAAGATGTACAATTAGCAAAACAAATGTTGGGTGGTGGCAAATATAAATAAAACCAAGTACAGTGGAACCTCGGTTCTCGACCATAATCCGTTCCAGAACCCTGTTCGAAAACAGATTTGTTCGATCACCAAAATCATTTTTCCCATTAAAAATAATGTAAATCGTTTTAATCTGTTTCAACACCCTGAATGTTTACCTAGAATGTTTAACGTAAACATGAGGCTAACCCAGGCTAATCGTACGTTTGCGTTATCGTAATCTTCCGTTGTTGTTCGTTGGGGTTGTCCATCGATTCGATGATGACCATCTTCTTTTATTTGTGAGTCTGCTGATGTTTGAACAGTCCGATCCTGGATTGTGGTCGGACACTCAGGTAAAAGAGGATACCTGCGCAATGATGGTTTTTAAAGTGGCGTAAGGGGTGCGCTTTCCCCAACGCCACTATCTTGATTGTAAAGAAGATGGTTCCAGTGGCAAGGGAGACCCTAGACAACCGGCATCTTTCTACAACTGCAGGCGGCTAAGGGGATCCAGGTCTGTAGGAAACCGCCTCAAAGCGTGCCGCCACCAGCTTTTGGGATCACTCTTAGTCTGGACTCTACCCTTCGACCTGTTCGGCTTGGGTAACCCTACCAGGAGTACGAGACTCCCGCCGGCATAGCTCTAGGGTTCATGGAGACGCGCAAAGTGCCCCACCACGATAAGGTGGTGATCCATACGAAAGATGACACTAACATGAACGTGTAAAAATAAAAAAATCAGGTCGTTTACAAGTCATTTAGCAACCGGGCCTCCACAACAAGTGGTGAGCGGTTCATTGGAAAGGGGGCTCCGTTCCAACACCCGGAATGTTGAGCTCCGTTCCAACACCCTGAATGTTTAGCTTGAATGTTTAACGTAAACACAAAGCTAACCCAGGCTAATCGTATGTTCGCGTTATTGTAATCTTCCGTACGAAAGATTACGCAAACATGAACGTGTAAAAATTAAAAAAAAAGGGCTAAAACACTTCGTACACTTATATTAAAAGCAAAACGAAGCACGTCCGCACGCGATAAGAGTTGGTCACGAAAAGAGCGATCTACACCTGTACGCCGCTCAGCATCGTAGCGTATGCACTCACGCATTACCGGCGTTCGAACTCCGATTTTTTGACCGAACAGCGAAGCAAGAATTTCTCGAAATTTTTGGTTGAACTCCGATTTGTTCGAACTGAGAGGCGTTCGAAAACCGAGGTTCCACTGTACTGAGATAATCTTTACGGGTTATTTCCCAACACAGTGTTAATAAGACACAAAAATGATTACTGAACGAATAAAACATAAGAACTTTGCAAAAGGTGGCCAAAAAATTCATAGGGGGGGTCCTGGCCACCTGATGGTGGCGCCACTGCCCCCCAAACAGGCTCGTCAACCCCATGGCTTCAGTGAAGCTATCTTCACGGATCCTAACTGTTTAACTATTTTCACTTGTCACAATACACCCACCGCTCTAGCAAATCCATTACAATCAAATTTCCCTCTATGTGAAATCCCTGATTATTGACTTTTGTTTGAATACATTTAGTTGTGTTCGAATCAACCAATGTTGGCAGAATTAGCTAATCATCATCAAATATATGTTCCATCAATTAATATATAAATGTGCAGCTTCTGCATGATTATGCAACTGATCGTTACTTTATATAGTGGATATTTGGCGTTCTTGTTTGATAAACTGAGGTTACTGCAATCAGAAATCCTAAAACTTATAACAACAAAATACAAATAAATGTTAAAAATAATAGTTACAACTTTCAACAGGTGAAAGCAAAAAAACAACCTCCCTTTTATACAAAGCGAAATTTCAGATTTGACCGCAAACGGAACAATAAGTACGCACAAATATCCACTTTAAATTACTATCTGATAAAACATTTTAGAAAAGATTATTAAAAGTGACGGACCTTTTGTGAGTTTTCATTTTAAATTCACAGTTAAAGCTAAAGTCAAACTGAATGATTGATAAATAATATTATGATAAATCACAATCTACTCAAACATTTTAAGATTGTTTTACGTAACAATATCCAGTTGCTTTTATTCGAGCTATGGGACAGCCATTTTAAGAGATGCTGTTGACTGATGATGTCATCAATGTTGTCCAGAGCACAGTTTACAACCCATCACAGCTCCCCCTTCCGAAAAAGATTGAACTGTGTAGAAATATTCCCTGACTGAATGCAGAAGCTCCCTGTGACAGAAACTTTGCCCCAGTTTGCATTTGGTCTATAAACTTATGTGCCACAAATTGCCTCCACATTTCAACTTCTTTGTCTGCTATCAGATGTTTACCTTTAAATCTTTGGCTGTGCTCTGATGTCAAGATTGGCCAATATTAGATTATTCCTGATCACAAAATGTGTAGAAATTTACCAACACATGTATGCTTGGTAGAAAAGCTAGCTATAGCCAAATTGTGAGTTTTCTTTATGTTAATCAAATTAAAAATTTCGACTTAGAAGGCACAAAAAGGAGGGGCACAGGGAGCAATGTCCAGCCCTCCTCTCTCCACCCTTTTGGATGTATTTAAGTCACGCTATAAAAGGTGGATGCATCTACACCTCTCTCTCTCTTCCTGCGGACAATGACCAAGCGTGGGCTCAATCATGCACCCCTCTCCGGGCGCATGGCCCGCTGGGCAAGATAGTTGGATCACCTAGGGGTTCATAAACACTTTCTGTCACGTGCCAAGACGTAACTCACAAACTTGGCCTTATTCATCAAGGTAACTTGGCCACAAAACAAACAATATGCTGGCTGTTTTTTGGTGATCCGTAAAGCTTAGCACACAATTTTTAGGAACATTTCTCAAATTAGGCACAATATAGAACCCTGTGTTCCTCTAAAAAATTACATCGTTGCTATCTTTACTGAACTCCTTTCCCACACAGTTTCCCCTTTTTTGACAAGAAATGCGAGTTTCTCTTGTCAACAATGTCCTTTATTCTATTGTCTGATATAATGTTCCTTCTCATGTAATCAAGTGTAGTTTGTTTAGTATCAAACCACTGGCATTATTTACGCGTGTGTCTATATTATTTCCACCTGGACTGATCAATCATTATCCATATCTATGAACTGGAAAATCGATAATTGAAAGCTAAAAATAAAATATGCTTCGAATATTGCTTCCTTCACGAGAAGTTCTTGACACAATTTGAGGCTATTTTGAATGAATTTGGGTTGGGAACCGTGAGCCCTACCTGCTGGCCGAATCAGTAACCACCAAATTAGATTCTGAACTAAATCAATATAATTTAATGCAATTTTCATTACAACTGGGCAAGGGTCCTGGCAACAGTGATGTCATCATTATTAGCGCGTCACATAGGGTATTTGTATATTGTATTCTTTTTGCTTTATTATTGTATTGTTCTCAGCACAGGGATGCTGCTGGAAATGTGAATTTCCCTGCGGAGATGAATAAAGTATCTATCTATCTATCCATTAGTCAACAACTCTCAAAATGTCCGCCCCCAAAGATGGATTAAAAACATGTGGATTTTGCTTCTTATCTCCTATTCTACAAACACAATATCATTCAAAATCATTGTTTAGACGTTTCATTGCCCATACAACACATTTTTGTTGCAAAACCATTTGAGTTGACCTTCACATTTTGGTTATACACACACATTGAAATACACAGGGAAAACGACCCTTTAAATTAGTAAATATTATCGACCCATGCTTGTTTTTCTTTTGACGTCGAAGTTAAGATTTCACAACGTTGCAAGTTAACCTATAATTGGAGTTCACAATGGCAACATAAGGAGAATTCAAGAAATATCTCATATTACATCCGCTATGATACTTAAAAGGTCATTTAAGGATTTTCGCATCTATGTATCGTCTTAACATTTGTTGTTGTACAGCTGCACACAATTTTGTGGGAGTTGAAACATCACATCAGCAGCCAATATTTTGTCTTGGTTATGAACCAATGAGCAATACTTAGCAAGTAAATGTTTCTGACATAAACTCACCATACAAGAGCATTAACATTTTATACTTTGGTTATATACGATCTAAATCTGCCTTTCAGCTGATTGTTCACTCATCATTTCATTCCAAGATGCAGGAGCTTCCTGTATGGTTCTGGTCCGCCCCAAATGCCCCTGCAGCACCAAGAGGGACCAATCAAAAAGGTATGCAATGGTAAACAGCGAGTGTTACGTTGTGAAAGATGAACACACCTGAGGAGCCCGTGCCAGTAGAGGTGCGGCATCACATCCGCTTTCATGTAGTACATTAGTCTCCTCTCCTTGGCTTGATTAATGGGAAATGTTTCCAGTGGTTGGCCGTTGTAGTCAAACTCTGCCAGTACAACTGTGTTGTAGCTCGTCACCAATGGACATGAGGTGTAGCCGTCATACTAAATAGAGAAAAAGGGGATCGATTTATACGTCTGAAAAGGATACATGTTACACGGACTCTTCATGATTCATTACCTTTTTATCGGGTTTCTCGTTTTTCAGTATCTTTTTGATGGTCCTGTGCAGAACGGCAGACTGTGCAGCTAATATGAGAAAACAGGAGTAGGTCATGCTCCCTTATCAGCATCATAAAAATAACATTCTACATGTGTACAATGTAAACAGAAAGCTCACGATAACCCGCTGAGTTGATTTATTCACTTGTCATAGTGTCAAGAGTGTTTTATGTCAGTTGAACTAACTTGGGCATCGCGTGATGTTAGATTTCGACTTACCGACAGCGGCCGCCGTTTTTGCGGTAGGCAAGTTTGTACAATCTCCAATCCCGAACACATTGGGGTAGCTCTTGTGTTGGAGGTTTTCCTTGTTGATGTCCAACCAGCCGGCCTCGTCGGCTAGCGTGCTGTTTTTGATCACAGAGTTGGGTCCCATGGGTGGGGTGACATGAAGCATGTCATACTTTGGAAAAAAGAAAAACAATATCATGCAACTCTTATACCCACAACCATGATGTTAGACGTTAAATAGGTTTTGCAGACCACTGCAAATAGCAATTTGTGAGTAGTCATCAGTATAAATAATTGATACCAATAAGACCATTGTCCCTCTAAAACAGACACACATTTCTTATGAAAATATCAACACAATATTTTCCCTTCAAAGTGCATAAATCCATTATCTGCACCACTTATCCTCAGTAGGGTCGCTGGAGCCCATCCCAGCTATCTTCAGGTAGTGGGCAGGGACACCCTGAACTGATTGCCAGCCAGTAGCAGGGCACACAGAGACCGACAACTCACTCACTCATTCATACCTAGGGACAATTTTGACTGGCCAATTAACCTGACATGCATGTTTTTGGAATGTAGGAGGAAACCAGAGGAAACCCACGCAAACACGGGGAGAACATGCAAACTCCACACAGAGGGTTCAATCTCATGACCTCAGAACTGTTCCTCTAAAAGACAGCCCCAGTTAAGAGTAACGATATCTTGGAAAAAGGTCAATATCACAAGTGACGATATCTGGTAATGGTTCTCGCACACCCCTATAAATGAATGTCACGGAGAAAAACAAACTGAGTTTATGCCTCACAATATTAACTATGTATGAATGAATTCTGATACCAGGTATTGGACCGATATTCGGTGATACTTTACGTTATCAAACAGTGGCCTCGTCCTCTTGTGGCTGCATAACAATAAACTAGTATTTAACCATGAACAAGAGGAATAGAAAATATACATTATCTTCCTAACCTATAATAGAGTTTCATCAACATGAGTTGTTTTATGTTAATTTGGGACGGGGATGTATTAAAAACACCAAGTGGCATTTGTGCTGAGTCAAGGCTTGAGTACAACACCCCCAAAAAAGTAAATAAATCATACCCTTTTTATGTTTGTAGGAATGAATTAAGCACTGGAGGAAGACACAATTGGTATTGCTAATTAGTGTTATTTTTTTAGGTGGGTGTGGTGATTTTAATTATCAAGTATCTCTTGGCATTATCACTTAGCTTGTATTAATTTTTCATTTTGCTCCTTTAAAAAGGACTTTTAATTCTTTTTAAAGAGAAAAAAGTAAAAAATTATAGTAAAATAAGACAAATTACATTTTATTTTTAAATTAATTTCAAAACATATGAGTAAAAAAAACTCATTTGCTTAATCTGCCATACGAGACAATTATGCTCCTTTAAAGAGGATTTTAATTTTTTTAAAGAGAAAAAAAAATTTGAACATATAGTAAAATAAGAAAAATAATCCCTCATAAATAATCAATTCCAAAACAGTGTAGTAAAATGAGTTTAAAAGAGATCCTCAATTTTACTCTATGTTTACCTGTGTCCCTCGTAAATAAAAAAAAAATGTTCTGACGGCAGCGAGCAGGAATTCCATAATTTTTTTCTTATCTTCATTTAAAAAAAAAACATCCTAAAATGAAATAAATATACTGTACTTTTCATTTACCTAATACATAACTATACTTATTTTATTTGTATTTTTTTGTTACCTGTAGCAGCAGAATGCCAGTCAATCATGTTAGTTCCCTTTAGATGAGGCTTGTGTTATGTAAAATAAAATACACATTTCTTGAACTACGTGTATTTTAAAAAAATGCAGTTTTACGAGACATATTATGTTTCTGCTTTTTTTTTTAAACCCATCTCGTTTTTCTTAATGGATTAAGACACAAGATATTATAAACTGTCCCTTTAAAACCACCTTGTGAAAGACATGCTTAACACAATGGAATTACTAAATGAACAAAAAACATCAATATCCTGTACATGAAAACGAGTTAACCGGTTTGAAACGCTTAGTTGAAGTCGAACATCAAAAATTGTACCTGAAAGACTGTGGTCTCGCCCGGTTTGTCAAGATTCTCAAACACAGCCTCTTGTTTGTCCGCACGCACTTCAATCAGGTTCTGCCTCAAGTTCACATTTATTTCACGTTCCTTCACAATGTCCCAAAGTGTGTCCGCGTATTTCTTAATCCCGAAAATCACCGGGAGTGACGTGTTGTAAATGATATTGGCCTTTGATCTCTTTCCTGTCTTCACACAGAGAGCACAGACATACACATACAGTGCCTTGCAAAAATATTGCCTCCCAAACCCAAGAACTTTATGACATATTGCATATTCAGGGTTCAAACTTATAGTTTAAAAAGCATGATTTTTTTCTAAGAATCAACAACGTGTGAGCCACAATTGTGGAAAGAAACCAAATTTGTTCAAAATTCTATGTAGTGCTTACAAATAAAATATTGAAAAGTAGGCGTTGCAAAAATGTTTGCCCCCTTTGAGTTAATGCTCGGGACAAGCTCCTTTCTCTTGGATCACAGCCACCAGAAATGTTGCTCATTCTTCCTGACAAAACAACTCAAGTTCCTTAAGGTTTGATGGTTATCAATTGTGCACAGCTTTATACTGTTAGTTTCAAACCATTGTAGATTTTTACTCTTTGTCCTGTTTGAAGGTGAACCTGCACCCCATTTTCAGTTTTTCTTGCAGACTCCAAAAGTTTTTCTGCCAGAATCGCACTGTATTTAGCTTCATTCATCTTCCCATCAACTCTAACAAAAGCAACCCCAGAGCATGTTTGACAGCTGGGATGGTGTTTTCAGGGTGATGTGCAGTGTTACTCCTACGCCAAACATAACACTTTGCATTTGTCCCAAAAAGTTCAACTTTGGCCTAATCTAAACGGAGCTCATTGTTATACAGTAGTTGTGTCCCCCTGTGACTTCTTGCAAACGGCAAACAGACCTTTATATGTTATTCTTTCAGATAGGGCTTTCATCATCTTGCTACTCTGAGAGAACAGGGGGGCAGTATTTTTGCAACACCTGCTTTTCACTTTTTTGTTATAAATATAAAATTTTGAAATAATTTGGTTTTGATTGCATCTCACATGTTGTCGATTCTTTGAAAATATTTTCACTTTTTTAACTTTATGTCTAAAGCTTGAAATGTGGCAATATGACAAGAAGTTATTAGGAGAGCAATGCTTTCGCGAAGCACTGAACATAATAAAATTCACTGTGGCAACACGGACAGTTTTACAGTTCTCCCTACCTTCCTCAGGAAAGCATCGGAGAGGTACACGATCTTCTGCGGCGCTCCAGCACATTTAACCGGCGTGTTTGGGAAGGAAAACACAGCATTGCCTTCTTTGAAATTCTGTAAAGCTGCCCAAGTTTTGTTGACAGTTTCAACTGAATAGTTGGAGCCAATATTTGGGTGAGCAAATCCCTCAGGAAGTCCTTTAATCTGAAAGAAAAAAAAACTGTGGATGCTGTTGAAAAGTGAACGAATAATCAAAGTTTCAGCAGGTTTAAGTTTAGTTTTATTTTATTCATGCTGTGTTTTATTGCAATTGGAAAGTTATGCCTCGACCATATTTGTGCCGCAGAAACACACACATCATTTAAGTTCTCCATATACTTTATCTGAGTCTTTTTACCAACCAGTATTCTGTGCAACCTTGTCTAGTGTGCCACAGGAAATTGCCCAATTTTATCTATGAAGAAAAACTTATGATCAGCCGAATAACTTTAACATTAACCCATATCAGTAGTTGGAAACAGAGGACTTTATATACTAATTATCTGCCCATGGAGGTAGCACAGCTTAATAAAGATGTTAAAAATTGCACAGCCACAAATAACATAAAATCCAACAAAGTAAAAATCTTGCACATGATTTTGATAATCATTTTCTTATTTTACAGAAATAATGTAAATGTTACACAAAAATGTTTGATTGGCAAATTATTTTTGCTCATTTTCAAGGAATTATTTGTTCGATAAAAACATGATACAAATGTAGTAAAGCTCTAAAAGCAGCTTAAAAATATAGTAAAATCCCAAATTAAAGCAAATCCATAGCCTGTTTTACCTCTTGAGCCACAGCGACCAAAAATGTTAAGAAAAACTTAATTCCTTTAATCGATGTAACATTATCACTTAAACTTTAAATAAAAACCGTTAAACCGGTCCCAGGAATCCATTTTTAGACGTTTTCGACGGATGGTGAGGCTAGAAAAAATGAAATGAAAATGAAATTATCTGCATTTATATAGCGCTTTTCAAGTCAATGACTTCCCAAAGCGCTTTACATTGTGCTTCACATTTTCCAATAGCGGCCGTGATCTGTGCAGCCATGTAAGGCGCTAACCTGCTTATTGGGGGTAATTGGGGGTTCAATGTCTTACCCATTGACACTTCGACATGTAACACGGACAAGCCGGGATTCGAACTGGGATCCCTTAATCCTAAAACGATCGCTCTACCTCCTGAGCTACTGCCGCTAAAGTTTTTCTAATGAAAAAAATGTGCCTTGGCTCAAAAAACATTGTGAAACATTGACAAACTAAACATTGTATTTTACACATTTTTCTAAGGGTTGGTTTCGGCGTTTTCAAAAGTGGCCATTTGGAGACGACCACTTTACTACACTAAAATGTTTGCAAGTTTTATTCTACTTTGACCAATTTTTAGACGTTGTAAAAGAGTTGTAAATGTTTGACTTCTTCCAGAAGTCAAACCACAATTGTGCACCCATGCACGTAATAAATGTGCTTAAAAAAAAATCACAATTGCCTTGCACACTTTATTTTTGGCTGTTATTTGGATACACCCTTGAAAAATGGCAAAAATGATGTTGGAAATTTAATTTGATTTGGTTAATATTGGCTGGTAATATTTGGACCTATTGGAGCCGATATCCATTTTATCAAACAGTTCATTAACAGGCCAACTTGGGCTGTGGACCGTGAAAAAAAATCTTGCTATTGCCCTAAAAGGTGTAAAGTGAAAGCAGATGGCTAAATGCAATACTAGGAAAAATTGTACGAGTCTGTTTATTTAAACAGGGAGTTTTGGAGCAAAATGAACAAATTCCAAGAAGCAATGTCACGCAAAGCAAAACTGTTTCAAGGCGGATTTGTATTTATCTGTCAGCATTATCGTGTGTTTCGGAGTAAATATTTTACACGGTTGGATTCTATGGATTGTCCTCGATGTGAAAAAGCCATTTTTGCGGACATTTAAAAAATTGGAAGATGGCGTGGGGACGTAATGGCGAGTTACCTTGGCTTATCGTTTTCGGGTATCTTGTTTCAGACTGATCGTGGTGTTTCTCTGATGAGTATACTTTATAATGGTCATATCTTGAAGAGTTTAAGCTTCCCAATGATATGTTGCATGACGAATTTCAGTGACCAGTAGCATTGTACAGACACGTATTTGTTAATCAAAAGTCAGGCGGCCTGTCGGAACGTTAAGAGGTTAAAGGTTTGTTACGTTCTGCCGCCATCTTCTGGCTAAAGTCATGGAAAATTTCTTAGACGTGGATAAACTATTTTGTCATCATTTTGGGGGTTTGGGTTGGCATTTGGAGTGAATATATATATATATATATATATATATGAAAAATTTTGATATATATATAAAACAGGCCTTTTCTTACTTTTACCATTTCCATGCTACACCTACAAAAACTGTACAACGAGTATAGTCACCACTCCAACAACCCTCCACGCCCCCTGCTTTTCTTCTACCTTGTGTGTTGCGTGTCCTGGAATAGCATTGCTAAAAGTTACATAAGAGGAGATAGGCAAAAATTATACTGAGGCTTTTTGAACTTGGTTGGGCATTGTTAACACACTAGTAATAGAGAAACGGTTCTACTTTCAACTTTATAAGGACACCTCAAACAACGCAACCAAGGCTCCAATCGAAAAGGGTGATTTGATGTCTTGAATGCTTTTCAAGTAAAAGCAAAAACTTTAAATGAAATTCCTCCTCACCTTCTCAAAATGAAGCTGCAAACCAAGCGCCACAATCAGATAATCATACGTGATCTGAAATTGGGGGCAAAGGTCACACCAATAAACTTTTCAAGAACTTTACAGCTTTTAAAAATCCTAGGGTCTAATTGAAGAATCGAACGTACCTCAGTCCCGTCATCGGTACGGACGGTGTTCGCATCCGCGTTTATTTTCTGCACTTTAGCTTTCACCAACTTGACACCCGATGGCATAACACTTGATGTGGGCCTTCCTGACGAGGCCACCGTTTTCGCTCCTGCGCCAACCAGAGTCCACAGAGGCTGATAGTAGTGCATCTGAAGAAAGACAACCATTTTCAGCCTGGTGCACACATCAAAATAAACATTTAGAGGGATGGATCCCAAAGAAAAGGGGTGCTTGCCTCACTGGGCTCCACCACAGCAACATTTTCAGCTCCCAGCATCCTTTTCATGCGTGCACTCATTGCAATTCCTCCACTTCCTCCGCCGAGCACCAACATTTTGTAATGCTGTTTGGCAGAGGAACGGCTGCTCGTGTGTAGGTGAGAGGCAAAAAAGCCTAAAGAACGACACAAGGCAGCCATCCTTTGCCAAGGGAGACAAGGAGAGAATCTGGATGAGGATTACATTCACAATGCCCAGGGTTTATTTTAGTCCTCAAACGCAACTCTGCCTTGTTGTTTTGTGTTTTGCCGCATTCAGAAATCAAGGTTAAAAGTTAGCCTCCACTCCTTTAACAGCAGCTGACATTTTTCATTCGTGTTCCCCAAAATGTGTCGCATTTAGCGTTTGCCACCCAGTTACCTTGCGTCAGCCGAGCTCAACCGCAATGACATTAATAACTGTAAACACGCAGGTACGTTTTCAAACATTATGGTCGACTAAAAAAAAACATTGACTTACGTTGATACATGCGATAGTTACCTTCGTTTGCAATTGTCCGCTAGTTGAAAAGATGAATTCGTATCTTGTCGAGCTAGCCAAGAACGTGTACCAAAATGAACTTTCAACACACTTCGCCTGATTGACAGCCATTAGGGTCACGCCCCCTTCGTGGTACCGACCAATGAGATGCGGCGCCAAGATATCAACAGTGTAATTATCCAACGTAAAAAAAAAAGATACATAAGCGTCGTCTATTTTGGATAAGGTGAGAAGATATGACAATGTCAAACGAAACAAATTATTTAATATAACATTTATCAACTTAATCTCTTTACTGATTCAGTTATTTATATTGATTGGGGAATGGGGAATTTTGGATTACTCCAATACCAAATATGCTAATAAAAGACAAAATAAACTAAATATGAATAAAATTATGACTCACAACACGTGGTAAGCTTTCTCTCCTGGCTTTGATCTCTGGCAAAACCAACATAAAATGCCACAGAAACAAAATGAAAATAAATCCAAACAGCTTGCCAACATCATTTTTGCCGTTGCATGTATTCCGTTACTCCCTAAGCCTGCACAAAATTTAGTCACTTTATTCATATTTAGTTTCTTTTGTCTTTTATTAGCATATTTGGTATTGGAGTAATCCAAAAGTAATTGAAAGTAATCCAGTTAAAGTAACCCTACCTAACCCTGGGTATAATCGTAGTCTGTAAGGACAAATAGACATGACTTGACTTTGTTCCAGCCACTCCCATGTCATTTCTGTTGACTAGGAACTCACACAAAACCGAACGTTGTATACAACTGCACGAACAAGAATCATTGGAAAAACGACATTACAACACAGAAATTGAATCCTTGACAAGCACGGGCATGTTGGGATCTAAACTGTAGTTTTCCGTTATGCATTCCAGGTATCCTTTCGTCCGTATCCGAGCGGCATGTTGATTACACAGAACAGGTTGAGGCTGCCGGGTGAGCAGAAGACCGAAGCGTTTCTTTAAGATCACCTGATGGTGACAGAACTTGTCATGGGGGAAGAAGCGGGCAGGTTGGCACTGTGACACGTTCACTTTCTGTTTATGAGAAAATAACTAAATAGATTAAAGTCGTACACATAGTTTATTCTTTAAAATGCATAAGCAACATTTGAGAGATCCAATTAGGTACATTTACAGTGAATAAAATAAGTATTTAAAACACCCTGCTATTTCCTATTTCTCCCACTGACAATTCAAAGAGGGGTCTGAAATTTCAATCATGACCACTGTGAGAGAGATAACATAAAAAGAAAATCCAGGAATCACAATGCATGATTTTTTAACGATTTATTTCATATTTTCTTTGTGTGATATAGCTGCAAATAAGTATTTGAACACCTGAATATCATCTTGAATTCTAATCGAATTGGGTTTTTTTTTTACTCAACATAAAGGGATGTCTTCAGTAAATCTGGAGTTTTTATTTTTGGAAAGCAAAAACTCCCAAAAAATCCAAACAGAAAGGAAAACGGGATTTGGGGGAAGAATATATCATTTCATTATTGCGTGTCAAAAAGATAATATAATCCTTTATCCGTCTCACAATGGGGATATTTCTTTTGTTACAGCAGTACGAGCTTTAATGTCAGCTAAGAATATCAACAGTATAAACAAGTATTAAAAAATAAAAAACAGGATATTTCCAATGGCAGGTGTGCAAAATAGTTAAAGTAAGGTGGCCAGTGATGTGCAAATATTCAAAGTCATGGAGTTGTGCAGTCTATCGAGAGCACTGCTTATTATATAGTCTGACAGCTGCAGGAAGGAAGGATCTGCGGAACCGTTCCTTCACACACTTGGGGTGAAGCAGGCTGTCACTGAAGGAGCTCTCCAGAGTAGATACGGTGTCCTGCAGGAGATGGGATAGGTTTCTAGTCATAGATGACAACTTAGCAATCATCCTCCTCTCCCCTACCACCTCCACTGAGTTGAGGGAGCATCCCAGGACAGAGCTGGCATTCCTGATGAAACTGTCCAGTCTTTTCCTGTCAGCCATCGAAATGCTGCTCCCGCAGCAGACCACTCCGTAGAAGATGGCTGATGCCACCACGGTGTTCAAACTTTTTCAGGAGTGCCCCCTGCACTCCAAAATACCTCAGACTCCTAAGCAGATAGAATCTTTTCTGCCTTTTTTGTACAGAGCAGTTATGTTATGGGTTCAGTTTATCATGAATAATTGTGTTTGTCCTGAAGAGGAATTAATGTTCCTCCTCCACAACCTTGTTAAATATCCGGGTTGTTATGGGTAAAACAAACGCTGACAAAAGTTAGGCTAAGATTTTATTAAACAGTAACAAAAGGTACAGACCAGAGCTGTATGGTTTCAAAATGGCTGTTAATCACTTTTATACTAGAAGGCGAGTATAACAACAGAACGTTCTACTTCACACCAACCCTTTGTCTGGCCCGTACAGATAGCATTTAGAAAAAGGCCTCGAGTTCTAACTAAGAACACCACTCAAAACAATATGAAGACTGAATAACAACTGAATAAATGGATATATCAAGAAAACATTGGATTGTATCAAGATGTTAATGATAATTGTAAAGTGCATTAATTACAAGTCTAAAAAGAGGAGTTAATTAAAAAAATAATTGAATCAAATGTTATAAATGAAGAGCCTTGCATAAAAATAAACATTGTTGATCGTGCTAGCCAAATAAATTGGACAGACATGTCATGAGGAGAAATATTTCTCCTTGGTTCTGTTGGCGAAGACAATCCTGTCTTGCCACGCATTTAACTTCCTGGATTTGGACGAAGAAAAAAAAATATCTTAAGAGAGAAGTTCATTTGAGGACTTATATTATTATTACACAGTTAGCAGGTTAAATAAAACAGGACTCGCGGAAGTCGCATCTTCACGAGAGACCTTTTGTTAAGACTGGACCCAGTTGGATCTTGAAAGTTTCATTATTAAAATGCAAGGCCATTCTTGAAAGAACACCCAAAAAAAACCACCGCTGGGAAAGCACATTTAACAAATGAATACAGCAAATTAATACTTCGTAAAAATATGTTAATAAAAAAAAATTGCATTATAACAACTAAGTAGAATGATTATCAAAGTAATGATGTGATGATCAAATAATAAAACTAAACTAGAAAAACTGATACAATTGCTTTTACATATTCAGTGACACATTTAAACAATCTAACAGTTCACTGAAGAAACTTTTGAAAAATGTATGCCTCTTGGGTCCGCATAATATATTTTGAGATAGAATCATGGCTCCAAAAACACAAATCATTTCTCAGGGTAAATAAACTGCAGCTCCCCCTCCAGGCTTGGATACAAACAAACTCTGTTTCTCCATATCTGCTCTCTTTGGATCGGGGAGATAGTAAGCTTCTCTCACAGCTTGCAAAAAAGATTGCACTTTCTGGCTGGGAACCATGGACACGGCACAGCCACCCCAACCTGCTCCTGTCAGACGGGAACCTGCAGCACCCGACTTCCTGTCGGTGAGGGAAACAAGGAAAACTGTTGTTTCATTAAGTGTTTGTCACCCTCATTTCATAATCATGGTTAGACATTGTTAAACCAATGTGAAATTCCAGTGACAGTATACAGCTGTATGTAAAACATTGGGTACCCTTGATCATTTTCATGATTTTCCGTCATAAATCAATGGAACCATTCGTTTTTCAAGCTTTTTTTGAGCCATGGTACATTTCTTTCATTGCCGTTGCAGCTCAGGTAAATGTAAATCAAAATGGAAGATGGCTTTCCCAAGATCCCGTATGCACACAGATTGGTTAATTTCCCATGGCACAATATGAGAAATAATCTCATCTCATCAGCTGCACCGCTTATCCTCAGTAGGGTCGCAAGGATGCTGGAGCCCATCCCAGCAATCATCGGGCAGTGGGCAGGGGACACCCTGGACTGATTGCCAGCCAATCGCAGGGTGGACCGGCCAATTCACCTGAAATGCATGTTTTTGGAATGTGGGAGGAAACCGGAGTGCCTGGAGGAAACCCACGCAAGTACGGGGAGAACATACAAACTCCGCACAGTAAGGCCGGGAGCTGGATTTGAACTCACTCCGGAGGTTCCCAAGAACTGTGCCGCACATGCGCTAACCACTGCGCCGCCGTGCTGATGAGAAATAATAACCGTTGAAAAACACTGCATTAGAAGTACAAATTCCAATTCTGATTGTTGTTTGGCTCAGCAGTTTTGGTTCATATATCAAACCAACTGCGTTATTTGAGAAGTGAAATAAAGTGTATTAGAAAGTAGGAAGAAGCATGAATTTGAGAGCCCCGACAGAAAACCTACATCAAAATTAGTAGATCATTCTTTTACAGAAAACACAGGATCTATTTGGAGCTGGTCCGTGGATTGAGTTTAGGGCTGCAACAACAAATCAATAAAATGGATTATTAAAAGCGTCGACAAAAAATTTCATCGTCGATTCGTTATGTCGTGTGATGTATGAGCCACTAAGCACGTTAAAGCCATGCAAATAAGAATGCATTGAATTTTGTTGTGACGTTGAGGGTTGTTGATGAGGGTGCCTCATTAGTGTTTTTGTAGGAAGGTACCCCCCTTTTTCTTTTTTCTTTTTAAACTCTTTTTTTATTGAACAAGGCATCATTAAAACAAAATTGGCATGAAACAGTCAAACACTACAAGGATTACAATTATCAAGGGAACAATAATATTTCCAAAGAACACATTCGTTTTTTTCAAGTAGGCACAAAATGTGTAGTGTTCCTTTGCTATATCATGGTTCTATCTATCTATCTACCCTGGTCATATCCCTCCAGAGGGGTGACCGACAGCAAGACAAACACATACACAAAAACAAAAAAAGGAAAAAATGGCAAAAAACACACACAATTTTTTTGGGACCATGGCCAACCCAAATGCCCATACACCCAAACAAGTTAAGCTCCTCGGCACCCAAGTTGGTCATGCTTTCGTCCCTCCAGATGAAACAGGACACAAGAAAGCGGTTGTGTCACTCGGGTCAGGGTGACACAACACACTCTTCTATTCAACAGGACGGCTGACAGCTTTCACTGGTTTACCCCTGCCGCGTCATAAAGGTGCCCTGCCCATCCCTTAGAACGCGCCCAAAAATCCCACTATCCTTTCACAACACCTCTCCACTCATTCCTATCACCAACAAGAGCTCTAGCTTCCACTATATTTAGACCTCTTTCCTGCAGCGCACTCATCCACATCTATCGCGGCCTTTCTCTTGGTCTCCTTCCATTTACTTGTGCTATCTAGATCCACTTCAACATTTGCTCCTCATCCATCCTCACCATGCGCCCAAACCATCCGAGTACAGTACTCTCTTATCCACACACTTGCTCAGTTCCACTACTACTCCAGTTCTGTCTCTCACAATTTCATTTCTCAATCCATCCAATCTTGTCACTTCTACCATACTCCTCAAACATGTCATCTCAAAAACATTTAATTTCCTTCACAAATCTGCATTCAGGCTCCAAGTGTCTGCACCATACAACACAGTCGACACAATCACACTCTCATACAGTCCTCTCTTAACATCCATACTCATACTCTTTCATTCAGAACCAATTTTCTTACTCTCTGTACTTTGATAATAATGTTTTTTTTGTATCTGGATTAAAACAGGTGAATATTCGGACATTGTTTGAGCTCACCATGCAATTTGTTCCAAAGTTTAATTGAACCCTGTGGTACTCTTAAGGGGATTTCCAAGAATCCAGATGTCAACTTTCCCATTTTCACGTATTGTTGCCTGCCAGCCATATAGCTTTGAACCAATCCCAAGGCCACTCCCATGATGCCATATCGGTCCAATTTTTTGAACAGTATATTATGATTAATGGTATCAAATGTTTTTTAAGACGATAAAAATCCCAGCTGCTATTGGTAATTTATTCTACCACATCGATAACGGCCATTGTTGTTGATCTATTTGACCTAAAACCAAATTTACTTTCGTTAATTAATCTATGCTTATCTAAAAATTTGTCTAGCCTTTTATTTTAAAGTTTGTCTGATATTTTAGAAAACCGAGGAACCAGATACTGGTCTGTAGTTTGTGAAGATGTGTTTGCTTCCATTTTTGTATATTGGTATAACTTCTGCTCTTTTCATTTTATTTGGAGGTTTCCCATTTAAAAATGATGGTTTACATATCGAGGTTAATGCTTTCACAATGTTAAGTATAACTTTCTTAACTAATAATATCTATGTTCAAACAATCCATAGTTTTATTGTTTTATTGTTACAGTTGTGTACCGTGTCTCTTATCTCTTATTCCATTGCCCCACACAAGAACTTTGAATTTATTTTTATCAGTGACTTGAATTGTTTCCATAGGTTTTATATCGGGATTCGACTTTCTTGGTTCGTAGTTTAATGAATTTTCAATATGAAGTTAATCAATGATTTGTAAGGGAATATCTTGATAGTGGTCAGGGGTGCTCAAACCGTTTCAAACGATTGTATCTAAGATCCAACAAAAATGCATTAAGTTGACCATCCATTTTTCGGATTGATTGGTAATTTGTACTCACAAACAAATGTCCACCAGTTGGTCCAATTCTGGGCAGCTGCACTCATAAAGATCTCTGCAGCTCGCATGGCTCTGGTTCATCAGATCACCGAGTAACTGAATGGACCCTGGAAGTGCGCGATCACACACGTTTTTGAAGCGCAGCACGCGTGCAGCTTCGCCAAATACGTGCTTGGCTCGCTGGTACAGCTTGAAATGTGTTACTACATGTGATAAAGAAAAGAAAAAAAATCACATAAACGCTTTTCTTTCTTGCAGTGTTTCAAGTTTCAGGTTTTCTACTCGCTCACTGTGTTGGGTATTTGAGCTGAGCAACTCTGTAGAGAACTGCTCAGAAGTGATGCTCAGAATCTTACAGACCTCCTCCAGGCTGTATGGTTCAGGATGTAAAACTTCCTCAACCAGAGCCAGTATCTCCTCCAGGGTTGCATTCATCTCTGCCTGCACTTGGGCCAGCTTCATAAAGCTGTTGTGGTTCAACCCTTTGGCTTGGGCCAGCACCTGGAGGCACAACAGCACAGGCAAACTTCAGCAAGAATGATTAAAAAAAACAGGATGGTAATCCCTCTATAACACGGTTGAACTTTTAGAGTCTCACTACTTCATGGATTTTTTTTTTTTAAACATTCCCCAATCCAATATTCCCGATCGTATATTGCTGCAAGCGGGGGTTGACAGAGAGCATTTTGGTTGGGTCTAGCGGCTATTTTTTGGCCATTCTGTCCACCAAATAGTATACCGCAACCGTGCAGCAGAAATCCGTTATCCCCAATCTCACACAAGCAGAAGGCACTATTGTCACAAGATGTGGCGTTCTGTCCTTCCTAAAATGAAATGGACAGTTGTGCCCGCGATCCGTTATCCCCAGGTCGACTAATACTAATACTGAGAGTAGAGGCCGGCAGAGAGGATTTTTTTTTCTTGGTTGAGGTTGCTAAGGCGTGCCATTTTGGCCCGTCTAAATTGAACTGCACTGTTTTAGCGGCGATCCATTATCCCCAGTCGCCTACTGCTGAGAGCAAATTTCTACGGATTTTCGAATATCTCAGGAGGTTATGGTCATCATTAATTGGAATGAATAAGGAATTCAATATATATATATATATATAATGTATAAAATTATATATGGGCAGCACGGCGGCGCAGTGGTTAGCGCCTGTGCGGCACAGTTCTGAGGTAATGAGATCCAACTTTCCTGTGCGGAGTTAGCATGTTCTCCCCGTGCTTGCAAGGGTTTACTCCGGGCACCCCGGTTTCTTCACACATTCCAAAAACATGGATGTCAGGTGAATTGGCCGGTCCAAATTGTCCCTAGGTGTGAATAAGCGAGTGAGTTGTCTGTCTCTGTGTGCCCTGCGACCAGCTGGCAACCAGTTCAGGGTGTCCCCTGCCCACTGACCGAAGATTGCTGGGAGTGGCTCCAGCGCCCCTGCCACCCTACTGAGGATAAACGTTGCAGATAACGGATATATATATACATATAAATATATATAAATATATATATATATATTATATATATATATATACATATAAATAAAAATGACTTGACTAGAAGATTTAATTATACTGTATAATAACTGTATTAAAAAAGAAGGTCAATACATAACACATTTTATTTACACAGGAGGTTATTTTTGGAACGTCACCCCAGCGAATAACACGAGATTATTGTAATATGTCGTAGAAAGTTGTGTTTTTTTTTTGTTTTGTTTTTTTGAGAAGTTTTCACCTTTGTCGCGATCCGACATTCCACCACACGAATGTTGAAATGAGAGGATGCTGCTTTATTCATCTCCACACAGCAGTTGGATATCACAAAGACAGCATCGTCAGGGAGTTGGACATCACTGGCCCTCAAGGGTTCAAACTCTATCAATTTTGCCTGTAGAAGGAAACATAACACAGATTTGGGGAATTGCATATAGAAGCCATTTATAGAAGCTTATTTGACTTCAGAAAAAAAAACTGTTGAGTCTGATTAATGCTGGTTACACAAAGTATACCAACCCACATGTTCCGTTTTGATGTTAAAATACAACCAAAATCTCTATTTTTGTACAGAGCAGACACACATATCTTCAAAGGGGGATCAATAGTTTAAGTTCAATATTTTCAGAAAACCCTTACAGTGTGTATATACCACTCAGAGAGGTATTAGTTTATGGAATCATATTGATCAGAGGGTGGCACGGTGGATGAGTGGTTAGCGCCATAGCCCCAGAGTTCAGAGGTCCAGGGTTGAATTTAAGCTACCAGTCTCCCCGAGCAAAGTTTGCATGTTCTCTCAGAGCCTCTGTGGGTTTCCCCAGGGCACTCCTCCTACATTCCAAATACATGCATGGCAGGTTGATTGGGGGTCCAAATTTTCCCTAGTTATGAGTAAGCGTAAAGTATGTCTGTGTGCCCTGGCTGGCTCCCAGTTCAGGGTGTCCCCTGCCCACTGCCCAAAGACAACTGGAAGGGTCTTCTCCACCCGCGACCCTATTGAGGATAAGCGGTGCAGAAAACGGATGGATGGATTTATATTAGAGGTGCTCATGAAGTTGATCACAATCGCTGGTCGATCACAAGAAAGTAGATCCAGTACTTATTATTAGATGGAATACATTGCCATCTAGCGGTCAAATAAAGCCAGTGACAAATATAACATTTAAATTTAGAAATTGAAAGGTATTACAATATATATATATATATATATACTGTATATACACATACATATGAAGTAATGTATTAAATTTGCACTTGGAATGTGATTCATATTCAATAATTGAAATTTCAAATGAAAGCTAATATAAACATTCACATATAATGTGAAATGTGGTAATGTTGGTAGTTTATAAAATTATATTTCTATATATGTTTAATGTATATAATTTAGCACAAAGTTTTTGTATTTGAGTACTGGGAATTTAACCTTTTTCAATTCATCTAACTTTAGTACAGTGTTACAAAAACATTGGCAATTGGAAAATGACTGGCTTGAGTTGAGCTGTGTTTTTGATAATTTGGGGTATTGTATTATGTACATTTACTTTAATTACATTGTGAAATACTTATATTTTTGGGGGAATTATATTTATTAATTTTATTTAGTTATTAGCGTAATTAAAGAATGCACAAAGAATCATAAAAACATTTGTGGTGGGTAGATTATTTTTACCTGGTGATTTTGTAAGTAGCTTGCATGTTGAAATACTGTGCGCACCTCTGATTTAGATAAGGACTAAAAAAATACAGTACAAGTATTATAATAAATATTTTAAAGAAAACTAAAAAAAAATCAAGACTTTCTGAAATAGTATTAAGGAGTTATCTGTGTTTAATTGCAGGCCTGAAACGTTATGAAGTTTACATGTCGATTTATTAATTTAGTTTATGTACTGAGTGAGTAAGTCTGAAAAGGAGGATGGATGGTAACAGCGGCAAACATTTAAAAAGCTTCTCCTTTGGTCTTCTTTCTTGAGCTAATAGCTAGATACAGATAATTGAATGTAAATGTTTTGTTGAGTCATTGATTTGGTATTGTTGTTTTTGTGCTGTGCCAAAAATAAACATAACCTAAATGTAATCAGTTTGTTGTATTTTCAACCTGCAAAGTTTTACACAATTGCGTAGGCTTGTGTTGCTTAAACTTGTATGAGACACACAAAAAACAAGTTTACATACGGTCCCTTTCTCTGCCAGGAATGAAATGGACTGGTCCATGCCGCCTCCCTCAGTGCCAATGTAGCGCTCGCATTTGGTACAAATCTCAGCAAGAGCTACCTGAGGTTTTGAGGAAATAATAATATGTCAGTTATCAGGCATTGTTGTATTTTGGGAATTACTGGATTGCTGTTTACTTTGGAAAGGGAGTTCTGAGTCGCCTCTGTTGTTAGGAGCCCAGCACAGCAAACTAGCGCACTAGAACTGGACAGGCCAGAACTTGGCGGGACATTTCCGTCTATGACACACGCCATTCCCGGTAATTGTGTCATCCCAAACTTCTCCTGTTGTGAAGACAAAAAGGTGTAATCATGTAAGCATTCCACGTGAACCTAAAAAAGTGGGACATTTTGATAAAGGTTCATACCAACCTGGATTCCTTTTACTCCACATAGGAAATAATAATACCATTTCGGGTTAGCTCTGTCAATTATGATCTCCTCTGAACAGGACACGGTGATCTTACTGCGGGATAAGAACAGGCAGCAAACAGTATTTGATGCATTTCTACAGACAGTTAAATACTCAATTTGTAAAGGCCCTACTTGTAGTGAGGATTCATATTGGCCAGCTGGATAGTCCCTGAATCATTTACTGAAACTGCTGCCAAAATATTTTGTTCAATAGCCATTGGAAGCACAGAGAAGCCACAGTAATCAATATGCTCTCCTGGTAGGTGAAAGAAAATTAAAGTAAAAATAGGACGATTTGAAATAACAAAAACAGAATATGAATTATAGAGCTAAGTGAATGATTTGGTGCCTAATAAATCACATAACATAAATAAAACCAACAATTAATTACCTATGAGATTGACCCTTCCGGGTGCACAGGCATAGAACATTGGTGATCCTCCATACTGTGTTTCAAACGTTTGTTTTAGATTTTGCAGCCTAAGAAAGAACATCTCCAAATTAAGTGAAAGCTATGTCATTTTCTCAAGTTTGAAGTTTGTATTTACTCACCTTTCAGTGTCAATAACAGCAACTTTCAATTTAGGAGGATTTGTTTCCATTTTTGATGGTTTGAGGATACATTTACTTTTCAATTACGGAGAACACTATGGACTTCAGTCTTGCTTCCTGGTCGCAACCAGCTGACGGGATGCTGATATTGCTGAACTAGGATCGGTTCTTAGACGTTGATTTGAAGACTTAAAGAATGACAGCAAAAAATAAACCGATTCTGGAACGGTGGAGATAAAAATACTAACACGGAAATGCTGGGAGGAAGTTGAGTGACGTCTATTAAAAACTACATTACCCACAGTCCAAGACACGTTTCACCGTGGATCCCTTATCATATGTTTGGACTGCAAAATATTGATTGGATAATATCATGTTGTTTGCATAAAATTTGCTCTCCAGTTAATGCAAGAATGAAAATATCTTGTATGAATGTGCAAGTTACGCGTTTGCACTCATCAAAGAAGTCTACATTGAGAATTTTATTAGGGCGCGCGGTGGGCGCGACTTTTCAAATAGGAGGCGAGTTAAAGCAAGCGTCGGGTTAGCATTTGCGAATGTTAGCTTTTATAGCTTGCGGCGCTTCGCGTCGGACTCAATGTAAACAAACGTGGTGGGTATATGCGACAACAGCTGATAAATAAATAACCGCGGATCGTCAAGTAAGGGATGCGTCGAGATTTTAAACAATACTGTGTTTTGGGTCTTCCTGTGTAACACTAAAGTACGAAAAAGTTGCTTGCTTAGCTAGCATCACAGCACTGTGAAATAGAATGTAGAGAAATAAATTAATCAAAGCGCCACGTGGAAATCGACAAAGAAGCGTGCTGAAAAGTAAGTAGATTTTTGTATTATATCACTTTCTGGCGAACTATCGTGGTACAAATTCATTGCTTTACTGTACTACATTCATTTCGCACCCTTGTGTATTTCCCCGTGCAGCGGACAGCAGCATGTCTTTCGATTTCGACATTCCTACAACCCAAACTCAGGATGAAGATGAAGAATACGACACAGACGACCAAGAAAGGGACCAAGAGGTACAACAATTATGTATTTCTCTTGGACGATTGAACATTCAACAACCATCATCTGAAGATATGATCCATTAATTCATTTTCGTTGTAACCTTGGGACAAATCGTCAAATCGTTCTTAGTTACAAATACTTGGCCTCGTTTTGGGAACTATTTTTAGTGGTTGCTGATAAAAGCTTCAACAGTTAGAGCGGTATGCAGGGTTGTTGTTATGACTCACCCTTTCAATGTTGCTTTGTGTTGCTATTGGCCAGGCTGGATTCTTCCTGGTGTGTCAGTGAATGTGGCTTCCATGTGGTTAACCTAGTTTCTCAGTATTGCTTTGTTCACCAGACTTTTACTTAAGAGAATGCATGAAGGAATATCCTGCGAGCTGGGACAATACGACCAACTGGACCTTGGGAATCTATTAATAATCTACTATTCATTTTTGCAAATGGATCCTGTTTTATAGACTACCTGTTCTAGTGGAAAATGCTTCCTGCTGATAAGTGGAATGTTTCTGCTCCATTTAGCAACGCTATATGTTTTGTTTAAACAATTGAGTTATTTTAGAGCGAAGCACACGAGTTGTGCAGTTAGTGGACAGCATGCCTTGGACTCTTGGATGTTTGCAAAAAAATCTCCTTGTGAAATCGCTTATAACACTATGAATTGGATACTGGCTTTTTGCTAAATGTGTACAAGGGATAATGGTACCATTGGTTGAGGACACGGTGGAGGACATAAAGGCTATTCAACAGTCCTTATGGGAAGTAAGTCCAGCGTGTTTTCTATGTCCGATCACTGAACAAAACAAGCATCAAGTATCTTTCTAAAGTAAGATGACACTTTTACATAGGGTAAATATTTGGTTCATGTATATTTTGAACTCCAATTATAATGTTAGATTCTGTTGTGAGTGCAAGATTTCTTCATTTTCCTTATGCTGAGGGTTTGAGTTTTTCTTTGCCCTCATGGAGGTTTTAAATCAGGGGATGGTGTAATGATAGATTGTAGTCTGTACAGCTCTTTGATACTGTGTGTGATTAAGGACTACTTCACTTGACCTATACCTAAATATCAGAAGAGGCATAATTTATAACATTTATTTGGAATTGTTGGACATTTAATCAAATTGTTTGTTTTTTGAAGAGGGTCCTAATTCGCATTCCTGTATACCTAATAATTGGCTTCATGAAACGACACAAATGTAGAATAGAATAGAATATGCCTTTATTGTCATTGTTACAACATGGGATATGCTGTGACAACAAAATTGGACGACTCCACTTCCATATTTACAGTAAGGATAAGGAAACAAAGAGACAAGGAACAAAGAACTTACTGACTTTGTTGTAAGTAGGCTTTGTTTTCCTCCGGGGGGTGGGAAGGGGGGGGAGAGATGGGTGGTGAGGGTCAAACAGAGTAGCCGGATACAATCGGAATGTTTGATAGATAGATAGATAGATAGATAGATACTTTGTTCATCCCCGAAGGGAAATTCACATTTCCAGCAGCATCCCTGAGCTGAGAACAATGTTTGATCTTACATTACACATAGTCCAGTGTTTTTCCGAATTGCTTAGTCCACAATTGAATGGATTTGGGAGTACAGTCCATAAACATAGCAATGTTTTTGTGTTTTTCTCCATGGTGTTACTTTACTATATTAAGTGGAACTGCAAACATGATGACCTTTTGTTTTGTTTTTCCCCGTAAAGCTCCACAAACTCATCCAACAGATGTCAGATGATGACCTCCTGGAGGATAGCCGTGATTCCTCCTGCACAGAACTTGAAGCCTCCACCTACGGCAATAAAAATACTGGAACCAGGTAATGGGATCTTTGAATTTTGTGTTCTTCCAACTAGACCAGTCAATTAGTTAATTATTTATAACTATGGATGCACAGGGCATTGTTTTTAATAAAACACCCAAGCGCAACAGTTAACATGTGGATCCTTATAGTTTGTTTCTTTGGTGTCTTTTTGCAGCCCAAAGTCTAAATGGACTAGCCAGCGGTCAGATCATCCCAGGCCAACTTCTAATGAGGCATGTTGTTTTATTTTAAAAATTGTGATTGTTTTCATTAGAAAAATAACTATCACAGTGTTTATGTCTCTTCAAAGAGTCGTGAAGCCAACTACAATCAACAACCCCACAATTTTACCCTTGAAAATGGTGGATTTCTGATCAATGGTCACCAGTGTAATGCTCCAACTCAACCTCCGGCTCACATGTGGAACCAGCATTCACAAGATTTTACGTTCAGCGAAGTTCAATACGCACACAACAACATTGGAACCGAAAAATCGTCAGAGGCTAACATTCTAAACTACAATGGAGAAGGAACTACTGATAACAGTGACTTTGATGAAAACGAAAGCCACAGATTACATTTTCAGGTAAGGCTGATCAGGGCTTTTGTGTGCTTGCTAAGAAAGTGCTCAGATCATACTAGGATAGAGCTGGTCAATTATGTATCCATTTTACAATTGGTCTTTTTGAAAATGTGTTAATTTGTAAATTCATGAGTAAGAATTCAAAATTTTAGTTTGAATTACTCAATGATGGTGCTCAGGATTAAACAATTAATAATTGGTTAATATTTTTACACAAGATTATTTAATCAGTTATATTTCACAGCTGATATATTTTCATTTCGATAAAACTTTAAATGTATTTTAGCTTTAAGTAAATGTGTATCATATAAATTTTATTGATAAAATTATTTCAACCATTCAGACAGCCCAAGAAAAAGGTTGTTTTATTTTTTGATCACATTGCCCAGCCGTCGACTTTAATATTATTGCAGTGTTAAATGTGGTCTGTGTCGTTTGAGGTGTCCTTAAATGTTGAAGGTAGAATAATTTATTAAGTATGTGCTAACAATGCCCGACTGAGGTAAACAGCCTTTATCCTTTTTTTTCCCATCGCGCCTATCTGCTTATACTTTTAGCTAAGCTGTTTGGGGCGGAAAACATAAGGTAGGAGAACGGTGGTCGTTTGGGGGGGAGAGTGACTTTATGCTCGTCTTCATATTGAAGACCTTGGTCGCAAACATTCTTTTCGGGCAGATTTCAAACTTAAAAATTGTTGAAATATCAACAAGAAGCACGCATCAGTCTACAGGTCTCATGTATACTAAGAATCGACCAATATAGGTTTTTCAGGGCCGATAGCGATAATTAGTATTGTAATTGTCCTAACCCGGGAAGAGTGTTGCCGGATCCAACACGTTCGCCATGTCCTGAACCAGGGCGACCCAGCCTCGGCAAGCTCCAGCCATTCGGGATTCCCGCATCGGATGCGGTAGACTGCATATCTGCTTTCACCTAGCCATGTTTTCATTTGTCCTCCGAGCCGACGGGAGAGACTGGGTTGACGAGAGATTTCTTCTTGCGGTTGGCGAAGGACGTGACCGAACCATCTTATCTCCTCCTGTTGAGAAGGGTCGCCTCAAGGCTAAAAGTGTTTCAATTAGCCTGAATAACGACAATAGGGATTCAGTCAATCAGCCGCATTAACCGAATGATCCCATTATCAGTATTAAGAAGGGGCCGAAATCCGATAGTTGTAGCCGATATTCATTTGCTGTAAAAGCTTAAAATTGTTGTACGAAATGTTTTAAAATGCAGAGGAAAAACGAAGAGTATTTGTCTATAAATTCAATTAAAACTTTAAAAGCGCTCTAGAACCTTTCCAAGTAAATAAAATTAAAATTTGGACACAACTAACTAATCTTTCACTTTCACATGACTAATAAGTGTGGTACAGTATTCAATATGTTTGAAGTGTGTCTTGCATTGCAAAAAGTAGATGGGGAAGTCCAATTTTTAATTTCAATTCAAACCTTCGTTCTCATGGGGAAATCCGATAAAACCAGGGTCTCATTCACAATGACGCTCTGGTTCCGGCAATTCGTGAACAACTGATGAACAAGCATTACAAGAAGGCGACTATAGTACGCTATATAAAGCCTACTTGTGTACAACTAGTCGTGGTCGTAAATATTATAGTGTTAGCTACATTTGGTTGCCTCCACCGTTGTGGACGTTCGCATGAATAGGTCTTTAAACTCATGATTTAGACAACGATGGCTTTTTTTGTTTCATTCATGTCAATTAATATTTCTTAATAAACACATTATATAGAGTACAGTCGCGACACTCATTTTATTGAAAGCTCAGGGCTTATAAGCATAGGAAAAACTGAGTGCACGATCAAGTGAAGGAGTCAAATTCTGCAGGGGAGTCAGAATTTGGCACAACACCAATGTTGTCTACTTCCGCGTGTGCACCGCTTCAAGTTGACGACATTTCCTTGACATTTCAGTCAAGGGTAGTCACAAAAGGGCGCGGAGAGAAAAAAAGTAAGTAATTGCAAATGTGAAACATTTTCACAAATATGAATAATATTCACGACAACCCTAACTCTCGCTCCAGTAGTCTGTAGACCGTGTGACAGGTTCCTGCTGCAGTGGCTCCGCCTCCAGTTGTTTACCCAATCAGAAGACCAGGGTGGGAAGCGTCAGAGACAAAGGCATGAGAGTGAGAGAAAAGCTCAGTGTTGCGCTTAATAATTGGCGGGTCGAATAGATAAATATGCCGATACCGATATCCCTCAAATTCCCAAATATCGGTGCCGATAATCGGCCCGCCCGGTATTTGGTCGACCTCTAATTTGTACTGCGATTTAATCCAAGTAACACAGTAAACATTGTGAATAGTGTTAATTGAACTGCCAAGGTTTGAAAAGCAAAGTAAAATAAACAGGATCAATAAGTACATTGTGATTAAAAGACACTTAGGCACTTTTATATCAAACATAATTCCCTGTGCTTTTTTTTTTTAATCTGAAGTCCGGAGCGGTGGCCGTCTACAACCCTCACATTGCTCCACCTCCAAAATCGAATTTACAGGTCATACATGAAGACCACCTACTTGATCAGGCGCAAAGAGAGTTCCTTGACTCCACACAGCGTAAGTGTGTGCATTATCCTTTTAAATAAGATCTCAAAGGCCAGTAGTTAAACCGTTAAAGTGGGTGGTATACTAGCTGACCCTTCAAAGATTCACTGAGGCTCTTTTTGTGTTGTTTTTTTTAGAAACTGCTGAGAAAGAGCAGCTTGCCCAGCATCAGATATTGAAACGGGCGCATCTACGGCAAATTGAGGACTTGGAGCAAAAGCTTGAGGATTCAGAACGCAATAGGAGATGCCTGGAGCACCAGTTAGTGATGGCTAAAGGTAGTTTATCCTCCTGGTTTCAACTTGATAGTATACTTACACTGATTCTAAGCTTTGGATTTCATCCGTTTTTTTGGTAATGACAATCATTAGCAAAACCATGTCAAGGATGTGGTGTCGTTCTTTTTTAAACTATATATATTCACTTGATCACAGATCAATGCTGTCAATTAATGCATAATTGTATTCATAATTATTTATTATAGTCATATATTTTTATTTCCAGATGTTTTGTAAAGAACACCATTCAAATGAAGTTTTGATGAATTCTTTATTTTCCTATTTAAAAATAGAAATATAATTATGCAATATATTTTTTTAAATGATCCAGTGTCTGAAACTCATGACAAAAAGTTACCGGACACCAGGGCAGACAACTCTGAAAAGTTGCCTGCCCAGCCATAAAGTTGCCTGCCCCATTTTTCACAACTTGAAGCACAATAAGACGACTAATCGCGAAAAAACCCCATTGTTACAAAGTATTACGGATTGATAATCAGAATATATAACAGATCAACACTTTAAAATTAAGTTTATTATAAATCTACTTATAACATTCATTGCATGTATATGACATCGCTGTTTTCCATCTGCCATCAGTATGTACCTATATTTACTCATCTTCATTCATGCAATGTTTGCGTTGCGTCGTCTGCGTCAAGCCATGTGGACTCCTCTTTCCACAATGCTTTTAATGTACGTTAACGTTTTGTAGCGTCGTAAATTTTGTTAGCTTCTTTTGAATCTTTCTTCTGGGGCTGAGATTTTGGCTTGATTCCTAACCACTCCTCAATTTTTCTTGTATTCTCTGTGCGTCTACTTTGGAAGATGATATGCAAATGAACGATCTTATAATGCTCGGGAAAGTCCGGAAGCACGAAGTTATTCGAAGCAGGCTTCTGATTGGCGGCCGAGTATCCAAATTGCCAGACGAACCAAAATTCCGCAATTTCCAAACCGAACGAAGATTTCGTAATCAGAATAAAGCAAACGTTTGATAAGTAAAAAAAAATCTTTCGGGGTTTCCCCCCCACCCCTTGAAAAAGTTGTCGTCCACCTGGGCGGAGACGTTTGGGAAGTTGTACGCCCGACGTGAAAGATGCACGCCCCGTGGGTCCGGGCAGGCATTATTTCAGACACTGAATGATCCCATAAAAAGCTTGGATTTTTGGTTGTATGAAAACCGAACAAGAGAACAATAAAAAGAAGCACTAAGTACTGTAAAACTCAGACTATAGAGCGCACCTGATTTATATTTTTAAAGGAAAAAAACCTTTTGAACATGCACAAGACGCCCCTGACTTTAAGCCGCATGTGTCCACTTTGAAACCTTAGATATTTACAAAGAAAGATGGTACACAGAAAGAGTTCTAACAATATAGGGTACCTAAATGTTCCGCCCGTGGGCCGACAGACTTTTGATATACAAATACGTGTCTGTGCGATGCGACCAGTCAATGAAATATGTCATACCACATATCATTGGAAAGCTTAAACTCTTTGAATTCAAGATATGTTGACCATTTCAAAATATGCTCTTCAGAGAAACATCATGATCAGCCTGAAACAAGATCCCCGAAAACTATAAAGCTGGCTTAACTCAACATTACATCATCTGGGACATCTTCAACTTCTTTGAATGTCCGCGAAAATGGCTTTGTTACATCAAGGACAATCCATAGAATCCAACTAGTTAAAATATTTACTCCAAAACACACGATAATGCCGAAAGATAAATAGGTATCCGCTTGGAGCATTTCTGCTTCGTTGAACATTGCTACTTGTATTCTGTTCGTTTCGCTACATTATTTCTGTATACAAAAAAACAGACCTGAAAAATGATTCCCAATATGGTAGTTAACCCTCCCCTGTTGATTGATACCTTTTCCATGATGAGGGTCTGTTCATGCTCGTTTTATTCATGCACAACTTGCGTCTTCCTCAACACAAATATTCCACCGTTCTTACTCTAACCTTTACTGCTCAGGCGCCCGTAGTGTGGCATTACTGTATAGCGATTTCTCATGCGATAATGGCCTTACAACACCTGATGAAATAGTAGGAAACATTAAAAAAAATACTGGATTTCAAAATAGTGTATGCAATAGTGGCCTTACGGTATGTCACTACAGCCACTATTGCTTATTAGGTATGTAAGTAGTTAGGGCCATTATCGCAAGCCAATAGTTGAACTATGGAATTTAGAATATTACTAATTCCAATATCGAAAAGTTAATGAAAATATAAACAACATGGACTTCCTACCTCTGATGCACAAAACAAAAAAAAAAAGTGCTGTTTTTGCATGAGGTTTTCAAAATGTCTTCAAAAATTTGCTAACTTGGTCATTACTTGACTCCTCAAAGGAGAGCATTTTTCCAAACCGTTTAAAAATTTCACAAATTAAAAAAGTATCCTATTTAATTACGGGTGGCTGACAGTATTGGCAGTAATTGAAACCTTAAAACCCAACTAGTTATGGGCCCATGTCTAACTGAGCTTGACTTTCAAAGGAACATTGTGTGTTATTTAGCGTGTCCTAGCAGTAAAAAAAATTCATTAAAATAACAATCTTGATTTGAATATTAACCTAAAATATGAGAACCATCCTATAAACGTGCATTTTTTAAATACTTGTAGATCATGGCATTTGGATTTATTTTACTTAACACGAGGCTCATATATATCATCATTTATCATTATCATTGATAATTTTCCACCATCTTGCTTCACTGTAACAAATTCATTTCATTTATGTACGCGTAGATGAAAAAAATGACTCAACTGTGAAGTTTAAGGAGGTGCAGCGACTCCTGAACGAGGCCATAATTAGGGAGGAGGAAATGCAGAGCAAAGTGAAGATGATGGAGCAAGAAATACGGACGCTAACTGAGCGAGACCAGGAGGTAGTTCGTGTACCGTGGTTTATTCTTTGCAGTGAAGTCTTAATACGTTGTTGGTCGTAAATCTTTGGCGTGAATTCTTTCAGAACACAAAGAAGCAAAAGGTGGCTGAGGCTGCTGTCGACTGCTTGAATCGGCAAATTTCTGAGTTGTGTCATTCTGACACTCTGTCCAAAACACGAAAGCAGCACGACCGAGATCTCGCCGTCATGATGGAACAGCAGAAGGCGGCGATTTTGGTCTTGGAACAGCAGCTTGACGAGAAGTCCCGTGCTCTGGAGGAGCAGGTTTGGGTTTTACTTTTTCAACAACAATACAATCTAAATCAGTGGTTCTCAAATGGTCAGACTTAGAGGAGAAGTTTTCGTCTTTCGAGGGGGTGTGACAGAAAATAATTTAGAAGCACTGTGTTAATGCCATTTGCCATTTTGAAAGTGTAGTGTTCCTTCAATGATGTCACAGCTCTGGAGGGAAAAAAGCCACATGGGTTAACTTTGAGACTAGATTTCTTGAGTTGCCCGGTGCGTGGAATATTTTGCAACATCCATCCATCCATTATCTGCACCGCTTATCCTAAGTAGGGTCGCGGGGGTGCTGGAGCCCATCCCAGCTATCTTCAGGCAGTGGGCAGGGGACACCCTGAATTGGTTGCCAGCCAGTCGAGAGGACACACAGACAACTCAATCCCTCTTACACTCCTAGCGACAATTTGGACCGGCCAGGAAACCAGGGGGAAACTCACACAAGCACGGGGAGAACATGCAAACTCTTCACAGGATTGTTCAAACTTATGATTTCAGACCTGTGACGCACACCCACTAACCACTGTGCCGCCGTGATGCCCACTATTTATCAAAAAATGAGTAATATTCATTCACAATCTAAAAATTCCTGTTTAATTGCCATCTAGTTAGCACGTTATTTTAGTTCCAAAACTTCTCATCTCATCTCGCTGCACCGCTTATCCTCAGTAGGGTCGCGGGGGTGCTGGGTCCCATCCCAGCAATCATTGGGCAGGGGACACCCTGAACTGGTTGCCAGCCAATCGCAGGGCACACAGGGACAGACAACTCGCTCATTCACACCGAAGGACAATTTGGACCGGCCAATCCACCTGAAATGCATGTCTTTGTATGTGGGAGCAAACCGGAGTGCCCGGAGGAAACCCACGCAAGCACGGGGAGAACATACAAACTCCGCACAGGAAGTCCGGTTGCTGGATTTGAACCCACACAGGAGGTGTGACCTTAGAACTGTGCCGCACACGCGTTAACCACTGCGCCGCCATGCTACCCTGTTCTAAAACTTAACAAGTAATTACATTTCTGCGCTGGCAAGGTAATTTTCTTTTCAACTCACTCGCTCGTTCACACCCAGGGACAATTTGGACTGGCTAATTAACCTGACATGCATGTTTTTGGAATGTGGGAGGAAACCGGAGTGCTCAGAGGAAACCCACGCAAACACGGGGAGAACTTGCAAACTCCACTCAGGAGGTTCGATCTCATGACCTCAGAACTGTGCTGCCCACGCGCTAACCACTGCTCTGCCATGCTGCCCATTTTGCAACATATTTTCATAATTGTGGGGAGGAACTTTACATGTTGGGTGTGTGATTGCAAAAAAAAATCTGTTTGGGAGTACCTTTAATTAGCTGCATTTTTACTGAAATCCGAAATGCATCGTTTCAGTTGCTTGGTCTTCAAGGTATAATAGTGTTATTTTGACAATACAAAGGCCAATTCACAATTCTGAGTGCGACCCACAAGTTGAGAAAGTCTGCTCTCTAATCTGTTTTCATCCATATAGGATTTATAGCTGAATTTCCTCCTAATAATGTACTGTACTTGCTCCTTTCATGATGGGATACTTTCAGCTGGATGCTACTCAGAGGTTGCGAGAGCAGGTTGAACAGTTGGAGCGGCAAAGAGAGGAAGAGCAACTCGAGCGAGCAAGAGTGGTCAACGCTCTTACTCAGAGTCTGAAAGACAGCCAAAGTGAGCCAAAATTTGCATTTTAGTGGAGAGCGTTTACATGTGCAGTTCCTCATTTATATTTATTCCATAGATTCCGTGATGGAAATGAGTCAAATTCAAATCAAGCTACAGCAGGCTCAGGCAGCCAAAGTTCGATGTGAAGACAAGAACAAAGTCTTACAGGTTTGTCATAAGGTTCTGAAGTTTCAAAATAATATTTTTTGTAAAGTGTTTTTTTCTTTTTAAACCCGAAGGAGGATCTTGCTGACTTAAGGGAACAGATTATACTGTATGAGTCTGCTTTCAAATGTGGAGTTACTGCGTTGGATTCCAATGGTGACAGCCAGAACCAACTTTCTGAATCCTGTTTAGCGCTTGGCTTCAAGAAAAGCTCATTGAAAAATGGTTCTGTCCACAGGTGCTTAGATTATACTACATGTTCAACATTGCTCCTCAAACTTGTAGGTTTGAGTTCATATTCTACTTTAGCCTGATTGTATTCCTTTTTTTGCATAAACAGCACAGCTCTTGCTACCCTGTCTGACTACAAGCTATCCCAGGACGAAGTGTTGCACCTGCCAAGAGCAGAGATGCAGCGTCTATTTGAGAGTTTAAATGCAAAACGGCAGAAGAACAATCATCTGAAGGTTGAGCTGCAACAGAGTCAGGAGACAGTGAACCAGCTGCAGACCCAATTGGAAGAAGCCAAGCTTATATCATCGGTATGCATCACAGTTGAAATTAGGGCAATTCATCAAATGAATTTTTCATTTTAAAAGTTCTCATCTCATCTCATTAGCCATACCGCTTATCCTCATTAGGGTCGCGGGGGGGCTGGAGCCCATCCCAGCCATCTTCGGGCAGTGGGCAGGGGACACCCCGAACTGGTTGCCAGCCAATCGCAGGGCACACAGGGACAGACAACTCATTCGCTCATTCACAGCTAGGGACAATATGGACCGGCCAATTCACCTGAAATGCATGTTTTTGGAATGTGGGAGGAAACCGGAGTGCCCGGAGGAAACCCACGTAAGCACGGGGAGAACATACAAACTCCGCACAGAAAGTCTGGAGCTGGATTTGAACCCATGACAGGTTCTCATGACATGAACTGTGCCGCACAAGCGGTAACCACTGCGCCGCCGTGCTGCCCATTTTAAAAGTTGTCAAGATCAAATCAATCTAACTTTAACTGTCAAAAATGATTTATGCACAACATACAGCACAGATGAAATGCCCTTTTCTCTCCCCGTGAACCAACATGAGAAAAAATAAGACACAAACAACAACTGGCTAAAATGTAAGCATATAAAATATGTTGGGTGTTAGAATGAAAAATGTGCAAGTGTAAGGCGGAATCCAAGTACCGTAGTGTAGTCGTGCATTGATTTGGCAAAGGGGTTGGAGGGAGTAGGGCAGGGAGATGGTTCTGATTACTGACGGCCTGATGGAAGAAGCCGTCTTTAAGCCTGCTGGTCCTGTCTTGGAGACTCCGCAGTCTTTTCCCTGACAGCAGCAAGTTGAAGGAATGGGATGGGATGAAAATTTGCTACATTTTTAAGCTGGTACTTAAAGAACAATAATTAGCTTAATATCAGAACTATAGAGCACTCTTGATTGTATGCCGCACTCAGTACATTTACAAGCAAACACATTTTGCACATACGGAGGCCGTACCTGACTAAATCGCAGGTGCTAACATTGTAACATGAGATATTTATTTAAAAAAAAACATGGTACACACAAGATTTTTCAAGGTTTTTCTAACATACCCTTTCCTTCCAAACAGTGGCTGTATTGTGGCAAAATCACAGCATTGACCGGGGACTAAATGCAGAAATGTTAAAAAAGGCTAATTGTTTGTGTAGGTAAAGCACTCTTTGGTGGTAAATTTCTATTCTTAGCTTGCCACTTATAGCGGGAATGTTTTTAGCCACCTTTAAATGTTTCTCAAGACCCATTTATAATTGCTTAAATGTCCTTACCCAATTATATTTTTTCGTGCGTGCATTAGAAGGAACTTTAAAGTTAATTTTTAATTATAAATATATCATGTTTAGTTAATGTTGCTGGGAATATTTGCACTTTATACAAATCAAACAAATGGCAGCATTACTGTATAAACCACATGGTCTAAAAACAAAAAAAAAACGTAGTGGCTTATAGTCCAGGAAATGCGGGAATTAATTGTTAAATTCAAGCAAATTAGTCACAAGTTATTTCTTTTTTTTCTAACAGCTATCAGGGTTTGCAGGGGAGTATATTTTTTGATCAAATGTGTTTTCGATAAAGATTGTCATCTGTACTAACTGGTAAACTAGAAATAATTTTGGTCCAGTCCTAACTGAAACGAGTGATGAAATGTTTAGTCATCTCACTTGTCTACAGGCGAGACAGTGCAGTCCCGACTTGGCAGGAGGTGATCAGAATCAATTGGTGCAGTTGCAGGAAGACAAACAGCGCTTGCAGGATCAAGTGGAGGTTGGTCAAAAAGTTTGTTTTTAATATTCAATTTTTTAAATCATGGTTCGGAGGGTTATTATTGGTTGTCACTACTAGATGCTAGAAAAGAAAATCAAAGAGCTCCAGCAGATCGAGAACAAGCTTCGCTCTGACAACTCTGAGCTCTGCTGCAAGATGCGACAGATGATCCAGGATTTGGACAGAGAGAAGCGGGAGACTGAAGAGCGGTAAGACATAAAGAAAGAAATTGAATTGTTACTCTTTTAACATTTCATTCACTTGGTTCCGTCCTATCACGAAGATACGATCGGATTAATCAGCAGCATAGGGACGACGTGGTGAACCGTGTTAGGACTGAGCTCATTCTGGAGTACAACACCCAGCTCGAAGAATTGAGAGAACAACACAAGCAAGAAATCGAGTGCCTCAAGTTTGTTATGCATATTTGTTCCATTGGGGTCTGAACTGGTCAGCTTATTTAGATTGCATTTTGGATTTCAGCACTCAGCTGTCTGAGGCCGGCAAGACCTTGTTAGCTGTTCAGGAGGTAAGTTTTACATATCTAGCCAAGGAAGGATTATATCCTGACAAATGTCTTCATTATTAGTACAAATCTTGTTTCCTTTGTTTTCAATTTCATTGTAAAATATTTCATTACTTGATTATAGTCACAGCCTACTGATTTTGTTCAACAAATTGTAACTACACATGGGCTATTACCTTGTTTTACTATTGATATTGGTGTTAAAAAGTCTTGGATTCAAATTATACTAAGACGATCTGTCTTTGGTATTGAGCACATCTTTATTTTGTTGTAACAGCGACCTAAAAAACTTGCACAACATGCTCCTTTGCTACATTGTAGCATCTCATTTCACAAAGTTTATTTGGTTATGAATTTATCAAAATAATAATAAAACGAAAAGAACTACTTTACACTCTAAATACACTTTGGTTTGGGAAAGAAAACAACAACATTAATAATTTTGGTTAAATGAACTGATTCACTTTGTTGTTTAAAAAAACTAATATAGATTGATATAAATAAATGAAATTCGCAAATTGTTTTAAAACAAAAAGAATCCAAATTTTGGATAAGTTTTAAACCAAATGACCTAGTTTTAAGAGAATATTTTATTCTATAAGGCCCAAAGCGTTTGTTTTGATTTAAAAAAAAATATTGCCCCGATTTTTGTTACTGTAAACTACCTGACCCTTTCTGGGGTCTTGGACCTAAACAAAAGATATACTTGTTTGACAATTTAACCCAACTAGTGGATGGTTTACTTTTGACCGCAATTGGGTTGTTTTTTGACCCACTTGTCTTAAAATATCAAATATTACCTACTGCCTGGAGTTACTTTATGTTTCCCCATTCTAGAACCACTTAGATGAATCCTAAATTCTTTACAATTAAGATAATAAGTTGCCCCTGCGTCATCATACGTGCAAAAAAAACATAAAAATAAACCATTTCACTGATGTTATGATTAAACCAAATTGTGCCATATAACATTTGAGTCAACAGAAAAGTTGAACTGCCTAAAAATCATGTAGGTCATTAAAATGGGAAAAGATTTGCTCTAATATTCAGATTTTGGATTTTTGTTTATTAAGAAAATATCTTAAAGTTGTATTTGTTGATTTTTTTTAATCATGTGTTAGTCGACAATTAATCACTTGGCTACAATTTTTGTTCTCATTGCTTCACGAAACAAATGTAGAATGAATGACTTTACATATCGTGCAGACATTTTCAATGTTATATATCCTGTTGCCTTGCAAAAGGAAAGAGACGAGAGCTACACCATGATGGAGAAATTAAGGACTGAGCTTGAGGTGCAACACCAGACCTCGATAACCAATCTGAAAGCTCTCTGGTCCAAGGAGAAGGAAGCTGAAATACAGCGACAGGTCAACACCCAAATAGCTTCGGCCAAGGCCGTTTGGGATGAAACACAACATCAGGTACATCTGTGTAATGTTATGCTTTATTGGAGCTGTAATTAGCAACTGCCACACGGCCATGTTTCTGCATAGATGGAGAAAAGATGGACTCAGAAGCTGGAGGAGGCCAGGCAAGAAAAACACTCCGAGCGATCGACGAGATCCTGTCAAACTGATGAGGCGGTAGCAAATGGTTTGGCAATTACCGTTGAAGAGTTGGAATCCAGGCTCGCTGCCCAGAAACAGCAGCTGCAAGTCGAAGTCCGACAGCAAGCAATGGAAGAAGCCAAAAGACAAGTCCAGGAGGAGACTCAGGAAAAACATCTTGACGACTTGGCCATTAAGGTGGATACTAGAATTATTCTGTATGTTTGGTTCCTTGAAGTACGTCATATCAGTTAATTAATATGTGACAGTTGCCCTTTTGAAAATGAACATCAATATTCTTGCTACAAGGTCGAAGGAGCGGTCACCAGGGCCTATAATCGTTGGATCGAAGATTTGACTTCATTACCAGAATATCAAGCTTCTCTCCAAAGAGAAAGAGAGAACTGGGAAGCACAGCAGGAACAAGAAGTGGAACAAAAGGTGAAGCAAATTTTATTTCTGAGGTCACACTCACCAAAACTATTAAGCCATATCTATGATCCCAACAACAATGACATGTAATTTTTGATGAGTTTTGACCAGTTATTTTGTTCGTTATTTGATTCTTTATTCTGGACCTTTTGAGTGTAGTCTAGCACGCTCTTATCTTGCTGGTTGGGGTTTACTACGGCCATTCAAAATTTCTCCTACTACCCATAAAAATAAAAAGGGTTTTTTTTTGAGCCGCAAAATAATAATTATATATTATATCTAGGCCTTGTAATGAGGCAATATGTGCTGAATGTATCTTTTCAGGTAATTTCAATAGTAGACTCATTTGGTTAACTTTTAAAGTAAAACCTTTTGCATAAGTACAAATTAAACTCGGCGAGCTTTCTGAAAGCTTTTTTTCTTTAAGGCACCGCAATGGAGTTTCATAAAACAAAACAAAAAATTACAGAAGACAAGCAGGAAGGAAGTGGGTGTTAAACGAAGGGTTATCTCCCTTATATTTTAAAATGAAGCCTTTTAAAAAAAATAGGCTAACAGTATGACTTGCCATCAGTCATCAGTAATTAGTTTAACACGATAAAATAGCATTATTTTCCCAGTTTTATAAAAATGGAAACACTTACTTTGAGTTATAATTTCAAATATATTATTATTATGTTTATGTATATATTATGTATATATTATTATATAATATTATTTTATTTTTTTAAAAGGGGGGTGGATATGTTGTTTGTGCCAAACAACCCTATAAGTTGTGTCAAATTTACCCAAGAAGAGGAATTTGGTTATTTTCTACACAACGGCTTTGCATACCTATATGCTTTTTTTTTTTTTTACTATTTTTGATTGAACAGCAAGTACCTTTTGGCGAGACAGATCCTTACCATGCTCAGCACTGAACTGGCGAACAATTCCAGTGGCAGTGTGGAAACAATAACCCACTGACCTCCTCTGCAGTAGACTGTCTCTTGCGTTCGTCTTCTGTAGAAGACCAGCCTTGTTGGGCGACTTGAACGAGTTTGTAGTTTTGTAAAGATTCAATATTATTGAAATCACAGATTTGGAACGATCAACTTGTCTTGCTATGGCTGGTAGTGTCATCCTTTTCAGCTCGACAACCTGCTGCCGGAGGATTTAGGTCACTTTAAAACGACCCACCATCTTGCAAAGTCAGTGAAACTGGCAGTTAGTATGCCAGTTAAATAGAGGTTGAAATTCATGCATAATGTGCATCAGTGTAAAAAAACACAGCCCCAATTTTTTCATTAGAATTTTGGTAACTTTTTCTTGTTGAATATGTGCAGCCATGATTAATAAGAACGCAATACCAACATAACATTTAAATTGTATGCATTTATTGGCATATAAAGTCCGATTCATCATCAGATAAAACAGAGTTCTTTCCCTCGTCATGCTTTTTTGAGTTAATATCTTTCAGGTCGACTTTTCGTTTTTCTCCATTCTCGAACATTTGTCTCTGATTTCTTGAGTGAGAATGGTGTGATAGTGAGATGAAATCAAATGACTTGCTTATGTCATTCGGATTCTGTGCTCTCACTGTTGCAATCTGGTTTCAATTACCCTTGCATCCAATCTTAGTTACTGTGGTCATTTCACAAATATTGTATTATACTACTGTAAAACTTGTATATAACATCTAACCAAAGTTTGGAGTACATTTTTAGCTTAAAAAATGTGCGTTATACGCAAGTAAATACAGTACTTTAACAACTGTTTGAAATAGCTAACCTAACATTCCAACTTTTTTCTAGCAGAATACATGTAAATCTAGGAGGTGGTTTGGAAAAATAATAATATAAATAACAGTTCCACCCGCGACCCTACTGAGGATAAGCGGTGCAGATAATAGATGGATGATGGTTCCACTGATGGATGTAAATGTGCCAGGTATTCCAAGCACTGAGTGCAGCTGAGGAGCAGTGGCGCAAGCGGCAACAAGAACGGCTAAAAGATCAAAGCTGCGAGACGCCTGATGAACTCAAAGAAAAGGTGACAACGCTCCAGTGTCAATTGGAGGAGTTAAGAAGGGAGCAATCCGCTCTGATGAGAGCTGAACTAGCTGGGGCCAGGGCAGCCTGGAAAAGGGACAAGCAGCAGGAGATCTCTTTCGTTCAGAATCGCAGCGAACAAATGTACCAAAGACAACTACAGGAGCAGCAAACGAAGCAGGAGTTAGCGTTGCAGCGACTCAAAGAGGAGGCTGACGTCAAGAAGAAGGAGCTGCTTTCGCAGATGGAGGCCAAACTCCAGCAGACTGTGAGGAACAGAGAGGACGAATTGAGGCGTCAGCAGGCGGAGAAAGAGCAAGCCCAGAGGCGGCAGATGAGGGCCGAGTTCATCGAGGAACTTCAGACTGCTCTGGCTGAGGTTCAAACGCAGCTCCTTGGGAATCCCTGCACTGAGCGACAGAGCAATGATGAAAGCCGGAGAGGGAGCGAAGGGGAGGTCACAGTAACGCACATCGTTCAATCATGCTGCTTGGACATTGTTGACAAAGCTGTGATGCAGGCCAAGAAAGACTGGAAGAAAGTATGTATTGTTTTGAAAAATTAACATAACGATTGGTTTATATTCCATTAAACTGGATTTTTTCCCCCCCTCAGATCAGTGAAGCTCAGTTGAGCTGCGTGTTACGGGAAACACAAGACCAGCACGAAAGGGAAATCAACAAAATGCAAAGTAAAGAATTCCTCTTTTTTTTTTTCACTAATCGCAAAAACAAACTATCGCCCGCGACATTTTTTGTATGTTTTAAATCATGCCACATTGATTTGGCTATTTCATGGATAAAGTAGGGCCTTGACTAGCATTAGAGGTAAGCTTGGGCCTAAAAAAATCATATATATATATATATATATATATATATATATAAACCTGAACTCCCCAAAACCCGACGGATTAACATGATTCGATAAACGAGCCCGAAATGAACCCGAAGCTTTAATTTGCTGCCATGTAATCACGAAGCTCTACTCATATCCTGCATATTAAAAGCTGCAAACAGTGAAAGATTTGGCCCAAAAAAGCTGAAAGAAAGTTTGTAAAGCTTGTAAGCGATTGTCAAGAAGCAGAAATGACGTCTTACTTGAGAGGGGTGGAAGAAGGAAGCTGCGCGTCTATTACCCCAACACCAAGAAGGAAAATTTCTTTGGAATTAGTCATTTTGAGTTAAACTGATAGTTTGGTAAGCATTTTCCTTATCTGAATTATTACTTGAGTAAAATTATGTACATGCTGTGTAGATCCTCCATGAAGGGAAAAAAAACTGCGAGAGAGAAACCCGACCAGCCTGATTTAATGATTGACATCTTAAGCACGAACCCGGCTCGAGTTTCGGGGCGGGCCCGGGCCCAAGGTCTTACCTATTACTCGCATGGATCTTGAGAAAACGTTTTCGGTGGACAAAAGCTAGCATGTTAAAAAGTGAATTAAAAGAATGGACCATCAGAGGACACGCCAACTACACAAACACACCTGGGTGTTTCTATAGGTTTCCGTGGATCCTTGAAAGGAATTTATTTTGTTATTCTAAAAATAAGGCCATAATTGCCAGAAAAATGTCTTAAATCCAATTTTCCAATGTCTTTAAAAGGTGAAAATATTAATTCGATTTATATTTGTTTGAACTAAAAACATTTAGTGAGATTCATCAATTATATTTTTTTAATAATTTGCCAATTTACTTTTTTTTTTTGCAAAATTGCGTGACCTCATTGACGAAACCATCAAAACGATTACAGACTTAGGTCTACCCACAATACAAATAGCAATTTCAGATGTTTACTTTGGACCGTGGAAAAGTGTGTGTGGTTACTGAGAAGTGGCAAACATTTTTGGCTAAAATCTGTGCCAGGTATTGTGTGCTAGAAATATTTGTAGTTTTTTTTTGTTTTGTTTCAATTGTGTTTTTTTTAGTTGACGTGGTGTTAAATTTGATTTCAAAAGGCATTAAAACTCTTTTAAAGTCTTCAATTCAACTTGCCTTAAGCTGTAGCAACCCTGTTCTAACATTACAGCTTACAGTCTACTGAAAGTGTTGTCTAACTGCCATGTTCATTTAATTTATTTATTTCACTCTTAAAAAGGAAACAAATCAAAGGGTGGGCGTAAATAAGTAAAACATTTTTGTATATTCCCCTAATCAACAAAAATTAATAACTCCATATATATGAAAAGTAGTTGAGTAGAATTTACAAAAAAAAAAGAATATGAAATGCAAGCATGCCTTTTCTTTCCAACTAACATATATTTTTTAGAATTGTTTTCAATTAAAAAGAGATTGCACTGTTCAGAAAGAAAATGTTTATGGTTCAAACATCAAACTTTTTCTGTGTACGATTTTTGTCAATATTTCATGCTACTGTGGGGTCACCTACGACTTTTTTTCTTATGCGGTTCATGCATGTAAAAAATCATTTTTCCTTTACAAAAGGAATGCATATATTTTATAATCAGACCCATCTTGTAGCTATTTTTTTGGTACGATAATTAAAACTGAGATATTTCTACCATTAAACATGAGAAATACTCTTTTCCAACATCTTGCGTATTTTGGCCTATGTAGGCTCATTGGCCCAAGACGGTGGGCAAGTTTGCGGCAGGATAGATTGCGCCAAAACTGCCAGTAAGCTGCAAAAGAGGAACCAGGAGCTTCAGAAGAACCTAGAGAAAGCTTGCCGTCAGTTCCAGAACAGTGTCCGAGAACACAAAGCCACCATTCAGAAACTCAAAGGTGAAGTATAGAAAACATCATTGAAGTATTTCCCACCATTTGATGTGTTAATCAGTTTTCTTTTCATACTGTAGATGAAAACGACAGCAGATTACAACAGGCAAATGAGGAGCATCAGCTACAACTTGCGGAAGTGAAGCGGAGCAAAGAAACTGACAGGTTGGTAACACTTTATTACCGTATATACTCTAGTGGCGTGCGATGGATATTAGAGCTACCCCTTCAGCTCCATACCCATTTAGTCATGTTTCGTTCTCGAACAAACCGGCCCATTCTTGTAACTGAAAAGCATTTGTGATTTGCCACCTGGCCCCCGCCTACTTATCAGGTCTGAAGACTGTGCTCCGCCACCTTAAACGGTCCCCTCGAGGAGCTCAGACTGAGCGGATGAGGGTAAAGGAAAGCTTGGGGGTGTTTTTTACTGAAAGGGTTCACACTAAGGGTCAGCACACTTTCACCCTAAATTCTGTGGCTGTGTGCCTGATTGTTTTCCTGGTTGGTTTGCATTTTTTTCCAAAAGCCACACCCCTTTCCTGTACCCTGCCTATGGTTTGCTACTGGTGACACGTATGCACATATAAGCCGACCCTGGTTCGTGTATTTTATTTTTTAGTTCGAAATTCAAACTTTGCACTGGGGATCAAAATTAAAGAACAAATTAATTAAAAAAAAATCATGGATTTGAAATACCGTCTTCACTGCTCAATAGTTTAAGGAAATTTTGTTTTGTCTATACCATGATTCCTCAACACTTGATCACAAAATGGATAAAGGAAGTTAATTTAAAAAAAATTGTATTTTGCCAAAAATGCATTGATCAAAATTAAAGAACACTTTCAGGTGCCTACAACTTAATGGTGTTGATCTTGCGCATAGTACTAGTTGCCTTGAAAATCTTTCAACCTATTTAACTGGTATACTAACTGCAAGTTTCACTGACTTTGCAAGATGGTGGGTCGTTTTTAAAGTGACTGAAATCCTCCGGCAGCAGGTTGAAAAAGATGACCCTATCAGCCATAGCAAGACAAGTTGATCGTTCCAAGTCTATGATTTCAATAATATTGAATCTTTACAAAACTACAAACTCGATCAAGTCGCCCAACAAGGCTGGTCTTCTTCAGAAGACGAACGCAAGAGACAGTCTCCTGCAGAGGAGGTCAGTGGGTTATTGTTTCCACACTGCCACTGGAATTGTTCGCCAGTTCAGTGCTGAGCATGGTAAGGTTCTGTCTCGCCATACAGTGTCTCGCTGTTTAAGAGCATTTGGACTGAAGTGACCAAACCTCTCATTAGCAAAAAAAAAGAATCAAAAAGCTAGACAGAACTTTCCTGAGGAGCATGTTGTATGGACATAGGAAACTTGTCCAGGGTTCACGTCAGTGATGAAAGAAAATGTAACTTATTCGGATCTGATGGTAAACACTATGTCTGGTGACACATTAGAGAAAGACTAAAACCAAAATGTGTAAAAAAAAAAAAAAAAAAAAAAAAAAGGAAATAAATGGTGGAGGAGAAGGTGTCATTGTTTGGGCCTTGTTTTTTTTCATTGAAGTAGGAGTTGGACCTCTTGTACAGCTTCATGGCTGAGTGAATGCAAATGTGTATCAGAACCTTCTTCAACAACACGTGATTATTTACTTGCCTTTATCACCCAATCAGCCTGCAATCTTCGTGCAGGACAAAGCTCCACGTCACACAGCAAAACGGGTTAAGAATTTCCTAGAAGCTAAAAACATTATATTAAGGGCATGGCCTGCCCAGAGTCCTGATCTCCACCCAATGGAGAACCTCTGGAAAATCTTTGGTGACAAAGTTATAGTTAAGAAACACACTACAATCACAAAACTGTGGAGGAGGCTGGAATAAGAATGGACCAAAATCAAACCAGAGCAGTGAGAGACTAGTGCTATACTCCAGCAGCAGATGTGCTGAAATCATTCACAGTATAGGCCTATATACATCTTACTAATTACGGACTGTTGTACCCTTCAGATTTTATTACCATGCCAAAGTCATTGTTGTACTCTAATTTTTATAAGTGTGCATTTTCCAAATAATATATTTTGTGTGAAATGTCTTTAGCCATTTCGTGAAATAAGTGTTGTAGTACCATGTTATGTTATTCCATTAAAAAAAAAAAAATAAATCTCAAGTGTATGCGAGTGTGTAAGATATGTCTTTTTTAGAATTATCCCATCCATTATTTAGGTAATCCTGCACCCTTTTTCAAGATTTTTGTGGTTCACTCTGCCTATTTTTACCTACTCCTAAAACTTTAGCCTAATAAGAGTAATAACACAAGCAATCTCAGAACTTGTAGCCTTGTGCACCCCTTCTAAGACTCCTTATCACATTCACCTGTGCAGTCTAATAAAATATAACACGAGAACTTTTTGGATTATTGACATTGGCAAAATGGAATTCAATTGGAATGAAACATTTGACAACACTTACTCAGTCACAAAAACAAACTATCACATTGATTTGATTCAGAACGAATTGATTCAAAGTCTTTCTTCCCCCTAAGTGAAATAAAAAGTGCTGCCTTTATTTTCAGGACTATAAACCATCAACAAAGTCTTCAAGAGGGCCTGGAAGAAATGAAGCAGCAATATTTGACAACTGTGGAAAAAATCAGAGGTTAGTGAATGAAATGTTTTCCTCTGTGGACACAGCAGATATTGTTTATACGGATGAGGATCCTGGTTGGGGCAGATGATTTGCACTTTTTGGCTAAATTTTAAAAACGTAATTTTCCCTCAGCTTCATGGTTTGAAAAAAAAGATGATTTGCAAAACCTTGTTTTAAATTTGCTCTTACAGGAGACATGCTGCGTTACCTGCAGGAAAGTCGTGAGCGAGCGGCTGAGATGATTCGCGCCGAGGTCCTTTGGGAGAGGCAGGACACCGCCCGCAAAATGCGACGCTATTACCTCACCTGCCTGCAGGAATTGCTAGAGGACGGCGGAAAGGCCACTGGGTAATTTGACTGAGATGCGGTCAGTTTTCTTTCGTTTCTCTCAGGCTAGGCGCTCACTCTCAAATAGTGTGGTTTTTCAAACAAACACAAAATAACATGGATCATCTGAATTGGTCACATTTTATTTTGGCTGTTTCGTTGGGTTTACTTGTGTTAAGTTTGTATAATCTTTTGGATGGATAAATACATGGTGAGTTCATCATTTTAAGGTTGTTGTGAATGCCACTGATGTAAACTACAAAAGGGGTCCTACGGGTCCTTAAAAATTTGATAACTGCAAATCAAGGCCTTGAAAAGGTCTTAAATTTTGTTTTTCAAGTCTTAAATTTACAAATGTCTTAATTTTTCCCTGTCATATCTGGGCAAGAGAGCTAAACTGTATAATAAATGAACTAACAAAACTATGGAACGAGGGCGGCACAGCTGGGTGGTTAGCGTGCACCCCCACGGTGTAGAGGTTCAGGGTTCAAGTCCAGCTACCGCAACCTCCCCATGTGGAGTTTGCATGTTTTCCCCGTGCCTGCGTGGGTTTCCTCCCACATTCCAAAAACAAATTGTTTTCAGGTGCTGTGATAAAAAAAGATTGATTAGGGTTTGCGAATAAAGTTAAAACTCCAAGAATAGCCTTTTTTATTGGCAGGTCCAAAGCCACTCCTAACCTGATATATATATATATATATATATACACATATATATATATATATATAGCTACTTGTGTTCACCCTAAAGTGGTTTAAATGTCTGAGGGGGAAGTGTTTAAGCACCACCTGTGTTCTCATAGTGCTCGCCAATGATTTCAGTCATTTATTCTAAACTCTAGACACAATAATAACTTGTGTTACGAATTTGAAAGTATTTCCTTCCTACTTTTGATGCGATTTCTATTGAAGGGCCGAAAAGAAAATCATGAACGCTGCCAGCAAGTTGGCAGCCATGGCAAAGGTACTGGAGACACCAGTGAAAAATAAAGCTGCTAAGAATCACAGCTTACCAAGTGAGTCCTCTGCTACACGTTTTGTTTGAAATTTGTACATATTTTAAGAATTATTTTTACTGACACCACTGCCGCCTCCCCCAGCAAATACCACCGATTTTTTGAAGACGTCAACACTAACCCATGACAAAACAACAGAGGACAGGACCATTACTGAAGAGAAGTCTGAATTGGAGCGACGAAAGCATCTTGGACAGAAGAGACTTTTGAGCATGAAGGACCTCGGTGCATGCGAATCCTCCACAGATGAAGAACTTCGCCCTCACAAAGGGGCGTCTTTGCGCCCCGTTCCCTTGAGGACTAAGTCCAGAGAGGTCTACTTGCAGGGAGCCCAACCTGAAATGCCTGTGGACTTACCAAACCAAGCTTCTGTTCCGAAGGAGTTTCTGGTTAGGGAAGATAAACACAGCCCCTGGAGCTTAACCAGCAGTGACTCTGACACCTTCCACATCCCCCAAGTGTCCCATCCAGGAAGGAAAATCGAGCCAGTGAAGCCCTTCTCCTTGTCTGCTGCTGATTTGAGCCAGTTTGGTTGTCTCACTCCAGACGAGTCCGACCAGACGGTTTATAAGGAGGTAGTCCTGGACAGTCGAACTGATATGCAAAGTTTTGCCGACAAGGCCAAGATGAATGCGCATAGACAACCCACACCCGGGTCAGAAGGAGAAAAGCAAAATGGAGCTAATAGTAAGCCTTTTTTCACAGAATTGAGACATAGTCAGTTGGACAGTGGCTTTGACAGCCCCTTTAACTTACCCAAATGACAGTGACCATACCCGCTTGGTTTTTAGGAATAATGGCAATTTACATTTCAATTCGAATACTTGTTTTCAGAAAGCAGGTGTTAAAGTCCGAGTGGTTACTGTGCTTTTTGTTTTTTTTTTACTGGTTATAAAGGGGAGAATGTGTGTGTGTATGTTTCTACAAGTGTGTTGGACAACTTTCACTATTTATGTTTCTTGTACAATAGAAATATTTTCTCTGCTGTTTTTTTAATAAAGTGTACATTTTTACTGTATAAAATGTTAGTTTTATAGACGTTTTAAACTCTCGACCCGGGGGCCATTTGCGGCTCTCGGAATGGTAGTTTGAGGACCCCGCCCTTAATGAGAACATTTAAGGAAAAGTGTATTATTTGACCACCAGATGTTGTAGTATTCTGTCGTGTGACTGAAAACGAGTGCTAAAAATCACAAGAAAGATTGAAAGTTACGGAGACTCAAAGTCAAGTCATGTTTATTTGTGTAGCCCTTAATCAAAAGGAGTCAGACTATTACACCATCCCCTGATCTAAAACCTACATGAGGGCAAGGAAAAACTCAGAGCATCAACATGAGGTAAATGAAGAAACTTTGAGAAAGGACTGCCCAAAGTGATCACCAAGCCCATTTTCTTCTCGCAAGGTGTTTGCCTTTAGGCTAACCGCAGCAGCAAGATGGTTGACAATGGTGTCCTCTCCCTCGAGGTTAGTCTTATTTTATGAATATGTCGACATTTCTTTACCTAGGATTATTCAAAAACAAGGCACATGTGTATATGATAGTCTTTTTTTAAATGAAAATCTGACTTTACCACTGAGTCACTGACTATGGATTTATTTATTTTTTTAATTGATTTATTTCTGTATTCTTAATGTTTTTTTATATTGAGAGCTTATTTTGTGTATGGAGTTTTTGAGAACTGAAAACAGTGGAAAGGCTTTCGGGCGAACCTCACCCAGACTCTAGCTCCGGCAGCCCCCATGTAAGTTGACCCGGGAGATAACGGCTTGGGAAATGGGTCCTTTTTGGTGATCTTGGATGTTAGCCCTCTCTCATGGTGAAAAGTGAAATTGCATCAAGTTTCCTGGGAATTATTTGTTGAATAGGCACCAAGTAAAATCCATATATTTTTATAAAATAGTGAAAGTGTGTAATTGAGTATGTGATGTTTTCACGGTTGTAAGAAAATGTGTCCGTGTCTGAAAACAAGACGTTTTTTCTTAGAAGCAAACTTCAAAAAAAGGGACCATGGAAAGAAGCTAATGATACATCAGATATGTGTTGCATTTACTGTATTTGTGTCAATGTATAACCATTTCAGTCGCTGTTTACAGTATTTCAGGTCAGAGAGTGCACAGAACACTATAAGGCGGAATGGTTCAAAAACGTCAAAGATTCCAACTGTTGGAAATGAGTCAATAAGCAACTATTTATAAAGAAAATGGTATTGTAAACGACATTTATGGATTCTGCGCTCGTGTAGTTTTTGATCAGTACAAATCATTGAAAAATACGGTTTTTTTCAAGGTGTTTGAAAAGAAAAATGTATTTGCAGACAACTTGTAACAGTTGTGTTTCTCACAATTTATTTGGCACCTGTCAAAATAAGTTTAAACAACTTTTTTTAGATTTGATTACAATCAAAACAATTCAAGCTACTTTTACCACGTTTTAATTAGTTAATAAGCATGTGTAACCGCGTTGTACGTGTCCCACCAAAGATCCACATTCACGCTGGACTGGATGATGAGGTTTTTATTATTACAGTTCTGCAAATGGATGAGTCACAACATTAGCTTTTTCTGCTGGGTCTGATCTCTTTGATCTCTTTGTAGTACTCTGGTAAAACTGACAACAAAGCATATCAAAGAGCTGTCTTTTCACTTTACAGAAAATACATTTTAGAATATCACAATACATTTAGAAATCTGCATTTTAACAAGATACTTTTAACAAGAGATCGTATAGTGGATTTTTAACGTTTACAATGAATTCAACATGTTTTTCTTTACTCTGAATTTTAACCAACATCATCCTTTTTTTAATGTATATGAAAAATAGGAATAAAAACAATAATGAGTATAAAAATGGGTACAATTTACCTGCAAATGGATGAGTCACAACATTAGCTTTTTCTGCTGGGTCTGATCTCTTTGATCTCTACAAGGGGAATTAATATTTAGTAAAACAGAAACAAAACGAAAATAAACCTAAACAGCTTGACAATATCAATCACATTACTATGCATGGTGAGAGATTTGTCAGCTGGGGTTATAAAGTTTAAAATTAACTTATTTTGTGGAGCACCAAGATATGTCTTACCTTTGTAGTACTCTGGTAAAACTGACAAAACCCCGCCTCCTGGTCACATGTTAGAAGCCAAAACCAAACCCCACCCCATACCAGCAGATGGCACTGTTGGACTCAGCATTGCAGGACATTTACCAAAAACTATACACATATTTTAGCAGGAATTTCAATAAAATAAAAGTTATTATTACACCCGTTACACATGTATAAAAAAATGCAGACAGTTGTTTTGGATCATTGTGTTTGTACTTATTTATTTCTATAAAGGACACATACACAAGAGGAAGCATGGCACTTATTAGACACTGACACATTCTATTCTTTTTATTTTATTATTATATTTTTTTTCAAAAATATATCCAAAGTTTTTCATTAAACGTAAGCCTGTTTTGTTCCTTTATGAGAAAAAGTTTTTAAAATGCTATCACTCTTGGTGGTGCTTGAGAACCGCCTCAAAACGGACTAGTTACGCCCATGAATGTGTGTCTCAATTTATTTGGCAAGAATGGGTTCTTGTAGTTATTTAATCAATTGGAATCATTTTAAATAATTCAAGCTATTTTCCACGCTTTTATACGTGTTAATTGACAAACATTTGTAAAGACATTATCTAAAGAAACATGTAATAATGGCATTTCTAACAATTTGTATTGCACCCGTTTATCTATTTTTTTAATTTTATTTTAATTCCCTGATCGTAAAATACGTCTCAGTGGCCACAACAACGGCATTTCCATTTGGCTGGACAGGCAAAGCCAAATAAAAAGAAAAGAAAACGTGATTTACTGTGTGCAGAATATTTGTCTCCCAAACGCCACGAACTCATGAAATAGCACGATTAAAAGTTCAGATCCCGAACGTCATGGGGGGGAAACGAAGAGTAACTTGACGGTCATCGGTTTTGTTTTTCTGTATTCACGTGAAATTGGAGTTCCGACTCGTGCCCCAGTCTGCAGCCCCACTTTCCCCACCCACAAGTTGCATGTGCAACAAGGAGCGACCCTGCCCACAAAATGCTGACTATAACCTTTGGACAATTTGTTCTTGGGACTAAAAGTGTCTCCTGCAGACAGTTACCCGTTGAAAACATGCTCACGTGGCTGATCTTGGGGGCCTCTGCATTTTGCATTTATGTCCTCTTCCCTTACCTCTACCAGGACCTCAAATTCATCGTGAAAAATCTACCCGTACTCCGCAGACTCTCCCACTACACCGAAAACAAATACACTCTCGTGGACCGATTTTTGGAGGGCGCTAAACGACAACCGCACAAGCCGCTTCTCCTCTATCGAGATGAGACGTTCACGTACCGGGACGCGGACCGTCTCAGCACTCAGGCCGCCAGGGTGCTGCTGCAAAGCGGGCTTGTCAAACCGGGAGACACGGTGACTTTGTTCGTGGCCAACGAGCCCATGTTTGTGTGGCTTTGGTTGGGTTTGTTAAAGATCGGCTGTTCGGTGGCTCTTCTCAACATCAACATCAGGTCGAAGTCTCTTCTGCAATGTTTCAAGTGCACCAACGCTCAAGTCCTCCTTGTGGGCCAAGGTGAAGGTTCAAATCTTTATTTCTTATTAGATTAAAGAACTAAAGTAGCTATGTCAAACGTATTAGAGCGCGAGTGGCATCTAAACCCCGGCATGATTAAATCCAGCCCGCTTTAAAATTCCGAGAATGTTATAAATGTTTATTAAAAAAACAGCGCCATCTTGTGGGGAAGCTCTGTAAGGCTTTCTGTCTGCTCTTACAAGTCCATACCTGTCAAGCTCCAGGGCTCCATGCCCTTACAAACTGTCGTATTTTCCCTTACAAAATAATCTTACACCATATTTTTTTCCAAACGTGTTTATTTATGTAGTTTAACATGTTTTATTGTACATGTGTTTCCTTATATCATATATATTGTTAATTAACATTTTGTTGTGAGATTCTGAGTTGCTCGACATGAATGAGGTTTATTATAAAAAAAAGTTCAAAAATGAAATGATCTGCATTTATACAGCGCTTTTCATGTCAATGACTTACCAAAGCGCTTTACAATGTGCTCCACATTTCCCAATGGCGGCCTTGTATTGCAGCCATGTAAGACGCTAACCTGCTTATTGGGGGTATTAGGGGTTCAGTGTCTTACCCAAGGACACTTCGACATGTAACACGGACGAGCCGGGATTCGAACTGGGATCCCTTGATCCCAAGACGAGCGCTCTACCTCCTGGAGTCAGATATCAGACAGAACGAGACTGACTGGATAGATACCGGCTGTTGGAGACTGGCGCAGGATATCGGACAGGATGAGACAGGCCGAATCGATACCAGATACCAGAGACTGTAGCAAGCGGCGCTGCCACGAGCGGCTGCCTTTTCCAGCAGCTGCCCTGTTGTTTTATTGTCTGCTCCTATTTTCGGTGTTTTTTCTTCCCGTTTTGACAACTACACTATGGATTACTTCTATCCTATGGACATGGGTTTTAACGCACAAGAAATGCGTTTATTCAAGGAATTCCAACTCCTTGCCCTGAAGATTTCTCGTGCCGGCGTGATGAAGGGGCCTATGGTGGAGGAAAAGCCGGAGCTAGCGAAGCGGCTAGCGGCGTTATAAGTCTTCGGTACCATCCGTAATCATGGTAAATGCGAACTCACGACCAAATAAGATCATCGAGTGCTGGTGGAAAACATCGAAGCGCACAGGGAGCGCAGTTGCTGTGTTTTGCGGAAACAAGGCTCACGTTTAGCATTCCGGACGCTAACGTGTAGCCACCCGGAGCTACCCGGAGCAATCCGGCTTCAACGCTGCTAAACAGAGACACGAAAACCGGGGAGAATCGGAGAGGAGGCGGACTTGCTAACACGAGGTGGTGTATCCCTGGATTTTCACAAAGAAAAGTTTTCCATCTGCCGCAGGGATGTCGAATTTTTGGACTGGCGTGACGTCATCCACTTCGCTACAAGCACCCCTAGGGCATCATGTTCATCTGTTAATAAACAACAGGGTAGACTGCTGGAAGTGTGAATTTCCCTACGGGGATGAATAAAGTATCTATCTATCTATCTATCTATCTAAGATATCAGACAGGACGAGACAGACTGGATCGATACCAGACACCGGAGACTGGAGTCAGATATCAAACCGGACGAGATAGATGGGATCGATACCCGATACCGGAGACTGGAGTCAGATATCAGACAGGACGAGACAAACTGGATCGATACAAGACACTGGGGACTGGAGTCAGATATCAAACAGGACGAGATAGATGGGATCGATACCGGAGACTGGAGTCAGATATGAGACAGGACGAGACAGACGGGATCGATACAAGACACTGGGGACTGGAGTCAGATATCAAACAGGACGAGATAGACAGGATCGATACCAGACAGAGTCAAAACACACGTTGGCGGGTGCAGAGGTTCGTTGACAGACTGACAAGGGTTGAGTGAGAGCATTGAGCTTAAATAGGAGGGAAGCCAATCAGGCAACGAGCCGCAGCTGGTACCAAACGGGCGGGGCCAAGTGAGGGCAATGGGCAACCGTGACAGTTGTGACATGTTAGATATAATAGTACTGACCCACTTTGTGACACAATCTACATAAACAAATGTTAATAATTTAGGTAAATAGTGCAACAACAAGGTAAATAACACATAGGATTTACGGATTGTTTATTTTAGAATTATAAAAATAGAGCGCCTGGATGTTTTCTTTCAGAAGTAGCATCCGGAGGTTTTTTTATCTTCTGAATTTTCGGATTCCCTGCTGGTTTAAATGGTATGTATTATTTAGCGCCTCCTAGTGGTGAAAAATGTCATTATTAAAATAACGATTTGCTTTAAATAATCAATAATACACACATTATCGTATAAATGTGCTCTTCTTTTAAATGTAAAATATGTCTTTATTTTACATCGCGTGAGCCTCACCTTGAGGGAGCTGACATAATTGTCGGACATATTGCCGCTACGGTTACCCAAAAACCTCAAAAAGGCAGTTTTTTTTGGTTATTCATAGTATGAGATGAAAGTCCTGCAATTAAAAAAAAAATCCTAAACTACAAAGTCAAATGATATAACTTTAGAAGGAGCTGTTTTTTTTCCGGGTTGCCGCAGATCTTTGTAAAGTTCTTCAAAACGAACGTGTCCCGCTCCAAACAGCTGTGATAAAAGTAAGGTAAAAGCAGATGGACGCATGGAAAATAAAACATTAGGGCTCTTTGAACTAAGTTGACAGGTGAGGCACCACTTCACCTTCTTCCCCTAACTGCACATCACTGCTTACTTCATGTACTTTCATTTTCCTCATGCTGAAGTTTTGAGTTTTTCCTTGCCCTCGTGTCTGTTTTAGGTCAGGGGATGGTGTCATAATAGTCTGTTGTTTGCGATAATCTGTTGTCTGTGCAGCCCTTTTAAACTGATCAAGGGTGTTACAAATAAACTTGACTTGGTTGCACGCTACAATACAGCAACATCTAGTCGACGAATAATACACACTGTCCCTTTAAATGTGACATTTAGACCATTTTGCCACTTGTTGTCGAGCGAAAAGGAAATCGCCGCTGCTTATCCAATCATAGCTCAGCTTCAACACAAGCTCGGCTGTGATTGGTTGTCACCAAGGCTCGAGCCAGTCATAGAAAAATGAATTCTCCTGCGAATCATTCTACTGAAAAAAATATCCGTCCTGATATTTGTTTCTAATCTTACTTTTTCTTCTTTAAAGTATTTTACTACGTTTATCTTGGAGTGCAACGTCCACTCTTGTTATTAGTGTTACTACGTTGTTTTCAATTTTAATAAAGACGTTTCTAATTGGAATAACTAAAGAGTATATTTTCCGATAAGTAAATTATTTACAGTATTATAGAAATATTTAGAGTGGTGCGCTTCCCTTTTTGTTTTTTAGTTGTGATGGCTTAGCCAGGCACAACGCATTACCAACAATGCGACTAGTCCCGCGCTATTCCTCCAAAATATTATTGGTATATCTTTATTTCAATGGGTAGCCATGGTAACAAGGGAGTTTCCAAGGGTGGCTTGAGAGGGTCACTGACCCACAAGAAATATAACCATAGGCAAATGGTGGATGCTATAGAGCGGATGCTAACGAGTAGATGCTAACAGCTAGGTGCGCTTCTAGCAAAATGTTGGGCTGGCGAAGCCAGCTCAAATATTATCGCAAGCTAGCAGTAAATACTGCTGGCGATGAGTTGGGCTGGCATAACCAGCTCAAGTTTTAGCTGCGATGGGCTGATGCTATGCTTACTCATTCTAGCTGTAAACATTGTTGGTGATGAGTTGGGCTGGCGTAGTTTGTTTTAGCTCTCGATAACAAGTAGCAGTGTGTAAGGTTTTTTTTTCAACGTGCTTTGATCCTAGAAAGAAAGTTTTGCGCTTCGTTACCCTCGAGCCAATGAATAATTTACAATGGAGATGTCTCTTGACAGGTTTGAAAAAATGAAATCATCTGCATTTTTTAAATAGCGCTTTTCAAGTCAATGACTTCCCAAAGCGCTTTACAATGTGCTCCACATCTCCCAATAGCGGCCTTGTATTGCAGCCATGTAAGACGCTAACCTGCTTATTGGGGGTATTAGGGGTTCAGTGTCTTACCCAAGGACACTTCGACATGTAACACGGACGAGCCGGGATTCGAACTGGGATCACTTGATCCCAAGACGAGCGCTCTACCTCCTGAGCTACTGCCGCCCCAAAAAAACTTGACTAATGCTTAAACGAGTCACCATTTCAACGAATTGATTACATGTTCAGACTTTCCGTTTCTATGATACATATTTCGGTTGAATTTCACTACGTGACCACTTATTCACAATCCCAAGTTATTCTCCACAAAGTTTGCAAAAATATAATTCTATTTTTACCCTCAGACTTGCAGGGCGCAATCGAGGAGGTTCTCCCCGAGCTGCTGGAGCAGCAAGTGACCGTCTTCTTCATGGGGAGCTCACAAACAAGTTCAGCCATGCATGGCTTTGCAGAAAAAATGAGAACGATGTCTACGGAACCTCTCCCTAAAGACTTAAGATCAGATTTGAATTTGCAGGATGCTGCACTCTACGTGTACACATCGGGGACTACAGGTGGGTCCCGTGAGGTTGTTGACCTGCTGGAATGGAGAGGTGAAGCAGGGTCTCTTTCTGTTGCCTTCTTTTTCAACAGGTCTCCCTAAGGCCGCTGTGATAACTCATACCAAATTATGGCGCATGACGATGATTCTCCGTCTCTGTGGAGTGAGGTCAGATGACGTGTTGTATATCAGCCTCCCACTTTATCACTCTTCGGGAATTGTTGGGTTCTCCGGAGCCATCGAGTTGGGTATGAAGTGCCCGGACATTCACATTTAACGCTTTATTTAATAGTTTATGTTCAAGGTATCCGTTTGACAACTTTAATCAGTGTAATGTTTTTGTTTGCTGTATTTAACCGTGTATAAAGCACACTCGGGTCCAATATGCACCCCCAATTTTTGAGTAAAGATTACTATAAAATTTTATTTCACTTTTTCTCAGCTCAAGCTAAGCATTGTCAGTGACAGATGATGAGTACGCCAGACAGCCATGATTAAAATCATTTATGGACAAGGCGAACTATGAACACAATACCAATGCACAGTGAAGGAAATAAGTATTTAAACAACCTGCTATTTTGCTATTTCTCCCACTTAGAAATCATGGAGGGGTCCGAAATTTTCATGATAGGTGCATGTCCACTGTGAGAGAGATAAACTAAAAATAAAAATCCCGAAATCACAATGCATGATTTTTTTAACAATTTATTTGTGTGATACAGATGCAGATGAGTACCGTATTTTCCGCACTATAAGGCGCACCGGGATATAGGGCGCACCCCAAAAAAATAGTTTTTGGTCCTATTTTTGACATACATAATTCTGACCCTGAAAGACCTGTTAGTCCGCCCATTAGAAGTCCACCTGCCCTCCATTTATCATCCTGAATCAGATGCACCTCTTTAAGGTCATTAGCTACATAAAGACAACTGTCCACCCCATACAATCAGTAAGACTTCAACATGCAACATGGCGAAGACCAAAGAGCTGTCCAAAGACACCAGAAACAAAATTGTAAACCTTCACAAGCCTGGAAAGGGCTATGGAGCAAAGGTCATGGAGCTTGGTGAAAAAAGGTCCACTGTTGGAGCAATCATTAGAAGATGGAAGAAACTAAACATGACTGTCATTCTCAATAGGAGTGGAGCCCTATGCAAGATATCACCTCGTGGGGTCTCAATGATTCTAAGACAGGTAAGGAATCAGCCCAGATCTACACGACAGGAGTTGGTCAATGACCTGAAAACACTAAGACGTCATGATTTGAAATTAATGCATGGCAGGAAAGGTTCCCCTGCTCAAACCAGCACATGTCAAGGCCTGTCTTAAGTTTGCATGTGACAATTTGGATGATAAAGATGAGTCATGGGAGAAATTTTGTGGTCAGATGAGACCAAAATAGAACTTTTTGGTCATAATTCCACTTAGCGTGTTTGGAGGAAGAAGAATGAAGAGTACAATCCAAAAAACACCACCCCTACTGTGAAGCATTGGGGTTCTTCGGGGTGTTTTTCTGCGCATGGGACAGGACGAGTGCACTGCATTAAAGAGAGGATGACTGGGGCCGTGTATTGTGAGATTTTGGGGAATAACCTCCTTCACTCAGTCAGAGCATTGAATATGGGTCGTGGCTGGGTCTTCCAAAACAACAACAACCTGAAAGCCAGGAAAACCAAGGAGTTGCTCTGTAAGAAGCATATGCAGGTTCTCGTATGACCATGCCAGTCTCCAGACCTGAACACAATCGAAAAGCTTTGTAGGGAGCTCAAACTCTGTGTTTATCAGCAACAGCCCAGAAACCTGACTGATCTAGAGAAGATCTGTGTGGAGGAGTGGGCAAAGATCTTTCCTGCAGTGTGTGCAAACCTGGTGAAAGACTACAGAAAACATTTGACCTATGTAATAGCAAACAAAGGCTACTGTACCAAATGTTAACAATCATTTTCTCAGGTGTTGAAAAATACTTATTTGCAGATTTATCACACTAATAAATTGTAAAAAAAATCATGCATTGTGAATTCTGGATTTCTCTTTTTAGTTTATCTCTCTCACAGTGGTCATGCACCTACGATTAAAATGTCAGAGTGGAAGAAATAGCAAAATAGAGTGTTTAAATAATTATTTTCTTCTCTGTATTTATTTAATGTCCTTCAAATTCCTATTCATCATCAGTTACAAAAAATAGTTGTTTCTCTTATTGGGATTTTTTGTGTTTATTTATATTTTTCAGGACAACATACTGTTTTCTTCTTTCTTTAACATCCGATTTAATCGTCTGAGATAAAATGAGATAAAACCAAATGCCTTTCAGTATGTCATCTTTATAACCAGTGATCTAGTGGTAAGAGTCTTCGCTCTCACTGCAGAGAATTGGGCTCGATTCTCGTTGCATCCAATGTTTTGCGATTGTGTTAAGGGATAATTTTTCAACAGATCTGTCATTGCAGAAATAGAGTAAAAACTCGAGTATCATGGGCACCCAATCTTTGATTCAATTTTTAGGTCAAAGAAATGTGCATTACATACGAATTAACATGCTAATTCGTTTAACTCTAATTAAGAATGTTTGATATCCACATATTAATTGACGTTGGTATCTGCGAGCATGTACCCCGAGAAATATGATCAAAACTGCTATAGACTTTCTTAGTTGTAGCTCTAGTATGAAGCAATCAAAAAGTCAAGAGGTTCTGTTATTTAAATCTATTTCTCCCCTGATGAGCAGAGGGCTAAACAATTACAGGATTTTACTAATACATTTTTTCTTCCCATTTTCATTTGTGAATCCGCAAAATACTAATGAAATGTTATTTTAAATGGTCCTCCATAAATAATCAACAGTGAGCAATATCTCCTAACATCAGCATAGCACTCTCGTCTAACGCTAGCTTTAGCTTAAGTTAGCAGCAAACGGCTATGAAACTTCTACCCAAATGGTTAATACTAACAAGTGTAAAATAACCCAAAATACAAAGTTGAAAACATTCAGATCGCTATATGTAATGGTTAGAAAGTACTAGCAGGTTTGGAGGATGATATATAAATGCCTGCAACACGTGGTGTTATCGAGTAAATATTACAGCATTGAAATGCAAAAATCATAGGAAACTCTTAAAAAGAATAGATGTCATTTTGGCCAGTTTGATATTTATCTGACATTATTTTGTATTTATTCCTAACAACCCTGGATTAGTTTTGCAGATGACTGCAAACATCATAGTATAATTGAATATATTAACCCCTTAAAGTTCCCAGGCCCGCCGGCGGGTCGTCAGACTGATGACAAACAAAGTCGTATCTTCACAATGTCACCAGTCACTGAAATATGGCATTCCAAGCTTCAACTATTGGTATTAAAAACATTTCAAAATATACTCCTCTGAGAAACATCAACATCAGTCTGAAACAAGATACCCGAAAACTATAAACACAGCGTAACTTGCGTAAAAGTGCTATGAAACTCTACTCATGACACGATTCCCCGCAAATATGGTGTGGTTACATTCATTAAAAACGTCATGAAAACTCTGGTTTAAAAAATCTTGAGCCTGTAATGACCGATTAAAATGATGATTGACACATTGGTTAGCCAACGAATATCCCAACATAATTTTATGCAATTTTACGTGGTGTATATAAACTGGTGTAAATGCACCCATTTTTACGCGAGTATCACGCATAAGTGTGCAAAATCATGGATTAACATCTGAAAAGAGAAGTCAAACATTTACAACTCTTTCACAATGTCTAAAAATTGGCCAAAGTACATTACACGGTTGCAGAGGTTTAAAAACTGTAAACTAGTCGTCTCCAAATGGCCACTTTTGAAAACACTTTCAGACATCTTTTAGAAAAATGATCAGTTTGTGATCAAATTTCCAGCTAAGATACCATGCCACACTCATCTGCATGCATTTAATTGGAAAATAATTCAGGCGACAATAAAAACTTGCTATTTCTGTGTGTTCCAACTCAAATTATTCAAATAGGCTCAGTCAACAGCTAAATCTTCTGCCTTTCATAAAGGCACTGAGTGATATATGTGTATATAATATATATAAACACGGTTAGTGGAATTATGACCAAAAAGTTTTATTTTGGTCTCATCTGACCACAAAACTTACTATTTGAATTGTTTTTTTTTAGTGATTAGGAAGATGTGTTTCATAACTATTTAGGGTTACCTTGGATGCTTTTGGGAGGCTGGGAACAAATTAATTGGTTTCCAGTTATTTCGTATTGGAAATATATGCTCGAGATACGAGCGATTCTAGATATACTGGAAAAGTCTTCTAAAGTGGACCATGTCTTCCATGTATACCGAAACTAACTATAATGAAAAAAATAATGAGTGTGACGATACAAAGTCTAACACAATTTTGTGTAACGTGTCCAGGTATCACAGTCGCCCTCAAGAGTAAGTTCTCGTCATCGCAGTTCTGGGATGATTGCAGAAAATACAACGTGACCGCTGTCCAGTACATCGGGGAAATCATGCGTTTTCTCTGTAACACACCAAAGGTAAGCACAATACTTGTCATTTATCACTTTTTGCAGAATTCAAGATGCTTATTTTACTTTGGGTCGGTTGTCACTCTTCACTCATAGATGATGTTGCTATTTCTGCATGATAGCGAACGCTTTCTAAAATAAGTTCATCTCATCTCATCTCATTAGCTGCACCGCTTATCCTCAATAGGGTCGCGGGGGTGCTGGAGCCCATCCCAGCAATCATCGGGCAGTGGGCAGGGGACACCCTGAACTGGTTGCCAGTCAATCGCAGGGCACACGGGGACAGACAACTCACTCGCTCATTCACACTTAGGGACAATTTGGACCGGCCAATTCACCTGAAATGCATGTTTTGGGAATATGGGAGGAAACCGGAGTGCCCGGAGGAAACCCACGCAAGCACGGGGAGAACATACAAACTCCACACAGGAAGTCTGGAGCTGGATTTGAACCCACGCAGGAGGTTCCCATGACTTGAACTGTGCTGCACATGCGCTAACCACTGCGCCGCCGTGCTGCCCCTAAAACAAGTTGTAGTCATTATATCATTAGAATTAGAATATTTTTTATTATCATTGATTAAGATGTGGTGTACATTGTTCAATATCCGATGAAATGTGGCATTCCAAAATTAACATAACCCTCAAGTTGTGTGAGGAAATCGATTTTGAGCTAGGGTCTTACTCAGTCCTGACTGCCAAAAAGAAGGGAGCATTGCTCAATATAGTTAATACAACATCCTAAGAAACAATATATGCATCCTTAACTATATACTCCCACTGTAATTTGATTTTATGGCCCCTGAGACACATCGGTTATGTAGAGAAAATCTTAAATTACCGTAAATTCCGGACTATAGAGCACACCTGATTATAAGCCGCACCCACCACATTTTAAGAGGAAAATCGATTTTGTACATACACAAGCCGCACCTGTTTAAAAGCCGCATGCGCCCACTTTTAAACATGTAACACAAACCCCAAATTAACCCAAACCACACTTCGAGTCCCGCGATTGAAACTAAATGTCCTTCATTAAAGTTCACAGTCCAAAAATCACAGCCGGCAAAATGAACGGAAAATGATACCGGTACTTAAGGTTTGATGCAGGCCTGAAGAGTTCCGTTGAAAGTAATTCCAAGGAAATAATTGTATATTTCCAAAGGTAAGGGTGGGAAAAATATATCAGATGAACACATTTACTCACGCAACTCCTTTTTCTTTAACCAACTTTTTACCCCCTCTTCTTTCCTTGTCTGTCCCTCACCTTTAGCGGTCCCCACCTAAACTCGGCACCCCGCGTTTGTTCCGCCCCTCATTTTTCGTTCCCACGTGCAAAACATATCAGAATAAGTGTCTAAAATAAATACAAATAAATACATTACAAAAATATACAGTTGCAAATACATATTATACATGGGTTACACATATTTACAAAGACAGACGGTACACCGAGAGAGTTTTCAAAGCTTTAAAAATAATAATATAGCTTTGACAGGGCAGTTAATGGTAGCAACACTCGAGCGCCGCTAGCGGCCGTTAGAAAAATTACATAAATTGGCCGCATCACTGAATAAGCCGCAGGGTTGAAAGTTAGGGAAAAAAGTAGCGGCTTATAGTCCGGAATTTACGGTATATTCATTTGGTTCAGAATCGTTTGGTGATTCGGCCAGCAGGTGGTGCTCACGGTTTCCCACAAGGAAATCGTTCCAAATAGCCTCGAATTGTCTCTAGCATTTATCAATACTCCAAACATAATATATTTTTAGCTTTAAATTATTCATTTTTTCCATGTTTTATGGACAATAATTGATCAGTCCTGGTAGCACAGCAGCTGAGTGGTTAGCACATCCGTCCTGAGGTCATGGGTTCTGTGCGGAAGTTGCATGTTCTCCCCGTGCTTGTGTGGTTCTCTTCGGGTAACTCCGGTTTCCTCCCACATTCCAAAAACATGCATGTCAGGTTAACTGGCCGGTCTAAATTGTCCCTAGGTGTGAATGAGCGAGTGAGTTGTCTGTCCCTGTGTGCCCTGCGACTGGCTGGCAACCGGTTCAGGGTGACCCCTTCCCCAAGACAGCTGGAATGGGCTCCAGCACCCCCGCGACATTACTGAGGATAAGCGGTGCAGATAATTCATGGTTTGATGGATTGATCAGTCATAAAGGAAAATAATATAGACACGCAAACAAATAATGCACGTGGTTTGATTCTAACGGACTCCGATTTATTTACTTGACAGAATAAAACGAGAGAATAAAGAACATTTTTGACACAAGCACTCCCAGTGTTAGCAAAGGGGAGGGAGGAGAAATTCTGTAACAGCTTAACAGTACTGATCAATAAACCTGGTTTTCAAATAATAAACTCATTTAAATGATCAGTAATTATTCCATTGCGCGTCATAATGGTATTTATACCCAGCACCTAAAATGGTTAGTAGGGGAAATCTTATCTGCTTACCTTTGGGTCGGATGAAGCATCACATGAGAAGATAAAGGTGGGGGATGGATACATGGTCCATGGAGAAAGCCGGATCGTTCTCCCTTATTTTGGAAGACTAATCTTGCGGAATTTACAACAGCTGGACAGAAAGGGACAGATCTGCGGGCCCTCTATTGGCGTGCGAAAGGCTTCCTTGCCGAAGGGCCAGGTCTATATCACGATCTTTTTTGTCCCCATGTTCAGAGGGGTGCAAAGGCCAATTGTGGGTCTTTCCATGTATTTTTCAGAGTCAGTGGTTAAAAAGGTTTGGGGAAATGGATTTGTGGCAGTGTAGTTCCTCCTCGGTGTCCAAACTTTTCAGAAAGCGGGCCAGATTTGGTAAGCTGTAAATGTCCGAGGGACGATTATTCAGCCTGGCCTTCATGGACAGTCCTTAATAATTTCACCCCCCGTGAAAGGTTTGCAGTGGCGACGATCAGCGATGTGACCTCATAGCTTGCCTTTGCAGCAATTTCATTTCTTTTGGCAAGGTTGTTGCTGAAAGTACCGCTTGAAATTTAATCACTAATCGCTCGGACCTGGGGTATCTAACCCGCGAGCTGAACAACCCCCCTTGCCATGCACATGTATCTCTCCGCAGCCCGGTAACAGCTTGCAGAAGTACAGCTTCCAACTCCATGTCACCCGGAGAGAATGGGGAGTCTTTTTTTTGTAGCCAATCACAGGATCTGACCACCGGCGGCTACAGCAGGGTTGATTGTAATCCTCCCTACTTTTAATGGCTGTGGTGGAAGGTTGACAGAGCAGTGAGGAGGAGGAACAGGGACCGCTGTCTTGGTGGAGGCATGTCATAACACCACGTTTATTAAATTTTTGGTATTTATTAGGGGTGTCTTGACATGAAACTGAGCTAGAAACACAAACAGAGCCCGAAAGTACAACTGTCCAAATTTTCACGAAAATCAGTTCCGGCTTTTCGAAGCCTATAAGCCACGTACGAACACACACGTACGCAATTCAGGGTTTATAAATATGATTAGATTACATAGATGTATAAAAATGAATGAATTCATGTCACAAGGTATTTAACAGACACTTAAACTTGATTTTTCTGACAGAAATCCAACGACCGAGATCACAAAGTAAGAATCGCAATCGGCAACGGCCTCCGGGCCAACGTGTGGAGGGATTTCTTGGATCGCTTCGGAAACGTAGAAATCTGGGAACTTTACGGGGCAACGGAGGGGAATATCATCTTGGTGAACTACAGTGGCAAGATCGGCGCCGTGGGACGAGTCAACTTCTTTTTCAAGGTCGGTGCGAATTTTCACGGCGCACTTTTTTGCTGGTCTGGAATTTGCAAACATTGAGTTTTTGGTTTTGCGGTCCGGCAGTGGCGTTATTCTTTTGCGTTGATCAAGTATGACGTGGAACTAGACCAACCTGTGAGAGATTCCTCGGGTCTCTGCATCCAGGTCCCCAATGGTACGTGAAGTTTCTAATATCGGATGAATAGAATTCTCCAGGATGATCCTTCCATATGTAAGTAAGTAATATGAGTAATACCTACAAATATATGCCATATGAATAAATGAACACATACATAAATCATGTACCTACATTTATGATATTCATTCAATCTATTCATTTATGTATGCATTTTGTCAGTTATTTCTTTCGATTTTTATTCATTCGTGTATTTTGTAATGTATTCCGTAGTGTGTTTTGCCGTGTATTTTGTCTTGTATTTTTCATAGATTATGCCTAGTATTTTGTTTTACATTCTGTCAATTATTTTGTCGTGTATTTATTTTGTCATGTATTTTGTCATTCATTCTGTCGAGCAATTCGTAGTTCATTTTCTTGTACATTTTGTCACGCTTTTGTCGTCTATTTTGTTATTTGTTTTGTAGTTTATTTTGTTTTGCATTTTTGTGTGCATTTTGACCTGTATTTTGTCGTGTATTTTGTCTTGTTTTTTGTTGTACATTTTGTCTTGCATTACTTTGATTATTCTGTCGTGTATATAGTGATTTATTTTGTAGTCCGTTTCGTCCCGTATTTTGTCATGCATTTTTCGCGCATTTTGACGTGTATTTTTCCCTGTATTATTTATTTATTTTGTCATGTACTTTGTCATTCGTTCTGTCATACTTTTGTTCTGCATTTTCTAGTGTTTTTTCTTTGTGTATTTTGTCATTTACATTGACGTGCATTTTGTCATGTTCTTCAGCTTTAATTGTCGCATAATTTGTCATTTATGTTGTCATGTATTTTGTCGTTTATTCTGTCATGCATTTCCGCATGCATTTGTTGTGTATATGTGTCACAAAGAATGTTATTCAAATGAGGTTGTGGTCCGGTTTCCTGAGCTTTTCAGCTATCGGTTCATCAGTGATGCCCTCTGTGGCTGCTAGCTGTGTGAGGAATGGATCGGCTAACTTGTCAATGAACCAATAGGTAAAAAGCTTCGCCTGTTTGGAACCCCCAACCCCCCGCACTTGAATAGCATTTGTGACAGAAAACATGAAAAAATACCTGACAAATTAAATGACAAAATGCAAAAATGTACAAATAAATTGGATTTATGTCATATCTTTAGGTATTAAGTGTTTTTTTATGTGTGTTTATATGGCATATATTTGTTGGTGTTTGTTAATACATTTATTTCTACATATGGCAGGATTACCTTATCCCTTGAAATCAACCCACTATCTATTCCATCTACCCATTTTTCGTTGTATTTTTTTTTCTACTTTCACCTTACTAGGCGAGCCGGGCCTTTTAGTAGCAGAGATATCTGCTCGGGCGCCATTCTCGGGCTATGCGAGAAACCTTCAGCAGACGGAGAAGAAGAAACTTCGCGACGTTTTGAAAAAAGGCGACGTCTACTTCAACACCGGCGACTTGATGCTCATCGACAAAGACGGCTTCTTTTATTTCCAAGACCGCACCGGCGACACTTTTAGGTCAATTTGCTCTTTCTTTTATTTCACCTTAATACGCCAAAACCACGTTTCGCTTTGAGTTTTTTCTTTACAGATGGAAAGGAGAAAACGTGTCGACTAACGAAGTGGCCGACGTCATCACTCAGGCCGACTGCATCAGCGAGGCCACCGTGTATGGTGTGGAAGTGCCAGGTAAATTGTTGCACAGTCCATGATAACACACCGAATATGTTCTTGGGCACATTTATCAAGATTTTAGGGATTGTTTTTACAAAGGTAAAAGTCCTGCTCAAAGTATACTACTGTTGGAAACTTTAAAGGGATAGTGTGTATTTTCTGTGATGTGACACTTTGTCAGCTCCCTTTAGGTCAGGGGTCTCTATCCTTTTTCAAACTGATTGCAACGTTTTGTTACTTACTAGCGCAAAGGTCACCAAGTGTGATATGCATTTCTAAAATAAGTTATCACGTTATTACTATGTTGTTACTATGTCATTACCAGGTTAATTATTTGAAGTAGGGTTAGACTCTGTCAACCACGAAAACAATCATGTAGAAAATCACAATGACCCAGCACTGGTGATATATTTTCAGAACAGGCCAGCAGGCACCTTAGCTGTCTTTAGGAGGGACCCTAGTGCCTGCAGGCAGCGTGTTGGAGACCCCTGCTTTAGGCGATGTTCAAATGATGTAAAATAACTTGAAAATGCTTCTTTGTATGATAGTTCATGTATTTTTGCTTGTGATTTAAATCAATAATGCCTTTTTTAAATGAACTATGTTTTGAATGATTCAGCCTCCCTTTGATATATTAATAAAAACAATTCTTTTAGACTTATTTAACTTGAAAAAAAAATTAAAATACAGTAAAATTGAAAATATAAGGAGAAATATACAAGGATAACGTTGTATAATAACAAATATAATATAATGCTAACATAATACTCAAAATTATCAAAATAATTTAAGAGTGGAACAACATATTTTTTAATGAAGTCATTGTAATTTTGATACTTGTCATTATTATTGCTATAATTATCTTGATAACCATTATTGTAAAAGAAAAGTTTAAAATACGGTAAAATGAAATCAGCAACATTATCTGCAACCATTTATAAGAGATAATTTTGCTCAATATTCATATTATTTGTCTTTTTTGGTAAAATAATTCATATATATGTTTCAGAAAATAAAACTTAAAAAAAAGAAAGAGGTGTCCAGGCAATTTTATTCATTTGGAATATTTTTCTTCTTTTACTATTTATTTCAAGAAAGCTTTTAAGAATCTTAAATTTCTATTTTATTAAATTCTTTTTAACTATGTTGCGTTTGTAAATTACATTATGAATTAAGAGGTATGTATTAAACAATATTTTTTTTGTACTGTTTTCCCAATTTTTACGACTTTTTAACTTTTTTATGTAATTATTTTACCGTATTTTCCGCACTATAAGGCGCACCGTGTTATAAGGCGCACCTTCAATGAATTATATATTTTAAAACTTTTTCCATACATAAGGCGCACCGCATTATAAGGCGCTATAAGTGCATGCTGGTTTAAGATCAGGTAATTGTGCAATTTTGTAATTGTAATCCTGTGCAGTCCTTCGAGACATTTTCGTGATTAAGGGCCATATAAATAAATGTGACTTGACTTGACTTGGCTACAGTAGAGGATGTAGTTACGTTATGCAACCGTTAGATGGTGCCGCGCTAAAGGGAATGTCAACAAAACAGTCAGATAGGTCAGTCAAACTCTATTAATAGATAACAAACAAGCTTTCCACAACTCCATTCACTCCCGAAATGAATAAACAGCTGTTTTATTATTTTTTCTGGGGTAAAGCATTTTCGTGACACATCTTTAACATCTTTGAACAACAGCAAGGCATAACATTTTACTTTTCCTCCATTTAGTCAACACGCAAAAAAACGTCTGATACTGTTATGGTAAATTAAACGTTAGTGCAATCGCAATATAGTGACACTCGTAATGTGCAAAAACAATAACAATAAAGCAATAACATAATAACTTTAAAATGTAAAACGTAAACCGCTCATACTCATGCTTCTTCCACTTTCGCAACATGGATTCATTAATGTTAAACTCTCTTGCTGCTGCTCTATTTCCATGTTCTACTGCGTGACTGATCGCTCGAGTTTAAACTCTGCGTTGTAAGCGTGTCTCTTAATAGGAGCCATTTCAGGGTCTTCATACAAACACACAAATAAAAGAAAATCGTTGTTTAATATTTCCCAGTATGCACGGCGCACTTCTTCTACGCGAGAAATGGAGTCGGCGGCTGCTTCTCTTAGTTGCGAGACCTTGCAATTCAATATTGATCCATATATAAGGCGCACCGGATTATAAGGCGCAGAGTCAGCTTTTATAAAAAAAATAATCAGATTTTATGTGCGCCTTATAGTGCGGAAAATACGGTACTTTGTGTCCTACTTTCTGCCTTGTTTAAAAAAGGCAAGGGGAATCTAAGGTTTGCGCTCTCTGGTGGTTGTCATATGACGGCGCACCTTAAAAATTATTACAATTAGAATTGTTTTTTTAGTCATTGATAACATAGTGAAGATTGTCTACAACGATATTAGGCGTGGCACTCAGGTAATAGAGACTTAGAGAACAAAATAAGATGAAAAGAATATTAGGATTGAATTGAATGAAACTTTTATTTTGAACATAACAAAAGAAAAATCAAAACGAAAAATCTAAAAAAGAAAACTAAATACACAATGTTATCGTTCATGTTCGAAAGGGAGTAGCAAGAAGCATATGCTTATTAAATCCTACCCCTTTGACTTCATTAATAATTGTGTCTCACAGTTAGCTAGCTCTTCTATGTATTTACATGTAAAATAACTCATAACCATATTTACATTGGCTGTGTGGATACACATTCTCTTCATTATTATCATCATCATCACTACTTCCATCACTTTTTTTTACCATCATCATTATCGTCATCCATACATTTTCAGCATATAATATAATTAGAGTATATATTATGATTATATAGTTCTCTTGGGTGCTCATGGTGAAACTGACTGCTATGGGGTGTGTGTTGTCCGGCATACAAGTATCTTTGGACCTGCTACCTTACGGGATCTGCCCCCAGGCAGCAGGACCACCATTCTTGAGTGTCATGATCTTTGCATTAATAAGACAAGGTCCAGGAGCTTGAGCCAGGTGCCTCCAGCATAAAGCTTCCACTTGTCTGCCCTAACTATGAGATCTTCAGGATATTTTTGTTCTTTTTAAGATGTATATCTTTGTGATTGTATCACTTTTCAATTAGTTTTTCACCATCCTCACCAACATATTTATTCACCTCATAGTTTTTTGTTTTTAAATATAGGTCCAGATTGTGATGGATTTGCATAATATGATGTTGATAGTTATATAATAACAATATTCAACAATAGCAATAAGAATAGACATACTGTATAGTTGATAATGATAATAAAAACAACAACAATTATATAATAGTTATGATAGTTGGTGCAATAATATTAAGCTTAATTATTAGCTTGACCCATCTATTGGCTGTATAAGGCTTCTGCTCACATTATTTGGATGCCAATAATACTACTAAAACTAACAATAATAGTCACATAAATGTTATAGTAATAATCATCATAATAACAGTTATAATAATACCAGATTAATTTAGTTTATTTTTAACCATTTATAATACTAGCAATCACTAAATATCATTCAGACATCAACAACCGCAATAATAACAATTAATGGCAGTTATAATAATAATTCTTATTATTACCATAATAATATACTAATGACAATAACAATTTTGATTTGCTTCCATCTTTCATTTGCCATATCATTCAGACGCCATTTTCTTCCTCTCTGTACCTCTCCAATATTGTTTTTTGTATCTGGATTTGAACAGCTGAATATTTGGACATTGTTGGAGCTCATCCTTTAATTTGTTCCAAAGTTGAACTCCACATACATAGGATGAATAGGCAAAAGTATTTACTAGTCGTAAAACATGCACCTCAGACAAGTAATTGAGGTTTTTACATACAGTAGGATTTGGACAAGAAGAGCTGAAGGAGGAGACGTTGCATTCATGATGATGGCCTTGCAACAGGGAGCTATAAAAACAATTAAATGAACTTTACCCGTGTAAACATTTCCAGACGTGAACTTGTTTCCATGAGAGCTTAATATGAAACCAAAACACAATGGATGTTTGCTTTCCTTAGGTCACTTAATGTCAGTGTTAATGTCCTCAACTTTAACCCAAATGTTCAGTATTAAGTGTGTAAATTCAACAAGGTTCCTCGCACTACTTTAGAAGTGAGTTACCTGTCAATATTTGTTTTCCTTTTTTACGTCACCTGAGCGCTGACTCCTTTTATGTGGGACAAATGTAAAGTTCACTGATGTGAAAGATCATCTGAGCTGAAGGGGAGTGTCAACTATTCTCCGTAAAATGGCTCCACACAGCTGCTACACAAAGAGACCACTTCAAAGCGGGAACATTCAGCCTTTGTTTTGTTTAGTGACGGAATTCGGATTGGGACGCCTCAAAACAAATCCTCCAAAAATTACGTCGTTCTCGTGTAGAGTAATGTGGAATAGCATTTTCGTACATTTATCCGTTCATCTTATATTGAGATGCTTTGGTGTCTTCATGCTGGAAAACCCTACAATATGGCAGATTTGAAAACGTTTTGCAAAGAAGAGTGGGCAAGAATTTGATTTCTTTGTTTCTGTGCTGCGATATGGATGATAAGTTAACTGTGTATTCTGTTTTAACGAATACGCACCTGCACAGAAGTCTGCTGAGGTTGCCAGGGCTGTTGTTGGAAAAAGAAAATGTGGAATAAAAATGCTTTTACCCTCCATTAGCATGTGGAGAAGTCTTCTTATGTCTGTGATAGAGAGCATTTTCCTCTGCCTTTTGGGGTTTTTGTAAATCCAGAGTGTTATGTTGTACATGGTGGCGTTTAGATCAGGATATGGTGTAATAATAGTCTGTCATTTGCAATAGTCTGTGGTCTGTGCAGCCCCTTTGAGACTCCTTGTGATTAAGTGCGTCATAAATAAACATGACATCCACCTGTTCATTCATCCATTCTATTCATGCATCCAACCATTTACTCATTCATCTAATCATCCATCCATCAATTCACTCAACCATCCAATCAGTTAGCCATCTATTCATCCAACACACTTGTTCAGTTCATGTAGTCACTCTTCCATCAATTCAGTCATCCATCTTTCCCATTCTGGCTCTCCATCAATCTACTCATCCAACCATTTACCCATTCTCGTCCATCTAATCAGTCGTATGTCTATCTGTCCAACATCAATTTGTTTATCTAATCACTCATCCATTTATTTTGCCTGTGTCGGTCCGTCCATCATCCATCACACATTTACATGTTCGTCTAATCCTTCCATCAATCCATCCACTCATCCATCCATGCATCCAACTACTCAGTCATTTATCTATTCACTCATCCATCCTTCTTTTCATCCTTCCTTGAATCAATTCATCCATCCAACATCCACCCACCTTTTCATCCATTTTTGCATCCATCTATCCAACTGTTTACGCATTCATTTAATCACTCATCCATTTACTCATCATCACACATTTACATGTTCATCTAATTACTTATAAATCTATTCAGTCCAATCTATCTGTCTATCCTTCTTTCCCTCCATCCATGCACCCAACTATTCACTCATTGATAAATTCATTCATCCATCTTTTCCTCCATTTTTTTAAACCATTCGTCCATCCACCCATGCACTCCAACTATTTATTTATGTAATAACTTATCCATCCAATGTCTTTATGCATGTTTGCATCCATCCGTCAATGCATCCACTATTCACTCATTCACTTAGTCATTCATCCACCCACCCTTCCCCACTTGCTTGCTCTCACTCATTCATCCATCCATCCCTGCATACAACTGTTCACTCATTCATCTAATCACTCATTCCTCTTTTCTTCCACCCATCCACTCTTCCTCACTCACTCACTCACTCACTCACACCCTCGCTCGTCCAGGGAATCCTCACACAAGCGTCTCCCTAGGAACTCTCGCTTTCCCTTAACCTCTCCAAGGATCACTATATACAAAAATAAACCGTTTTGGGCAGCGTGGCTACACTCATTTCACAGTAACACCTCCACTTTCTTTCTTCTCTACCACACAGGAGCAACATCAAACTTCAAAAGCTCAAACCTTTCCCCATTGACGCAAAAGATTTTTCACATTCAAATCACAATATGAATCCAAGTTGTTTACCGAGCAAATATAAAAACCCACCTTCTTTGTTTTCGTACTAGGCAACGAGGGCAGAGTGGGCATGGCGGCCATTTCTCTACGAGACTGCTCCACGTTCGATTCCGAAGATGTCTTCCGGCTCTTGGCCAATTTCCTGCCGAGCTACGCCAGGCCGCGTTTCCTCAGGATTCAGGTACGTCAGCCATCTCGTCACGAGTGAGGCTCACCAATCACAAATTTTATTCGGAACGGCAGAACTCTTTGGACGTGACGGGAACCTTCAAGCTTCTGAAGGCCCGTTTGGTCAAGGAGGGTTTCCACCCAGTTGACATTGCCGACCCGCTCTACTTTTTGGACGACAAGGAGAAGAAATACGTCCCGCTTACCGTGGATATGGTTGATGCAATTTTATCGGGGAAGATCAAAATATAACGCTTTTTTTTTAATTCCAAAGAGATATTTTATAAATTGTTTTTATTGTATCAGCGGTATACGCTAAATTGAATAAAAAGAGGCATTTGAATACTTGACTCTGTTGTTTTGGATGTGTGCCGGTTCTATTTGAAATCTTTTTTTTCAACTTCTGAATTGTTTATTTTTGAATGAAGTCAAACCTAATTATAATATCTTAATTGTATTTGTTTTATTGAATTAGTTTAAAGCAGGGGTCAGCAACCTTTTCGGGGTTGGAGTGCCACTTTCAAGTTTCCTTCTAAATCAGTGTGCCACACCAAGATTAATGACTCGCACAATATTTTTTTTATATCCAACAGAGCTGTAATCTTACACCAGTCCAAATATAAATCATGGATATACATTGAAATTGTATAACTGACCAATTTTATCTTCCACTATTCTTGTTCATCAACAAACTAAAAAATGAATGTGAGCAACATGTGGAAAGGCCTGTAGACATCCATGACTTCAACCATTCTTCATCAACAATGAACTGCAATCAAAAAAAGAAGTGATATGGACAGCTACCTTACCATTCATCAATAAAACTATCAAAACTTGAAACATACACACACACACACACATTAGGACTTTATATTCAGGAGTTAGCAAGGGGGGGTGTGGCAGTCATTTTACCTGTTAAAATCAATCTGACTCCCCTGCTAATATGGACCCTGTTAGAGATATATACTTGTGACTTCTAGGGCAACCTTCTGTGACATAAATATGTCAGCACAGTGATTTTAAAGAGCTTCAGAACGTTTCTCATAATATTACTATTATTAATAATAATAATAATAGTAGAAATAAAACTAACTAGATTTGTCAAACACCTATTCAGTAACACATCACAAAGTGGATTCATCTGTAGTTGGATCCCAAAGCCCAAAAAACATAATAGGTTTAAAGTGTGTCTTACTTTGCAAACAGTATAGGCAGTGAAGTCGATTTTAAATGAAAAAAAAAACCAAAACGATTTGTTTACACCACGGGATCCAATGCAACCAAGGTTTCATTCACAATAAAATACATTACATATGGCTATTATCTATCTATCTACCTTGGTCATATCCCTCAAGAGGGGTGACCGACAGCAAGACAACACATAATAATAGAAATAACAAACAAAAAACAAAGAAAATAAAAGGGAAAAAAATAGCAAAAAAACACACACAAAAATGTTTGGAACATGGCCAACCCAATTGCCCAAACACCCAAACAAGTTAGGCACCTCGGCACCTAAGTTGGTCATGCTTTCGTCCCTCCAGACAGCATGGCTATTATACTACATCAAATAAAAGCTATTTGTGTACAACTAGTTGTGATCGTGGATATCATAGCATACATTGATTCGTCTCCGGTGTTGGTGACTTTTTCTTCCGCGTTAACAAACGCATTTTGTAGAATACGGTCGCGCTTTATTGTTTTAATAAACGCGTTATATAGACTATGATCGCTTAATTGTTTTAATAAGCTCTCTTTATTGTTTTGATGAACTTATTATATAGAATGCGATCCCTTTTGTCAGACCGCAGCAGAATGCGCGTTCATGCGAGGGAGGGAAGATTTGGCAGGGGAGTCGGATTTAGACAAGACACCGTACCTGGACACAGTGAGTTTTAATGTCACCGGCTTTTTAATGTTCATATTTCGTCTTGTAATGATGTTTAACACGTGACGTGCGAGGTACAACGCTCTCGAGGCATAATGCACAAACAGCACGGTCATTTTTTGCACAAAGCCCCATTCGTCTGTCCACGCTGGCTGAAAAGAACGAGATTTTTCCACTCGATGAGCCCTCATGATTTGCCTGTCGTGATTCGTTCATTTATTGCGAGCCGGTGTTTCTGTGGGTTAGGGTTAGAACAGATCTCTCCTCTGCGAGGCACCGCGCAGACACACGCTCACCGTAAAGCTGCTAAACAATGAAAGCGCGCAATGAAAATGTCTAAATTTCAGGTAAAAATGCGCATTTAAAAAAAAAAAATCATTGTTACTTTGACGTGCGCTCCTGTGCCACTGGTTAACCCCTCGCGTGCCACTGCTGGCACGCGTGCCATAGGTTGCCGATCCCTGGTTTAAAGGGACAGTGTGTATTATTTTAAACATAAAGTGTTGCTGTATTGTACAGACGCTGCCCTACTTATGAACGAGTTCCGGGCGATCGTTTGTAAGTTGAATTTGTTTGTAAGTTCCTTCAGTGCTATATTTTGTATGTTTATAGTTTGAGGCTTCTGTAATTAACCTGTATTGTTTTGTACTAAAAATAAACATTTCATAAAATAATATGCTCTATAAAGATATTTAAAGTTTTACTTACTTTTTGAAGATGCGCTTCAAGAGGTCCTCCTCTGGGTGAAAAGCATTCCAACTATTTTCTCAACCGCATCAATCTTTCTTATTCCACTTTCATTTCAAAAGAAGCAGCTCGCCTCTTCTTCATACATTACACCAACCATATTGAATGGATGCACAAGATATTAAACAATAAAAATGTCAAAGTTCTTAGGGCGCCGGAGATAGTATAGACACAGTATAGACAGTATAGAATGTTTGCACACAAACTAGGAAAAGGAAGCAGATTTCTTTTTCCTCCAGGTGGATGCTGGGTGACCTCTCACAGCGCCACACGGCAGTAGTGCCCGAAAGAAGCACTACAGTAATGTCCTGTACTTGGAAAAAGTTGCACACAATACAAAATCTATCTTAGAGCAATGTTAAGATATTTTTCGACATCCTGAATTTGTTTTCGTATATTCCGTTTTACGCAAGTCGAATGGTCGTAAGTAGAGCATCTATAATGCAAGCAGAAACGAGTGTTTAAAACCACAACGAAGAACCCAAACTACGGAGACTTAAAGTAACCAAATTGCAACATTTTTTTCCCATTTTTTTTTGCAAAGAAAGAAAGGAAAAAAATGGGTGAAAATACAGGAAAAAGGGAAATTGAAATACATACCTGTCAACCTTAACCCATTGCTTACAAACCTTACAAACACAACCTATCTACTCACAGCAAGACACACTATGCAGAATACCGTGGCAACGTTTGCTACCATTGACTGAGACTACCTGGATTAGAAGAGATCGGTTTTTAAATCACGTAGAAAAATTGTTATGCAGCGTACACCATATGAAGTGATGAAAAAAATTTAAATTTAAATTAAAGGGACAATGTTTAAGTTGACGGGTAGAAAAAAAAATTGCAGTTACATTTTATACCAGATGAACCAATTAGTGCAAGGGTGGCGAACAAGTTTGACACAAAGAGGCGAAATTTTTAACCGTGAGAGTCAAAGAGCCACACCACGCACTGACCTGCCATGAAAGACAGACACACACAATTATAAACATTATTTCCCATAACACACTCCTCTCCTTACAACACAACAAGTATTGTTCTTGTGTTGATTTCAAGGAAAGTGTCCACCCTCAATACATACATCGAATGCACCTTAGCCAGAGTTAACACAGCAACTACCCTGGAGGTCACATACCCCCTCCACACACAGGCACCTCTCTCTCATCACACACACACACACTTTTTCTCACTATCTAATTCTCTTCTTCTCTCTGACACACACAACTACTGAACACACTTCAGATGCACACATATAACCTGTAAAATGTGAATTAATAGAATATTAAAAAATTCACACAAGCATGTTCAGTCAGGTGTTTTTCCAAACTACACCAGGGCAAAATAAAAATCTCATCTCATTCGCTGCACTGCTTATCCTCAGTAGGGTCACGGCGGTGCTGGAGCCCATCCCAGCTATCTTCGGGCAGTGGGCAGGGGACACCCTGAACTAGTTGCCAGCCAGTCGCAAGAGAGACAACTCACTCGCTCATTCACACCTAGGGACAATTAGAACTGGCCAATTAACCTGACATGTATGTTTTTGGAATGTGGGAGGAAACCCACGCAAGCACGGGGAGAACATACAAACTCCACACAGTAAGTCCGGTAGCTGGATTTGAACCCACACAGGAGGTTCCCAAGACCTTAGAACTGTGCCGCACACGCGCTAACCACTGCGCCGCCGTGCTGCCCAAAATAAAAATGTCACGAAAAAATGGTTCAAAGAAATTTTATTCGAAGTGAAACACAAAAAACATTTGAATGCATGAAAAAATGTTGGGATTTTTGATACTTAATAAAAAATAAACAATAACATTTTTATACTAAGTTTGAAATTAATGTTGCTGGAGAGGTGAGATATTTTCAGTGGGATTTCTGGCATCTCTTGTTTCCGGTAATCCTCTGCAAATCAGGTTTGTAGTCAGTTGTAGCCACTCGGAGCAGTTCCTTTACGTGAGTGTCAGTCAGAACGGACCGATGCTTTGATTTCCCGCGTTTCAAGGTAGAAAACAGGGACTCACAGACATATGTTGACAGGAACATTGACAGCAGCGACTCTTTTTACACACGGGTATTTCTCAAGTTGGCACGGTTCTCCAAAACGTAACAGGGCCTTCTTTCAAAAGAGATTTCAGTCTGTGATCTTCGCGTAGCTCAATCAACTCCAGTTCAGTAGCTACCTCATCAGTGACAAGCGGTGATTTCAGCCAGTCAGTCTCTGCATTAAAAGGGTCGATGAGGAAAGTGATCTGTGTTCGTTTCTGCTGCAGGTCCTCAAACCACCAAGTAAAATTCCCGTGCAGATTCACAAGCAGTGTCCCGTACTGCGCTGTATTAATTTTAATGGCAGCCTTTTGAAAAAAGCAAATACACTTTGTGCCAGATCAGGAACAGTTTTTAATTTCCCCTGCAGATCCAGGTTTAGTTTATCCAAGTGTGAAAGCATGTCCACTACAAAAAGCCAAACCCATAAGCCAGTTGGGTTCCAAGTTCCAAAAAGCAGGATACCATTACCTCTTGAGAGCCGTCTCACGGCGCAGTGCAGAGGCAGATTTTTGAACTGCCGGTGATTAAGAGCGTGTGTACGGATGTGGTTCACAATCTCCATCACAGGTTTCCAGACATGGTCTAAATTCAGTGTTTTGGACACAAGTTGCTCTCGGTGGATGATGCAATAGAAATTCCAAAATTCAGGGAATGTGTCATCGCTCTTGCATAGGCCCATAAGACTGATCACAGGACCAATCATCGATGGCGCTCCATCCGTAGCTATCGTGGTGAGTTTACTTTTTTGAATACTTCAGTCATTGCTTCTTTACGTCAATGCCGCGAGTTCTGTCTTTTAACGGCACAATATTAAAAAGCTCTTCTTTGACCACGGAGTCCTCAAAAACCATCCGTACAAATATTACCAACTGTGGCGTGTCCTGTATGTCGCATGACTCGTCCAATGAGAAACTAAAATAAGCACACGTGTTCAGGTCTTCGTGGAGATCAGATTCAAGCGCTTAATGTCTGATATTCTGGTTTCAACTGTGTATCTTGAAAGCTGTAGCTCAGTAATGGAATCTTTGAGTTTTTTATTATCTGGAGCCAGAGTTTCAATTAAATTCACAAAACACTGTTTCAAAAACTTGCCTTCGCTGTGCGGTTTTTTAGCACGGGCAATGTTCCACACTGCTTTATAGGAGGCAAGTTTCAAAGTTTCTCCATGCTTAATCAATTGCTGAAACATTTAAGACTGTCTTTTTACCTGGCTTTTCAAGGTGCTCAATTTTTGCTTGCGTAGTTCAGTACCTTTGGGGAATTCTGTGTCAATATTAGCATGGGCTGTGTTAAAATGACGCTGAAGATTTGAGGTCTTGAAATGGGATATCGTGGTACTGCATAATAAACAGAATGATTTGCCATTCTGTTCAACAAAAAAGTAAGCATCCTACCATTCTTCCTGAAGTGCCCTGTGTTCATCTTCATATTTTCGTTTCGCTTTGCATTTTGCCATTTTGACCATGAGGGTAACAGTCTGCACGCTCATGAAATGTTCACTTAATTTCCCGGCATTAGTCGTAACCTACGCAGATGAATTGCAGTCAGTTATGTGTCCGGAGGAGCATGAAAGCAATAAATCTGCCAAATTAATTTCCATATATACATCTCATCTCATCTCATCTCATTAGCTGCACCGCTTATCCTCAGTAGGGTCGCGGGCCATATATACATATAATATTATATATATTTTTTAACTGTGATGGATTCAAGTGTATTTTAAGAGGAGAAAATAAACTAAACATGAAATGAGGCAAAGAACCACAGTATATAGAAGATATGATGAGGCAAAGAGCCCCATTCATATTGGCCAAGCCGCATGTTCGCCACCCCTGCACGAGTGAGTTGGAGTGGTTTAATATAATGACTCCAACATTAACAAATAACCTCAGGAGGTAAAGCGCTTGTCTTGGGAACAAGAGGTCACAGGTTCGATTCCCGGCAGTGCTATGTCTTAGTGTCCTTGGGCAAGACCCTGAATCCCTAATGCCCCCGATAGCAGGTAGATACCTTGCATGGCTGATGCTGCTATGGGTTAGTTAGTGAGTAAAAGGGAAAAGTGTGAAGCAGATTGTAAAGTGTTTTGAGAGGTCTTCATTGACTTGAAAAGCGTTATATAAATGCAGACCATTTACATTTAAGTGACCAAACCGCATCATTTTTCTTTTACTTCGCAAAGTTTTTGTTTTTTCAGGTACCCGTCGCAGCAGGATTTCTGACAATTATGTCAGCTCCCTCAGTAGAGGCTCTTGTTATGTAAAACAAATGCAAGTTCTTTGACCTACAAATCATCCATCCATCCATTATCTGCACCGCTTATCCTCAGTAGGGTCGCGGGCGTGCTGCAGCCCATGCCAGCTGTCTTCTGGCAGTGGGCATGGGACACCCTGAACTGGTTGCTAGCCAGTCGCAGGCCACACAGACAGACAACTCATTCGATCATTCACATCTAAGGACAATTCGGACCAGCCAATTAGCCTGACACGCATGATTTTGGAATCTCGGAGGAAACCCACGCAAGCACGGGGAGAACATGCAAACTCCACACGGGAAGGTTCGCTCTCATGACCTCAGAACTGTGCCGTGGACGCGCTAACCACTCAGCCGCCGTGCTGCCCTGACCTACAATTATTTAAAAAATGTTAATATGATAGTTCATGTATATTTGCTTGATATTCAAATAAATCTTGTTTTACATAAAATGACATTTTTGCTTCCACTAAGAGGTGTTAAATAATGCACACTGTCCCTTTAAAGAATTGTTTTTTTATCCAAACAGAGCACCAACATCAGGAATCCAAATTAAAATACAAAAATAAAAAGGCAGACATTCCACGACTATTCTCTTTGAAAAATTGTTCTGAAATTCTCAACTTCTTCTCTTTGTTATTGTTTTGTGTATCTAAAATATTGTCCAAAGCACGTTTTGCTGTGATTTGCAAATAAAAGCGAGAAATGGTCATCAACGTGTTTTTGAACGGATTTATTTGTTAGTTTTTCTGGAGAGTGTGTGTGTGTGTGTGTGTGTGTATTCACATTCATCGAACAATCAAGGCTCTCACTTTCACAAATTGCCATTGTTCCTCCTCCCGAAATACAGTGTCAACTTGGGAGAAAATGTTGACATTCAATCTGCTAACATGCGCGATAAATAGTAATTATCGTGATAATTATTTGATATCATGTTTTTGCCTCTTGCTCTGCTTACAGCAGTTGTTCCCAAAGTGGGCGGTACCGCCCCCCCTGGTGGCGGTGGAAAGATCTGGGGGGGCGTTAGGGGGGCGGCAGTCAGAAATCAGAAGTTTGAACGTTTGCTTGACGATTTGAACACAACACGTTAGGGCTGCACGATTAACCGGAATTGACATCGCGATGTGACAGTGCGAAAGTGAAACTGCAAAGCACTGCGTTTTTTTTCAAGGTTTTGTAGTGAGTGATGGAGTTTTGGCAAACCACAATTGTTATTGTTGGAGTTTTAAAAAAGTCGAGCAATCAGAAGCAAGTTTTAATAACAGCACAAGCCAATAAACGTGATTCAAAGTTAGCAAGCACCACACCATGTTACACCCAACCGTGTTAGCTCATTGATTTTCATGGCACACTCCGTAAACATAGTCCCAGAGTCAACGAACGAGAAGTAAACGAAGCTTGCACCGAAGAAGGGCGTTAGATCACTTGTTGAAACCTATTTTGGTTTTGACGAAGCGGATGTGGAAGAACGCCCGTTGCAGATTTTGCTTTTGCGTAGTCGCTAGGTCTGGGAGCTAGTGGATGTGCACTGTGATTTACCTATATTCCACCACTCTTCTTCTGTTATTTAAATCAATCTCCTTTTCCCCCCAAAAAACATGACTTGATTTAAATGACTGAATTTTTTTAACGACTGAAAGATGTTTGTATGTGGTTGTTAGTAGAAAGGGAGAGAGATAAAGAAAAGGGAGAGGAGATAATGATGCACGAATAGGAAAAGGCGGGTAAGAAATAGACTGACATCACATCCTCATTCTTTTGTCCTTACATGCTTCTCCGTTTCATTATATTTTTACTGTTAAAAGAGAACAAAGGGAGACAGTGTCATGATTACTCATTACACTGACCTGTGCCTGCTCGTTTGGCGCCAGCTGCTGCTGGTCGCCTGTTGTCAGTCCGTCAGCGAACCTCTGTTTTGACCAGGCAAGCATTTTTGACTCTGACTCCCGTCGGTCCCGTTTTGTCACCCGTTTTCCACTTGTCCGTTCCTGATTTCCCCGTTTGTCTCCTGGTACAACCCGTTTTTTGACCCCGACCACCTTCTGATCCCCCGTCCCGGCTAACTACCTGTTCCTCCGTCTAACTACACTATGATCTCCCGCTCCGTAAGATCCACTTCCGCATTCGGAACACGCTCCGATCCCGTGAGCGGCTTGCTTCCCGCGTCCAGAGAGCACCGGATCGCTGGCGCTGCCTTTCCTCTATATTTCAATAAACTTGTGAGTGACGTTACGCATTTGGGTCCTCCTTCTCTTCTGGTCCTGACAGACAGTTGCGTAGTAATAGTAGTTATGCTAACTACAAAGTGTAATCTGATGTCCACAAATGTGACGTAGCACTCCTGAACAGCGTTGAATAATCCGAAGTCACTTCATGAACTCATTGTCGCCTAACCCCCGGAATTCTGCCACCCTGTCCACCTTCAAATCCAGACTCAAAACTTACCTCTTCAGACTTGCCTTTTTTTGATCATCTGCCTCACATAACGCCCCATTTCATCTCTACTGTGATTTTATTTGCCATTTATTACTTTTTTTGAAAATGCTATTTATTACTTGCTTGTTTTATTCTTGCTTTATTCTTGTTTGTTACTATATATACAGCGACTTCAGGTGTCTTGTAAGGCAAAGTACAATGTATTATCATTTTTATTATTCATACATCCATTATCTGCACCGCTTATCCCCAGTAGGGTACGGGAGCAACTTGCTTCCCGCGCCTAGCGAACGCCGGATCGTGGGCACAGCCCTTCCTCTTTCCTTCAAGAAAACTTGTGAGAAACGTAACGCAATTGGGTCTGTGTCTGTTCGAGTCCTGGCAAGGAAGGCTGGTATTTTTGGAATTTGGGCGGAAACTGGAGTGCCCGGAGGAAACCCACGCAAACATTTTCTAACCAGCCAGACATTCTGGATGTTCAGCACCCCCAAAGTGCTGAAACTAAAATCGCCCCCTGGGTTAAACTATGGCCTTTCTCCACTTAAAAATCAAAAATAATAATAAAGAGAGTTTACACTACTGTATTTCAAATTCAAACATTTTTTTTGACTCTATGGCTCCTTTATTTTGAAGGGTGACTAAGCCTTTGTGCGTGTACAAGCTTTAGCGTTAGATTTCCGTTTTGGTACAAAATTGCCACTTCTGGTTTTAAATAAGAATTAAAAAAAATATTTTAGAGATGGATTGTGTTTCGTGCGTAAAAATAAAACCTGCCGCTTTTGTAATATCAAAAAAGTTATCGTAACCAAGACATTTTATACATAAAAATGTCCTTTGGAGAAGTTTACAAATAATTTCAAATGCTTTCAAGATGTGTACAAATAACTGTCCTTGTTTACAAAACAAGCCACAAAAAGTCTGCGCGCGCATCCTGGAGTACGTACCTGCGCGTAATTACGCACGTTCCTGCCCGACTGGGCGTGGAAATCGATCGGGCGATTGTCGCACACGTGCTCGGGGAAAGCGAGCAAGAAAGTCTGGATCGCAGCAGGTGAACTTTGACGCCGATCCTCTAGCGCGCATTTTGCGTCTTGTCGCTTTTGGAGGTTGCACGATTGCACACACCATGTTTATGTGGTTGACCGTCTTGGGCGGCTTGTTGCTCGCCCTCAAGGCGCACTTCCCATACTGGCTGCAAGATTGCACCTACATCCTCCGGAGCTTGGTGGTGGCCTACCGCTTCATCGGGTACAAGAGGAGTAAGCCTTTCTACAGCATCTTGGACAACTTTCTGATGTGGGTGCGCAAGAACCCGGACAAGACTTTTATTCAATTTGAGGGCGAGAGTTTTTCCTACGGTGAAGTGGACCGGCAGAGTAACCGGGTGGGTCGGGTGTTGAGGCAGGAGGCTTGCCTCCGGGAGGGGGACTCCGTGGCCCTTTTTATGGGCAACGATCCCAGGCTGGTGTGGACCTGGATGGGACTCGCTAAACTGGGCTGTCCGGTCGCGCTGCTGAATTACAACATCCGTGCCAAGTCACTCCTCCATTGTTTCTCCTGCTGCGGGGCCAAAGTTCTAGTGACATCTGGAGGTGAGAATCGTGACGTCACGCATGCTTTTCAATACTTCGTTTGGTGCACCTCCACGGTCTAGTTCAGGGGTTTCAAATTCAAATTTAGGCCTTGAAAATTCAATCCAGGTTTTAAAGCCCCACACATTCCAATTGCAACCAATTAACTTGATTTGCAGGACCGAGCCCAAAGCACATATTTCACATTTTATTTGTGACTACCTAGTAAGGAGGAAAGGTGATATCTCATAGAAAATTAAAGCCTGTCTTTTTTAAATAAAATCCAAGTGATGGGTGGGGTGCGAAGTTTGAGCGGTCCCTAAAAAGTTTAAAATTCTATATTTTCTCTATTATGTACAGTATGTATTAATAAGGCCCAACTGAGTTTAAAGAGCCTTTAGATAATTGTTTTCATCATCTGCTTTTATCCTGCTTTTCTCATCGGTGTTTCGATCACGCAACACATCAGGCTTGAGGGAGGGGGATGGGGGGAAGAAAACTGATTTTACGCAGACTGTCGCGCTTTTCTTTTATTCCAGGATGAAACTGGTGAAAGTAAGGAAAAGACCGTTTCAAATACGTTCCAAATGCCAACTCGAAACCCTCAAAGGGTGAAAGTGTGTGTGTGTGTGTGTGTGTGATCTCCGCTCCCTGTAGTTAAGACGACTGTTATGTAAAATACATGAAATGAGTTTAAAGGAACAGTGTTTATTATTTGACCACTAGATGTCGCTGTGTTGTGAAGTGCAAAAAATAGATGCGGTAAATAGCACAAGGAAGAATACAAACTAGAGAGACACAAAGTGACCAAACTGCACGATTTTCTTCTTCATCTTATTATTATTATTATTATCATTATTATTATTATTATTTTGCAAAGCCTTTTTCCAGGTTTTACGGGGGTACCCATAGCAGCAAGATGGCAGACAAGGATGTCAGTTCCCTATAGGTGAGGCTCATGTCAAATAAATACTAATAATAGGTATTTATAAAAAATGCATGCTTGTATGGCAGTTATCGTATTTTTTAATACATATATATATATATATATATATATATATATATGTATATATATATAAAATCACCACTTGGAGGCGCAAAAAACACTAACTGTCCTTTTTAAAAAACAAAATAAAACGGGCCCACCATCACTCTAACCTGATTTATAACATAAAATTGACAAAAAGTATATCTCAAGATTCTGAAGATGGTATTAAGATAAGAAGTTAATGTTCAAACTGATTAACTTTATTGTCTTTAGCCTAGTAATAATTCACTTGTAATTTTATACCTACCTTAAATCTGGAACAAATGATTTCATCACTTTGCAATTAAATCAAACATTCATCAGTTTAGGAACTGAAGATTTAGTTTCTTAGGTTTTGGGTCAGTTTAGGCTTATAAACATACTCAATGGGTGACTGGTCAGTTGAGGATTGCAAGGAGGCCAGACTTGTTTGCTGAAAAGCCACTCTGCTTTAAAATGTGCAGAATGTGTTTTGCATTGACTTGCTGAAAGGAAGTAAAAAACAGATGCATCTATTACTAAGCCGTTGCTTGGGTGGCAGCATACCGGTTTTGAACTTTCAACACGGTTGACGCCTTGGGAAACTGGTTTGTTCCATTGGCACTAAAGCAGGCCCAGATCACCACAGATTCCGCCTATTCAAGCTTGCGCTCAGGATTGTGGACTCGTTAGATCACAGAAAGCAAATATAGCGTCAGATTGCATTTACTAACTGATTGTAAATGTTTTGGGGAGATTTATTGTTACCTCAAGGGTCAAAGGTCACAGTCGTTCAGTTTTAATTTTTCGTGATTTCTCTGGATTCCAAACATATTTTGATGATCTTAGATTATTAAATCTTTAAATTCCTTATTTGTCAAGGAAAGTTGTTTTGTAGTTGTTTGCGTTATCACACGTACTTGTTTCCAAGCAAGCAAGCATTTCCCTTTTTGGCATGGCTTTTGTGAAGGGTGATACAGCCATTTAACTTGAAGATTGTGTTTTGTTTTTCCCAAATATTCAATCAGTTAGAGGTAACGCATTCAACCTCCGGTCTCTATTCTTTTTTGCAATGTCAAAGAAAACGATGAGACAGTATTGGAGCATGTGAACTGAATCCTATGCTTTAATTCAATTATTCCCAGTGATTGAGTTATTTCATAATGCCAGGGCGGGAGGTATGTTATCTTGCATGCATATGTGAAAGAAACACGTGTACTAGAATGACAATAAAGTAGATCTGAATCTGAATCTCAATCTGAACAGTCGGGGTGGCAAGCCCCACTCCCTGGGAGGCCAGAGCCGTGAGCCATGACGCATGCCACCTGACAATTCAGTTTGAAAAAAGCCAGCAAGTGAGATAATGGTTGAGAAAATGGCTCGATTGCTTTTTTTCAGCCACTCTAACATGGAGGGGGACCTCTTGAAGATTATCTTCCAATAGCAAATTGCACTTAACTTTATTTATCTTTATTGAGCAAATATTATTTTGTAAAATATTTATTTTTTAGTACAAAACATACTTATGCAAGCCTTAAACATACTTAGATAAACCTTAAACATACAAAATATAGCACTGAAGAAGCTTACAAACAAATTCAACTTAAGATCGTTTGTAAGTAGGGCAGCGTCTGTAACTTAAAAAAAACAAACAAAAAAAAACAAACTTGTCTCTTTAAGTTATTGTTCAAATATTTTTGTACCACCCAAATTTCAAAACAGAGCAGAAAAATGTTTTTATCATCATATTCAATTAGAATGTGTGAATATATATATAGGTTGTTTTTAATTAAGTATAAAATAACGTGCCCAGCATCTCTGGGTTGGTTTTGTATTAAAATATCCACCATCCAAAAAACAAATAACTGCATTTTTCCTAGTACCTTGCATAAAAAGAACATGCAAGGACAAGCAACATTGGGGAACATTTTTAAACATGTTTTAATCCAACAAAAACACTATACAACACAATGGAGAATATATTTAACGCATGATTCTTGATGGGCTAATTTTTGAAAATTAAATTAAGGACATTTATTTCTAACCTGAGGATTCTTTATAGGGACAGTGTGTGTTGTTTGGGGCCTCCTAGTGGTAAATAATTTTCATTTATTAAAAGACAAAAGTATTGATTTCAAGAAAATCCGCAAAAATACACAAACTCATGGTATAAACATGGATTTTTAAAAGACCGGGAAGGTTGAAAAATGTGCTTTTTTTGCACAACATGAGCCTCACTGATAGGGAGCTGAAATCATTGTCTGCCATCTTGCTGCTACAGGTACCCGAAAACCAAAAAGCAGTTTGTATTCTCCTTTGCGCTTTTTAGCACCACACAATGCTGTGGAATGCTCTTCCCCCTGAGATCCGATCTGCAACCTCTGTGGAATTGTTTAATTCTAAGCTTAAAACACACTTCTACTCTATAGTATATGAATAATCTATACTTTTTGTGGACAATATGTCTGTATTATTTGTAATTGCAACATCCTTTGCCTGGTAATCCTGCGGTCTCTTTTCAAGGTTTCTTCATTTTCCTCATGTTGAGGTTTTTGAGTTTTTCCTTGCCCTAATGTTGTTTCCAGATCAGGGGATGGTGTAACAATAGTCTGAAATAATAGTCTGTGCCATAACCTGTGCAGCCCTTTGAGACTCTTTATGATTAAGGGCTATACAAATAAAAAGGACTTGACTTGACTTGGTCTAATATGACACAGTGTCCCTTTAAGAATATCTATGAGTGGACATCCTAGGCTAGGGTTTGCAAACAGAAACTTCGGGCCCCGGTGCTGTGGAATGCTCATCCCCCTGAAATTCGATCCGCAACCTCAGTGGAACTGTTTGAATCTAGGCTTATAACACACTTCTATTCTATAGCATATGGATAACCTATATTTCATGTTGACAATATCTGTGTATTATTTGTTAATGCTACATCTATTGCAACCTGGTCATCCTTTTTATTTTATTTTTTATTATTCTTTCATATTATACTTTATTTCTAATTGTATTGTTTGATAATGCAAAATCCATTTTGGCTTGGTCATTCTGGAAGGAGGATAACCTCATGTGCGGTCCCTTCTCAAGGTTTCTTCATTCTCCTGAGGTTTTGGGTTTTTCCTTGCCCTCATGTAGGTTTTAGATCAGGGGATGGTGTCATAATAGTCTGCGGTTTGCAGTAATCTGTGGTCTGTGCAGCCCTTTGAGACTCCTTGTGATTAAGGGCTATACAAATAAACATGACTTGACTTGAAAGAGCCATAACGGACAAACGAATAAACACAAATACTTATATCTGGATGCAAAAAATTAAAAGCCTTGAATTAAAAAAATACTAAAGTCAAAAGAAAAAAAGGGATCTTAAAATATTTGATATCAAATATTCAAAATATTCTTGAAGTTTTGGAAAACATTCAGAATATTTCATGTTTTTTCCCCGCACAATGTATTTGATATATGTGTGACAATAGTGTGTTTTCCATAAAATGTCCAAAATAGTCGATACATTAGAATGTTAGAATGATTTTTATTGATTTGAAGAAAAGGTTTCCTTCAAACTTTGCTTGTCAAATAATGGATGACACCCCATTTTTTAAAATTTTCAAACACTTCTCAACAAGCTCCGGGGAGCCACTAGGGCTTTGCTCTCGAGCCGCAGGTTGCTGACCCCTAAATTTCAGTCCAAGAATTTGAGTCAGAAATGCGCACAAAATGAAGGTAAACTCAAAACCCTGAACACCAACCAATGAGCGTTCACTTCGATTTATCAAGTGTTAGCCTAACGATGTACATCCAATAGATGGATTCTTGTATGTATATAACGAGAAAGCTAAAGTCATTGAAAAAAAAAACTGTGCCTTATTTGCCGATTGCCTTTTGTCATATGGCTGGCTGAGTTCATTTTTTTTTTTGGTTTGAACAAATTTATTGACACTAAAAACAGAAAACAATCATGACAATCTCAACAGCAATTAAGCACATTCACAATATTATATTCCAATATTACGTTTTTAACAGCAAACACAAAGTGAGGTTTGAACAAACCTTCTCGAAAATCAAACATATTCACAATTTCATTATATAACATCTTTGTTAGTGTCAATAGATCCGTCCAGGCCAAAGTCGATTGTCCTCGGTCTGAACAAATCCACTGACACCAACAGCAGCAAAACACAGCCATCAAGCATATTCACAATTTTTTTATATTTGACAATATGACGTGACGATATGACGTTTTAACATTTTTTCCTGACATTTCCAACATCAATTAAACAATTTCAGAGTTATTTTCTTTTAACAGTAGTTAACCAGCGTGTAAAAGGCAATACTATTGTGCAAGGGCGTAGCTCTGCCATCCCACCCTATCTGTATGTACATCGTAGATTTTAATCGAGTACAAAACATGCTGTGTACGCTCCAGCTAATTAGATAAGCTTTTGACGGTCTTTGTGAACTTACGGTTTCAGTTCAGTTAAATTTGTTAGAATAGGATAGCGGTAAGATCTTGGACATTTCATGACCACATTTATTTAAGTTGTGCTAGGCCAGGATTCTTTTTCTCCGTTTTTTTTTCCTTTTTCTTTGTGGAGAATCTGCACCGCATGTACTTGCTTTTAGTAAGTACATGCGGTGCAGAAGTAAGTAATTATTTGGACGACAACTTTTTACTTGAGTTACTCTGAAGTAACTGTCCTTCTACTTGAGTAACGCACTTTGGCGCTGCACCTGAGTGCTGAAGTGTGGACTGCGACGCCCCATTTCTGGCTCGCACGTACTTTGGCAGCGAATTTCACACTTGATTTGAGGGACCGAGCCCGAAGTATACCCGAAGATAAACCTCGGTGCTGCATTTCTGGCTTATACACTTAGAGGGCACTTGGGCGCCGAAGTGCACACTTCAGCATAGATATTTGATGAATTTCCGATTCCACTTCCAACACAGGGAAGTCACTGATGGGACTTTTCCTTTAGTGTTTATTTCATAAGCAATAATAATGTCCGGATTCAGTCACAGTTGTTTTTGTGTGTACTGTAGTCACATTTCATCGACCTTGCCTTGTTTTCAGTTTGTGAAGTTTAGTTAATAGGTTAATCATTATACTTGTCATGATTACTGATGTGACTCAGCTGTGTCCGCTCATTTGGCGCCAACTGCCACGGGTTCTGATTGGCTCCCTGTCACTATTTGAACTCAGTCCTGTCAATCCCCTGTTGTCAGTCCGTCTGCGAATCTCCGTGTATACGAGGCAAGTATTTTTCGACCCTGACCCCCGCCTGTCCCGTTTTGCTCCCGTTTGTCTCCGGCTACAACCCGTTTTGATCCCGATCACGTCTGCTCTCCCGTCTTGGCTTACGCCTCGTTTCCGACCCCGACCATGTTTTTGCTCTCCTGTCCCGGCTACCGACCCGTTTTTTCCGTCCCGACACCGCCATCGCTCGCCACGGAAGATCCATTTCCGTGTTCGGATCACAAGCCTAGTACGAGAGCGAACACCAGATTGTGGGCGCAGCCCTTCGTTCCTTCAATAACTTGTGGTAAATGTTACGCAAGTGTCCTGTTTCCGTTCTGGTCCTGACGATATTATTTTTATCCTAATCAATTTTTCCCCCTAAATTTAAATAATAAAAGCCACAGTCATAGTCTTAGAATCAACACTTTGATTATTCGTCATATTAAACAATTGCATCTCAACATAACATTTTCCACTTTTTGCGGGAAATCAATACTATTAAATAATGCAGGGAGCGGCCATTTTGTCTTTACAGCAGTTGTGAAGACCGAACTTTAACAAAATACTTTACTCTTGTGTTGTCTTTGATGAGCTAAAATGAACTAAAATGGTCGTTTTCGTGTGAGTTACATTTTTTGCGTCCTCTTTATTCGTCAAAGGAAATTCTCCCGGATTTTCGTCCTTGTTATTGTATACTACAGAAATATTGTCATCTGGTGATAAATAGGTGTTTTTGTTTAATTTTCAGTGGCAAAATGGACTAAATATTAATCCACTTTATAAAACTTGTTGCTTTTAGCAAAAAGCGGTTTTCTGTTGGTATTTAAGGTTTATAACGGGTGATTTCATTAGAATATTTCCTGTAAATTAACAGCTACATGCGTAAGTTTTTGAGTGACAGAATTGTTTTAAATACAAGGTTTAAATCTCTTTGTTTTTGGTCTTACGAAAAGCTTCCACCGGGCATTTACGCAAACAGCTCACAGCGTTTATTTAATAGGACTTAACGGCTATATGCAAAACAGACACTTTTTTTTTAAGCTCACTGGTGTTCTAAAATGACACAACTTTTATCGATTTTATATCAATGGTAACCCAATGATATGCAGTCAGGGAAGGCAAGTGAGCCTGGAAATATACATAAACTTTGGAAAAAAAGACTATTATAAATTTATGAAACCAAGGTAGAAGATGACAAGTGCCTGATTTGCTAACTTCAAGCTAGCTAACTTCAGAAAATGGTCTTTTTTGTCAAAGACTGGCGCAGAAATATGTCAAATTCTTAAAGTCATCTCAAGCAATACAGTGCAGTCAGGGGAGGCAGTGCCTCACCTGTAATCTTGAGAATGTAACATCCAAAATATATTAACTTCCTAAGACCCCTCGTCAAGATGCGTGGACATAAATGCACATCAAACAAGAAGCTCGGGTCTTAGGCGGGTTAAATAGGTGATATTCCTTCGGTGTGAACGTTTTTTCTTATTTAACAGTTTTTGGATTTTCTTTTTCAAAATGATTGAATGTTTACATGATAAACATTATCAATACAATTCATATGGTGTGTGTTACTGTGCTGAGCGTCCACAGTTGCTAAGTGAGGCATGCACTTCTCTTGCCTCATGGCAGAGGGCGATCGCGAGACCAAAGATTATGATTTGCCGCATACCTCAGCTCTAAACAATATAGTTATAGTGATAGTATTAGCAAGAAAAACAGCAAGTCAAGCTATCCAGGATTTTTTGTTCTTTTTGTGTAGACTTTTTTTCATAATGGAGGATTATCTATTATCATCTAAAAGGAGCAGAGCATGTACTTAGACAATAAAACGTTTTTCTCTATACTTCATTTTATATATATTGATTTCTTCAATCAAATGATGACTAACATGTAGGTTCATTTATTCTTAAATCTGACAGTGCCTCACCTAACACGAACTTTATTATTATTTGGTGGCTAAATAAATTATTTTAACAAATAATCGATTGACCAAATTAGATAAAGAGCCAAGTTTATTCTTTTCAAAATCGTCTCGCCTTTTGCAGCACCACCTGCGTTTTTAGACAATTATATCAGCAAAACCGATGAAAACCCTTTTTTTTTAGTTATTATGAAGGGTGGCTACACACAACTTTACGTGAATTATTTTAACGGTTTTAATAAATTAATAAACTAAAACACGGTTTTCTTTTACTAAAAATCTACAGAAGAAACTTAAGACAGAAAACAAAACAAGATTAAGAAGATAAAACAAAAAAAGATCAAAGTTAAAATCTCATCTGGCACCATTTTAGAATTGAAAATAACGTTGGCTTAAGTATTACATGATTGTAAAACTCCCTTAATGTCACTCTAATAGCTAGTACAGTGGAACCTCGGTTCTCGACCATAATCCGTTCCAGAACCCTGTTCGAAATCCGATTTGTTCGATCACCGAAAATCGTTTTTCCCATTAAAAGTAATGTAAAATCATTTTAATCCGTTCCAACACCCTGAATGTTTACCATGAACGTAAACATGAAGCTAACCCAGGCTAATCGTACGTTCGCGTTAGCGTAATCTTCCGTACGAAAGATTACGCTAACATGAACGTGTAAAAATAAAAAAATCAGGTCGTTTACACGTCATTTAGCACCCGGGTCTCCACAAAAAGTGGTGAGCGGTTAAAGGATAAAGAAAAGAATTATGAATAGGATTTCTTACCTTTGTGGTGCTCAGCAGAAGCCATGCTGTATGTATAGCAAGATAGGAAACTCGCACACCTTCTTCATATTTTGCTATTATTTCTTTCTTAAATGCAATAGTTGTACACTCTACTCTTCTTTTTTCACCTGTAGCAATTTTGCTGCTTGCACCGACCTTCTTCGGAGGCATAATTAGGGGCTAAAACACTCCGTTCACCGATATTAAAAGCGAAAAGAAGTGCGCACGCACGTCATAACAGTTCTTCACGAGGGGTGGGGGCAATCTACACGATCTACACCCGTACGCCGCTCAGCATCGCACCCTAGCGTACCGGCGTTCGAACTCCGATTTTTTGAACGAAAAGCGAAGCAAGAATTTCTCAATTTTTGGTCGAGAACCGATTTGTTCGAACTGAGAGGTGTTCGAAAACCGAGGTCCCACTGTATCATGAAATGGACTGTGGTTATTGTTCAATCAAGTCAAGTCAAATTTATTTATATAGCCCTTAATCACAAAAATGTCTCAAAGGACTGCACAGGATTACAGTTACAAAATTACACAATTACCTGATCTTAAACCAGCATGCGGGCAAGGAAAAACTCAAAAACCTCAGTGTGAGGAGAAAAGAGATACCTTGAGAAAGGACCTCACATGTGGTAATCCCCCTTCCAGGATTGACCAGGGTGAATTACAATTAGCATTACTGTACACATAATAGTAAACATAAGGTAAGATGTTGAAAATGTCGGGAAAGCGCATGACATCAACGACGCCCCCAGCCTGCAAACCAGTCCAGAAAGTCTATGACGGCCACGACGCTGCCTCCCGTCTCTACCAGCTGGTAAATGCAGGGGTTGACATGCTTTAGGTCAGACGCTGGTCCGCTGACCCATCCCAAATCATCCTTCTCCTTCGTATCAGCCAGGCAGGCGTCAGAAAAAGACAGGACAAAACAGAATATGAGGTGGGCATCAATCATACGCTTTGGAATAGAAGTGTGTCTTAAGCCTCGATTTAAAAACTTCCGTTGATGCTGCAGATCTTATCTCCAGAGGCAGGGCGTTCCATAACACCGGGGCCCGGATGGAGAACGCTCTCGAGCCTGCAGACTTCTTGGCTCTCGGAGTCACAAGTAGACCGGCATTTTCCGAGCGCAAAATGAATGTGAAAGCCCAGTCTAGCGTACAGGCCAGGATTTGGTCCTGTTCTGCTTGTTTAGCTGGCTCCAGAGAACTATTTATTTTGCCTCTGTCAGCTCTGAATTGCAGTTTCTCCGGCATCCTCTGGGGGGCAGATGTCGCGGCGACCTCTCATGTGCACCTGCAAAATAACGTGCAACTGACCCACATTCACACAGTATCTGCCAGACAATTAAATTAATGTAATTGACTTAAAACACAGTATTCAAGTCACATGTTTTGACATTGTTTGATCATTTTTGACATTGCAACAGGTATATTTGTAAAAGTTCTGCTGGTGTGTGGAGTCAGCTGAGGTCATCCTTGGAAGGGGGGCAAAAGGAAGGGTCGGGGGTAGCAGCTTGTCTGCCTGAAAGAACAATTCTGTCCTGAAGTTGAGTCCCCTACATCTAAGTGGGGCATATCCAAAGTTAGTATTTCCGTGTCTCTCGAGAAAAAGTTTTTATTTTATCTTATAGAAAAGAAAATGAAATTGTTGCCGACAAGTTTAAATATGTAATTTTCTGATTTTTAAAATACAATTTTATTGCAATACCCACCTGGTTTCAACGATCCTTGGTGGCAGCCATTTTTTTTCACTTTTTCTCAATGATGGTCCTGCTGCAGAAAGCAGGAAAATTGTGAAGAAAGCAGGAGGATTTTGATTGGTAGTTAGCCGAGTCCTGAGCAACTTCAAATTCACGCGTTAGTAAGTTTCAAAATGACCGCCCTCAGTAATATATGACATCGTACAGATGTACTTGTTTATCAAAAGTCAAGCGGCCCACTGTCTGACCGTTAAGGGGTTAAGGTACCGTATATCACTATATTGTACCGTCTCTTTTTGTAAATATCACATGTTTCAATGTGGGCACACGCGGCTCATGTATGTATAAAATGGGTTTCCCTTAAAAAGGTACTGGGTGCGGCTTATAGTCCGACTTTTATGGTCATCAAAATGTTATGCTTGGACTAAGACCTAAACAACGTATTAATGCTAGCAAATGTCTTAACTTGACTTTCGAAAAATCCTAGAATTGCTGGATGCCATGGAAGACGTGCTACCTGCGTTGAAAGCACAAGGGGCCAGTGTTTTCTCCTTGTCGGAGTCACGCGACGTTAAGGGCGTCACCTTCTTGAGCGACAAGATCTCCAAAGCCTCGGACCAAGCGCTTCCCCGAGATCTCCGAGCCAACGTTCATTGGAGAAGCCCCGTTGTGTACATCTACACGTCGGGAACTACAGGTATCTGCTAAAAGGATTCGTACGGGGTTTGAAATCCTTGACAATACTTGAAATTTAATGTAGTGTTTTTTTTTAATAAGGTCGGGAAAATGCTTTCATTTCTGGTGAGGTGCTTGAAAATGTGTGCTAAGGAAATAACCTGTTTTTATATTTAAGAATATAAAAACTATCATCACACACATACACATGGTCACGTTTCAAAGATCAGTCTAATTCCATTTTCTTTGTAAATACGTTTCTCTATTGTATTTCATTTTATTGTGAAGACGCGCTTATGTGTGACTTCATTTCCTGCTTATGTGTCAAAATAAACCACGCCTTCTGACCGGGTGGGGGGTGATCGTCCGAGGTATTGTGGGAAGATGGCCGCTCGGTCGTCCACGTTCCAATTCGCGAGGGAGATTAAAACCTAATCAAGTGATTTCATCTGAGTAATTCTGCCAACAGAGAGTTTATATCTTGTATATCTCTCACAAAATGTTTGAAATGATTCCCAATGCCCTGTTTCCTGGCAGTCCGACTCGACAGACCGCGCTTTAGAATGAAGAAGAATAAAATAAAGTGCATGAAAAGGACGCCAATGGTTGGTCCAGTCCTCAATTTGGAGCTGTCATGTAAAATGGTACGATTGAATACCAGACTTGTCATGGGAATTCCAGCTCTTTTGTGAGAAGTAGCTTTTTAGGGTCTCTTGTATTTTCATTTTTTTGTCTTAGTAAAATATGATCAATGATATTTTTTTAATGTGATGCAAATTATTTAGTTTTCCCCTGTGTTGGGAATAACGGCGTTATAAATAATGGCATTATTTTATTGGTAATCGGGTAATCTAATCACTTTTTCTGCTGTTACAATGCCGTTAGCGTTACTGACGGTCAAAAGTGGTGCGTTACTTTGTCTGCAGAATGCTAACGAAGATGTATCCCCGCTCACCTGATGCTGTTCTCAGGGGCGCGGTTTTCCGCTCTCCTTCGAGTTGTTTACGTCCCGTCTATTCGGATCATCTCACCATTCAAAATAGCGACTACCATATAGTTAGATAGCGATTACGAATAAAGTATTTACTACTGGGCTGAAAAAAAGGCAAATTGGTGAAAGCGGCAACCGATTCGTGTCGTTCTGAAGGAAAGTGCTCTATGAGCAGTCTCTAGGACCCACCAGATTCCCTTCGTTTTTCTTTTGTGATTGGCCAAATTATTATTTGTAGGCATTGTTTGCTGTTGATCCTTTCTAGATAGCCATCTAGTTTTGGTCTGGCTCCCTTAGCAAGCTTCCTTTATACATTTTTTTACTTCACTTTAAATTTCACAATACAGTGGAACCTCGGTTTTCGAACGCCTCTCAGTTCGGACAAATCGGTGTTCGACCAAAAATTTCGAGAAATTCTTGCTTCGCTGTTCGGTCAAAAAATCGGAGTTCGAACGCCACTACGCTAGGGTGCGATGCTGAGCGGCAGACGGGTGTTTTAGCCCCTAATTATGCTTCCGAAGAAGGTCGGTGCAAGCAGGACAGGTGAAAAAAAAAACAAGTTGTTCGTCCAACTATTGCCTTTAAGAAAGACATAATATGAAAGAGGTATACGAATTTCCGATCTTGCTTGTGAATACAGCATGGCTAAATCTACAATCAGTACGATAGTAAAGAATAAGGAGGCTGTGAAATCGAGTGATGCGGCTAAGGAAGTTATCGCTATAAGCAAGCAACTGCCGCAAGTTTTGGAAGAGGTTGAAAAACTTTTGATGATTTTTCTCTCCCCACCGTCCACCACAAAGGTAAGAAATCCTATTCATAATCCTTTTTTTTTTAAATTTTTCCACGTTCATGTTAGCATAATCTTTCGTATGGAAGATTACGCTAACGCGAACATACGATTAGCCTGGGTTAGCTTCATGTTTACGTTCTTGGTAAACATTCAGCGTGTTGGAACGGATTAAAACGATTTTACGTTACTTTTAAGGGGAAAAACGATTTTCCGTGATCGACCAAATCGGTTTTCGAACAGGGTTCTGGAACGGATTATGGTCGAGAACCGAGGTTCCACTGTACAATATTATTATAATTGATATAATCATAGTTGGCAGTTTGACTATGTAAACCATATTACAAATGTACTTTTTCCATATGTAGCTTAAAATATTCCCGGTCACACACAAATATTTTATATAACTGATGTTATATTTTACTAGTTTTTGTTGTTGTGCTCTGGGAAGCCCTTTTGAAGACTTTTTGTGTTAAAGGGCTACACAAACATATATGACTTGACTTAAATTAGTTTGTTGACACATGTTGACTGTGGTGAAACCCATACACTGTAATCTACTCATTGTGGTCAAAAGGGACTGGAACTCCCGCAACATCCCAAAAATCCAGCAAGTGATTTTCTGTTTCTCCCTCTCTGACTGATTGTAATCTGTTGCTGGTAGGTTTGCCGAAAGCCGCGATCATCTCCCATGAGAGGATGTGGGGTTCCTCCTTCATTCAGCGTTGCAGCGGCGTTACGAAAGACGACATCCTTTACATCAGCATGCCGCTCTACCACAGTTCGGGATTCCTCATTGGATTAGGAGGCTGCATGGAAAGGGGTAACAATGACATTTATTTCCCTACTGAAAGAATCCATGTTCGTATTTTTCTTTTATTTTGGATACATGATTGACTCACATAGACGTTCATTTTCAAAATAGACTTGAACATCTAAAGTAAAGAAAATAGGTTTTTGAATAGCCTGCTATTTTATCCACTTAGAAATCATGGAGGGGTCTGAAATTTTTATTGTAGGTGCATGTCCACTGTGAGAGAGATAAACTAAAAAGAAAAATCCATAAATCACAATCCATGATTTTTTAACAGTATATTTATTTGATACAGCTGCAAATAAGTATTTGAGCACCTTTGTATCATCTAGAATTGTGACCCTGAAAGAGTCTGCCTGCACTCCATGTATCATCCTGAATCAGATGCACCTGTTTGAGGTTGTTAGCTGCATAAAGACACATGTCCACCCCGTACAATCAGTAAGACTTGAACTTGTAACACGGCAAAGACCAAATAGCTGTCCAAAGACACCATAGACAAAATTGTACACCTCCACAAGGCTGGAATGGGCTATGGAGAAACTGCCAAGCAGCTTGGTGAAGAAAGGTACACTGTTGGAAAAATCATTAGAAAATGGAAGACGCTTAACATGACGGTCAATCTCATTCTGGATTTTTCTTTTTAGTTTATCGGTCTCACAGTGGACATGCACCTACGATGAAAATTTTAGACCCCTCCAGGATTTCTAAGTGGGAGGAATAGCAAAATATCAGGGTGTTCAAATACTTTTTTTCTGTCCAATGGAGACAACCACTTTCAATGAAAATGTGTCAACCTTTAGGGTATTGGAGTACATTAAAGGCCTCCCTGTCCTTGGTGACAGAGTTTTGTTTTGGGGACCCACATATTTTTTTGCAACTAATTCTGGGCCCCATTTGAAAGGGACAGTGTGTATTATTTAGATCCCCCTGGTGCTAAAAAAAACTGTCATTCATTAAAAAGACATCATGATACATATAGTCAGAGGTGGGCATCCCGGGCATACCTGTCCTGCAAGTTTCTCTTCTTGAACTTTAGTGATTCAAATTTTCAGATCATTAGCAAGCGGACAGGAGCTTGTTAGCTATCCTGGGGATTGGAATTGAAGAAGGGAAACTACCAAAAACACGCGACCCTCAAGGATCCGGTTGCCCACCTCTGATTCAGCAAAAATCTATCTATCATCTAACGGTTGAATTCTCATCCTACAGGTATTTTAGTATCTTATCATTAATCTGTTTTACACAAGCATAATGGCCCGGCGTTGCCAGTTTTGGCATTCTCTACTTGGGCGGGGTTGTTGGTACAGTGTTTTTTTTAAAAAAGTGTTGTGTCATTATAACCTGTGCATTCCTTTGAGATATTTTGTGATTAAGGGCTATACAAATAAATGGGACTTGACTTGTTTTAGATAAAAATGTAGATTTTTCAGGTTTAAAAAAAAATAAAAAAAAAATTGCACTCTTCATTTAAAATCGCAAATCACCTCGAAATTGCATTTCTAGTATAAAAAAATTGCTTTTATTTTTTACAGTACATTATTGTTGTAATTTAAATTTTTTAATTGCTAATTGTAAAAGGGTCATTAGAAGGCAGAAAACCTTACTACTACAAATTAAAAGAAAACACGCAGTTTGGTTGATTTGAGTCTCTGTAGTTTGCATTCTTCTTTGTGATTTTTTAGCACGTCATTTTTAGATGCGTGATACAGCAAAATCTAGCGGTCATGTAATACACACTGTCCTTATAAATGGGAAGTATTCCCAAAGATTTTTGTGACATTAATATGTTATCTGAGTCTAAATGCAGTATGTGGTATTCTGTGTGTACAAAATGTGTTACCGGGTAAAATTCACCAGTTTTTTTAATCTTTGGTAAGAGCAATTTTGGAACTTGTTGAGCTAAAAAGGGCGGAGCTGATTACCAATTACTGTTCACATGCTCAGAGCCATCAATGGTATTGACCGTTTTGCCTTCCCTGGCAGAATGAGAGCCATGACGGACGGCAGGAAGCACAGCACTTGAATAAGTACTTCAGTTGAATTCTGTCAAGGTTTGAATTTTAGATTGTTTTAGGATAAAGAAAGAACACACTCCGAGTCAGAGATTAAGTTGTTGATAGCCCTTTCATCGGAGGCGGCTCCCATCCGAGCTTTCCCCTAAATCTGTTGCCAAGATCAGCTCAGGAAGGAATCACGCATCCCAAATGGCTAGAGACTCATTTATTAAAAACACAGGCATAAAACAACACATCTGATTGGCTCAAGCAAGATAACATGAATACATGAAACAATTTGATTGGTTTAGAACGAAATCACTGTTTGATTGAAGTGAATAATGCTGGTCGCTAGATGGCATAATAAACGAGCAGTAAGGAAAGTGAAACACAAAAGGTACAATCTGTCACTGTAAAATCAAGGAATGTAGAAAAGGAGGTAAGCTCTTGAGCAGACTTCCCAGCACTAAAGCGAAGACCTAATAAAGATTAATAGTTAGCGGGCCCCAAGTGGATACATTTGTTGTAAGAATACAAACAGCACCTTGATATATTCTTTGGTGTTAAGGTACTTTTGAGGATAAAATCGTACAAAGGCAAATTTAAACTATAATCAAACTATAATTTCCCTTACATATTCTACAAACACAAAACGCCTCATTGAGGTAATAATAATCCGTAATCTGGAATAGTCTGTGGTCTGTGCAGCCTTTTGAGAATCCTTGCGATTAAGGGCTATACAAATAAACATGACTTGACCCATTATATTTCAATTATCTTGCCTGTAGGAGATCAAATCTAGTACATGGTATTATCAAGTTCCACCAAAGAGATGACAGAGTTTAGGTTTTGTTTCTCACTTATTGTCACCCCTTTCATACGGCTAATTTTTGTGTTCAGGTATATCATTTGTGCTGAAGAGGAAGTTTTCCGCCTCTCAGTTCTGGGACGACTGCAGGGAGCACAATGTGACTGTCGTGCAGTACGTCGGGGAAACCATGCGTTACCTCTGCAACACTCCCAAGGTCCGATTTCTTTCTCCTGTCCTTTCACAGTTTTTTTTTAAATCTATGTAATGTTACATTTACTAGTTACTTCCTTTAGAAAATAATTCCATTAACCCCCAGATTAGCGACATCCAAAAGTAGCGTGTTACTCGAAAAGTGACACATTACCGTATATACTTGCATAGTCACATAATGAAATAGTCACATCACAAAATAGTGGAAAACGTGTTCCCCAACCCTGTGAAAGCAGTGACTTGTGCAATCATGACAGTTTGCAAACTATTAGCTGAGACGCTCCATATCCATTTTGTCTCTGGACATCAAACCACTCGATCGTTTCTCATTTCTGGGTACTGTTAAAGACGTTTTTTTTTTCTCCCCGGGCATGGTTTATTGCAAAAATAACTTTACAAATAAAAAGGGTAAAATTCAGCACACCGTAAATTTGGAGTTCACGTTTGCCCCATTGATTTCATTGTTCTTGTATCAAGACATGTTTATTTGTATATACCTTAATCACAAGGAGTCTCAAAGGGCTGCACAGACCGCAGACTAATACATAAATTATAAATAAAATGCATGTATTTTTATAAGACCAAAAACAATGACATAAGCATATATGAACAAAATTACCTAAAGAAAAAGCTCAGATGTTCCCAGAGAAATAACAATATCGTATTGTAAATATATGAAATGAAATAAATTCAGGTATAAATTTTAATTTAATTTTGTGGGATTTTTTCTGTATCAGCCAGCCCCCTCTCTGCCTACCATTTGCTACTGGTGACATACAACCAAATATGTGCATGTTAACTGACTCCATGATGTCAGTATTTGTTTTTGTAGTTGTGAATACGACTTGGATGCCAGTATTTACAGTCAGGACAATATCTGCATGAGGAGAAATTCAGCCCCCTCGTACACAGTGCATGGCACTGCGCCACCATCCGTGTATTCAGTTGTATTAACTTGTACACTAAAATGAGTTATAACGTTATTAATAACTAGTTACAATAGTCGTTACCAATGTTCCCTCTAATTTTCCACGGGTCTGAGCGTTCACACAAAGTTGGTGAGCAACGCTTGAAACAACAGTGAGCAACGGCAATCCCAAGTGTGGCAACTGAGTCATTATTAGACACATCCAGAACTTGACATCACGTTACATTTTGCAGAGTTTCTGGTAATGCAAAATTATTTACTAATGTACTATTGCAAAGGTTGTACGGCCTACAAACGTTCTTTCACAAGATTTTTTTTTTTTTTTCTGGTATCTTTTGTCGCATAATACTAACATTTTTGGGGGCTTATTTAGTCGGTTGCACGATACAGAACTGTATTTAATCACATTTTTTTAGTGGAAGTACAATGTTGGCAACAAGATTGACTTGGTATAATTGGAAATTATTTGAATGCAACGCACTTTTTCTTCTTTTTCCCTCTTTTTTAATTCCTTTAAAAAAAATCTCATTGTGTTTTTTCTAGCTGTTACTTTTTTCTTTTTGTTCTCTATTTACTTTTTTTTACTTTGTTTCTTTCTTTTCTTCTGGCTTTTTCTGAATTTTTCCTTCTTTTTCTCTTCCTTTAGTTTATTTTTTTCTCAGCTTTTCACTTTTTTCATGTTGGTATTTTTTTCTTTTTTTTCTATTTTGCCCCCTCCTTTAAGTCCTTTTTTGCACAATTTTACATAATATTTGGTCGTGTAGGGATTAAAGAAGCAAAAACAACCTGAAGAGCCGTTTGGGACCCGAAAGAGCCGGTTCTCTTTAGTGAGCCGAGCCGAAGAAGCCGGTTCTCAAAAAACTACCGACTTTACTCAACTTCGTTCGACTTCGTGATTGACTTCAAAATACCGCATTTAGAAAACAGCGTCAGGGGAACCTGTGTATTTTTACCTTCATGCACTGTAACTTTAACTTAATTCGCTTCTTAGTTAGCACTTTCGAGCCCTGATTTTGTGCGCTGGCTAGATTTTCTTGTGCGCTGAGAATGTGAGGGCAGTGCGCGATTGCGCACGCGCGCAGTTTAGAGGGAACATTGGTCGTTACCGAGAAAAGCAATCTTGTTCCCTAGGTAAGGTGTTAGTCCCAACTCTGGTGACCTACTGCTCAAAAGTTTGCCATGAGATTATGAAAAGACAAACTGCAAGACTTGCAAAGTGTTTGCCAAAGGACCTGAACGCTAACCCAGTTGTGGATCAGGCGAGCACGTTCTTTTCCGTCAACACTGCAGGGTGTAAGTGTAGGAGAGTCAATAAAGTTAGCGCTTGCTTCTCATAAAGTTATTGAATGAGCAAACAGGAAGTGTATTTTATTTCCTACTGTCTATAGACAAGTTTCAACACTCTCAATCATTGACAATGAACCATGTTCTCTGTACAAAGACTGACAAACTCATTTGAAGTTTCCCGACATTTTTGTGTACCTGCTAAATGAGCCAAGTGATTTTAAAAATTAAACGCTCAAAGCATATAATTAGAGTTGTGGAGATAGTAGAAGAACATTCTTGCAGGGGCCAGACTAGTAAATTAACCCTTTTATTGCCATGGACGCCCTTGTTTTACACGCGCTATTCAAATTCGCGACCATATTAAAAAAAAAATATAATTGAGTAAAGTAGTTCTCCAAAAGACCCACAATCGTATCCGACAGCCATCCACGTGTGGCATCGGACCAATCACAGGCAAGAACCTTTCCCGTAATTGGCAAATGTACTAATCCCTGCACCACGGAAACGTCATTCATTTAAAAAATACTGTAAGAGCCACTGTATATTACAAAGTGTCCTTTTAATGATTTCAAATCAAATCAACTTTATTTGTAAAGCACATTTCTGGCAAAAAAATGCCACTCAAGGTGCTGTATATAGACATTTAGCATAGAACAAGATAATAAAATCCCCAACTGATACTTCAAAGGGAAGCATATACAAAGTACTGGGCCTAAAATTGAACCTTGTGGAACCCCACATGTATTTACATGATTAGGAAGTAGGCTTCCAAATTTTGTGACCTGGCATCCTTTTGGGCTTTCCCTAGTATTGCTTTCTTGAATATTGACTTCAAGTGCTGTATCATAATACAGCGACTCCTTGTGGTGAAGTATTTTGCTATCAATTGGAGACTTTACTGTTGAGTTCCTCACGTCAGGCCTGGCCCAAGCCTTCATGTGGCCCCTAAGCAAAATAAGATTTGGGGCCCCACATGACTTGTTAATTTGCATTCCTACTGGAACTGATTCCATGTTCTACTCCAGGGGTGGGCAAATATTTGGAGTGTGGGACATGTTATACTTCTTTTTAAGTAGATTCGTTTCATTAAATTGGTTTTGAAACGACCACAATTAGACCAAAATAGTACATTAGGTCCCTGTTTTAAGCACTTTATGTGATTTAGTTTTAAAGTATTACAGTGTTTTGTTTTGTTTTCAGTTATTTTTTTTAGTATTTCTGATGTTGTATTTTTATTGAAGTTCTGTTCCTGTGACAAAGTTAGGCACAGGATGATCTTTTTATTCAAGTAAAATACAAAATACAATTATTACGTTTATTGGCGATGAGAAGAAAACGCATTCGTCTCCCGTTTATCTCTTGATGATTTGACAGCTCATTTCAGCATAATAAGCTTTATGGTAGAGTGCATAACGGTTTCAATACGAGCAATTTGAGTAGAAAAAAGGCAAAATAAACATGTCACTTGCTCAAAAGTGATTTATATACGGTGTGCATTACCGTTCGATTACATTCACAACAAATACAAAGACGGAATGATTTAAGTTGTATTACATTTCCAACAAATGCAAGACAAAGTGGTTTTGGTTATATGTTCGCCATTCCGTTCCCGAAAAGTGATATCAAAGTGAGATAAAACAAGGTAAAAGTGCTTTTAGTAGCTAGTGGATGCAAATCTCGGCAGGGATGCACTTTTTGGTATAACAAATTACCTCATGTGGTAATGCTTGTCTATGAATACTTCAAACTGTACATTGAAAATCGGACGTTAATCTTTATATCTTATCTTTTTCTTTAAGGGGAATCTGAAATGATTTATAGAAATCATATTATCGTATTTTCCGCAGAATAAGGTGCACCAGATTATAAAGGGAACCCCTAAAAAAACGGTATTTTGTGATATACATCTCATGTTCACAGCACACTGGAGTATAAGGCGCATCGAATCTACAGTAAGAGCTAAGGTTTTGTAAAAATAAGTAAATACTTATCGGCAGTGGCTCAGGAGGTAGCGTGCTCGTCTTGGGATCAAGAGATCGTAGTTCAAATCCCGGCACCTCCGTGTTACATGTCGAAGTGTCCTTGGGTAAGACACTGAACCCCTAATACCCCCAATAAGCAGGTTAGCGCCTTACATGGCTGCACGGCTGCTAATCGGAAATGTGAAGCACATTGTAAAGCGCTTTGGGAAGTCTTGACTTGAAAAGCGCTATATAAATGCAGATCATTTCATTTCATTTAATAGAACTTAACATTATTTCACAATTAAAATGAATTAGTGCAACAAGCATTCAATATGTTAACCACAAGAGGGCACTCAAAGATCACTTTATATATATATATATATATATATATATATATATATATATATATATATATATATATATATAATCGCAGAGAAGGAGCAGTTTCTGTATGCCGTATCATTCAATTGTAAAGATGCATTTCCAACGTAATTTCCAGTATATAAAGCGCACTAGATTATAAGGCGCAGTTTCTTGTTTTTTTTGAATGCGCCTTACAGTCTGAAAAATTCGCTCATCCCCATCTGTACTGAGACATTTTCCTTGCGTTTTCCGTCTGCAGAAGGACAACGACAGGGAGCACAGAGTGCGTCTTGCCATCGGCAACGGCGTTCGCGCTGACGTCTGGTCAGAGTTTCTGAGGCGCTTCGGTGACATTAAATTCAAAGAGCTTTACGCTTCCACCGAGGGGAACATCGGATTTCTCAATTACACCTCCAAAGTCGGGGCTGTGGGACGGCTCAATTTCTTGACCAGAGTAGGTACAAAATATGGGGCTCTGATTCCAACAGTGTCGCTGGAGTCCTTATCTTCCAAAAAACAAAAAATGATTGTTTCGTAGGAGATTTCAAACAAACGTGTCGTAAACCTCTCTCTCCAGTTGATCTTCCCATTCAAGTTGATCAAGTTTGACATTGAGAAGGAGGAACCTGTCCGAAACTCAGAAGGGCTTTGCGTCGAGGCGGCCACGGGTGAGTTGTATGTAACAAATAAATGTATTTGTAAATAAATACCAACAAATATATGCCATATTGATCCCAAGACGAGTACTACTGCCGCCCCAATTCTTTGCGGAAGTACTCATGGATGCTCACTTCGTCTTCGATCTAGAAATCTGAACGTTATTGCTATTGTCACGACGCTCTTGTTAAATGAAAAGTGTCATTTTTCCATCCAGACCAGGACTATGATAATGAACATAAATCACGTAAACATATGACATAAATTACATTTATGTCATATATTTACGCACGTTGTCATTTATTGAGTTTCAATATTCATGTTGTATTTTATTTTGTCGTATATTTTGTCCCAACAAAACGTTATTCAAACTGGAGTAGCTTTTCACCGATTGGTTGATCAGAATAGAGTCCGATTTGTTCCTCGCAGATCAACCAATAGTTGCAAAGATCAGGTAACAGGCCCGCCTCCTCGTTTGAAAAACTTTTTGATGTGGTAAAACAAACGACAAAATGAAAGAGAAATGAAAGCAAAAATAGACCACAAAATGAAATAAAAATATAGGAGGACATATTTAACAAAATACTGTACATGACATGGCATGTATGCGAGTAACTATAAGTAATTAATTTTTTAAAGTACAGACGCTGCCCAACTTACAAACGAGATATGTTCCCGACGATCGTTTGTAAGTTGAAATTGTTCATAAGTTGCTTCAATGCTATATTTTGTATGTTTAAGGTTTATATAAGTATGTTTAAGTATTGTATAAGTAACCTGTATTGTTTTGTACTAAAAAATAAACATTTCATAAAATAATATGCTCTATAACGGTACAATGCAGGCTGAATGATGAAACATAGTACTGAAAAACAAAGCTAGACATTAGGCGTTGACATTTTGTGGTCTGTGAAGCCCTTTGAAACTCCTTGTGATTAAGGACTATACAATTGAACATTTTATAAAATAATATGCCCAATAAAGATAAAAAAGTTGAGTTTAACTTACTTTTGGAAGATGTACTTCAAGAAGTTCTCCTCTGTGGTAGAGAGTGGACAAAAAAAGAGTGATCCAACCATTCTCTCAACCGCATCAATCTTTCTTATTCCAATTTCATTTCAAAATCCTTTTCTTTACACCTTACACCAACCATATTGAATGGATGCACAAGATAGTAAAAAATGAAAATGTCAATGTTCTTAGCGCGCTGAAGATACAGTATACAGTAGAAATTTTACACACGAACTAGGAAGAGGAAGCGGATTTCTTCTTCGGGGTGGATGCTGGGTGAGCTCTCACAGCACCACACGCCAGTAGCGGCGGAAAAAAGCACTACGGTAATGTTCTGTACTCTAAAAAAGGTGCACACAATACGAAATCTAACTTACAGCATTGTCCGGATATTTTCCGATATCCTGAAAAAAATGTTCGCATCTACAGTTTTCGAATGGTTGTAAGTACACTCCCCGTCTGTTATGTGGGTTGATCGGGTCCCATATGGTAGGATTTGTTCATTTTTAATTGAAAAAGCTATTTTCAAAAGCATGAGAGTGATGCTTTGTGTGTGTTGTGCATGGGGCAGGTGAGATGGGCCTCTTGGTGGGGAAAGTGACCCCTCGTTCGCCCTTCCAGGGTTATGCCGGCAGCGAGCAGCAGACGGAGAAAAAACGTCTCCGCAACGTCTGCAAAAACGGCGACCTCTACTTCAACTCCGGAGATCTCCTTCGCTTCGATGCCGACAACTTTGTCTACTTCATCGATCGCGTCGGGGACACTTTTAGGCACGTTCGCGTGTTTTTCTTCTCTTGTTTGTTTAAAACCCCGGCCGGCGCGGTGGATGAGTGGTTAGCGAGGCTGCGGCACAGTTCCGAGGTCATGGGTTCAAATCCAGTTATCAGCCTTCCTCTATGTCTTTGTGGCCTGTAACTGGCAGGCAACCAGTTCAGGGTGTCCCCTGCCCCCACTGCCTTAGGATAGCTGGGTCGGGCTCCAGTACTTCCGCGACCGTACTGAGAATAAGCAGTGTGCCGATAATGGATGCATGTGTAATGCCCCAGTGTGTAAAATTTCACCCCTGCACGGCACTGTATTGTTTAATAAGAAACAAAACCAGTCCCAAAAGCACAGCATAGCAGCAAGATGCCAGACAATCATGGCGGCAACATCTAACATTCCACAATGTAAAAGAAATACAATTTTGTCCATGTATTCTTTTTTAGTTCATGTATTATTGCTTGGTATTTAAATCAATGTTTTGTTTTTAACTTAATTTGTTTGTACCACTAGAGGTCACTATGTATTATACACAGTCCCTCGAAAAATAAGGTCAGGGTTTTAAAGCTGTTTTCCCAGATTATATATTTTACATCTCCTAGTGGTTAAGAAAAATAAAAACAAATATTGACTAAAATAAACAAAAATTCAGATTCAGATCTACTTTATTGTCATTCTAAAAAAAATACACCAACCATCAAATAAAATTGCATTCTTTAAAATCTCCGTAAATTGTAATTATTTGACATCGCATGAGCCTCACCTAGACAACATCATTGTCCACCACTTTGCTACTATGGGTTCCCAAAACCTCAAAAAGTAAAATAATCCATTTTGGTCACGTTGCTTTTTAGCACTCGTTTTTTGGGTGCGCTCCACCATACAGCAACATCTTGTGGTTAAGTAATACACACTGTCCCTTTAAACAACGAAATTAGGTTTTTATACTATGTGTGACTTTTTTTTCCGGCAAATGATTAGATCTACTTCTGAAAAACTCAAATTTTAAGTGATTATTAGTACTGATACCATTATTACATGGATTTGACTTCCATCAGGAAAAAATATTGTAATTTTTAAAGAAATGCTTTTAAATCCTAACAAAATAATTGATTGTTCCTTTAAAGGAACAGTTTGTATTATTTAGCGCCCCTCAAGGGTTAACATAAAACTTAATTCATAAAAAAAGAAATTGTATTAGTCATTTTTCATCATACTGTCATTAATGTTTATTTTTCTTCTTACTGGGAGTTGAGAGAGTTCAGTAGTCTCACCGCCTGGTGGATGAAGCTGTGAGTGAGTCTAGTTGTGCGGGAGCAGAGACTTCTTGGGCAGCAGTAGCTAAGGAGGTAGAGTGGTTGTCTTGGGACCAAGAGGTCGGTCGCAAGTTCAATTCTCAGTTTAAATGATTCAGAGTTCAATTTCAAAATGTCCTTTGGCAAGACAGTGAACCACAAAAGCTCTCCAACCAAACAACAGCTGGTTCTCTCCGAGGCACATATTTTCTCTCATGATTGTTCAATATGCATTTTTGGGGGGATTCTTTCTTTATTGAGCATAAAACGTGATTCTTATTTCATATTTTTAGGGAGATTTATAGATATTTCATATTACTTCCTATGTTTTTCAGTGTTAATGTTTTTCAAAAAGTTTTTTTGGGTTGTTTTTTGTTCTTTTATCTCTTTTTTTCCTTATTGTATTTTGGGTTTTATTTCTATTTTTTTCTTATCGAATTTATTAATCTCACTTCATATTGTTTACTGCAAATTGTTATTATATTTTTATTGGTTATATTTGTTGCACTTTGTGTGTAGGATAAATCTGGCGAGGTGCAATAAATATTTCAAGGTTCTATAACTCAACTGCCTTTCGGTAGTCCTCTATTTTACTGACTGAAATACTGTTCGGAAAATGTCAAATTCTTTGATATACAACAACCTATTTTTAAAGTACCAGGAATAGTTACTTTCCCCGGTAACTGGTTATTTTTACTTAGGAGTATTTCCTTTACTAAAACAGTTACTTTTTGGAAGAAGTAGTGAGTGACTATAAATATCCATCCATTATCTGCACTGCTTATCCTCAGTAGGGCCACGGGGGTGCTGGAGCTCATCCGAGCCATCTTCGGGCAGGGGACACCCTGAACTGGTTGCCAGCCAGTCGCAAGTCACACAGAGACGGACACTAGTTCATTCATACCGAGGGACAATTTGGAATGTGGGAGGAAACCAGAGCGCCCGTAGGAAATCCATGCAAGGGAGAACATGCAAACTCCACACAGGAAGGTTCGATCTCATGACCTCAGAACTGTGCAGCGCTAAGCACTCAACCGCCGTGCTGCCTGACTATAATTATACTATTTTAAAGTAACGTCCCCAACACAGAATATGATACCTAGATTTTTGACGGAGTCACTTTAGGTGATATTGCATATGTTAGGATTCAAAGCAGTGTTTGAGAACAAGTCAGGACAATGAGCTGGACCAACAGTCAAGATCTCGTTTATTTCTGGGTTAATTTGCACTGATTAAAAAAAAAAAATCTGTTACTGCTGAACAGATGGAAGGGTGAGAACGTGTCCACGTCTGAGGTCGCAGATGTCCTGACAATGGCGCCTTCTGTTTTGCTGGCCAACGTTTACGGCGTTAAAGTGGAAGGTGAGGAAGATAAAAGCAATTGTAGTAGGATGTGTGTCATTTTTCTTTGTTATGTAAGGGAACGAGGGAAGGGCGGGAATGGCGGCCATCACCTTGACAGAAGGAGAAGATTTCGACTGCGTTGACGTGTACAGACAAGCGCTCAACTATCTGCCGAGCTATGCGCGGCCGCGATTCATCAGGATACAGGTAAGCATCCATGTCAAATGGGAAGGATTTTAGTGTTCGGCGTGTTATTAAAAACAGTTGGTACTAGTTACTTTACCAATATTTTCACGCCCATAGGGTGTACCGGGTGAAAGGGCGCAGTAAATGGAAATGTTCTGCATTAATTAAGCGCTTTACAAGTCAATGAAGACCTTCCAAAGCGTTTTACAATGTGCTTCACACACACCGAAAGCAGCGTCAGCCTGTTTATCGGGGCATTAGGGATTCAGTGTCTTGCCCAAGGACATTTCTAGCCGGGAATCAAACCTGCGACCTATTGATCCTAGAACGAGCGCTTTACCTCCTGAGCTACTGCCACCCAATGGTCCTACCCAGCACCAAAGCGAATGCCATCTTGATCAATAGCGGGCCCCAAGAGGATAAATACCAACAGCACTTGGATATAATCTTTGGCTTCGTTAAGGCACTTTTAAGGATAAAATCATTCAAAGGCAGATTCAAACTATAATATCCCTGACAAATCTCTCTCCAGCCTAACATATATTTCCCACATAATTTGAAATGTTCAAAAAAGCGTCTTAAAAACATTAGTTCGACAGGTACGCTAAGATCTCCTGTTGCAGGCGCCTCTCCGTAGAATTTAACACTACTAGAGGAACACCTACCCGATAGGACGCAGGTATCCTCGGCTTCCCCTCCCGATTACAAGGTGCAAATGCTCTGTGCCAAAGAATTTATTTAAAAGAGAAAACATTAAACTAATGGCCCAGAGTCCTGATCTCAACCCACACGACAATCACAGAACAGTGGAGGAGGCTGGAATAAGGATGGACCAAATGCAAACCAGAGCAGTGAGAGACTGGTGCTATACTCTGGCAGCAGATGTGCTGAAGTCATTCACAGTAAAGGCTTGTACAACTTACTATTTGCTGACTTTTGTAACCTTCAGATTTTTTTCCCCATGCCAATCATTGTAGTTCTCTAATTTTAGACGGTGCGTTTTCTAAAATATTTGCGTTGTAAAATGCCCTTTGTCATTTTGTGAAAAAAGGGTTGTAGTTCCATAATATTATTTTAAAATTGCCCTGCTTTTCCGATAGGTTGTCTAATTTTGATCTCCAGAGTAGTTTGTTATGAATTTATTTTTGCCATTTTTTGTTTGGCAAACTGTATTAAAATTAAAGATGAATTTTTCAAAACTATCCACTTCAGGTGGTATTTTGTCGCCATCATGTGGACATTATTGAGAAACATAAACGTGACATAAAAAGCTGTTACCTTTCTTTAGCAAGTGGAGAATTCTAAATCTGTTGGCGATAGAAAACAACTTCCTCTGCCTTATGGTGCTTTAGTTGACCCAGAGGCATTTTTGTTGACATATTGGCTTTTAGAGAAACTCGAAATAATAATAATAAAAAAAAACAAGATTTGCACGTTTGTAAGGTAGGTTCATCAAGCTGTTTTACATTCGTGTACAACTTAGACCGACACATTATCAGTGCTCAGGCAGACACAGGCAAAAAATAGGTGGGGCGACTGTTTAGCCAATCAGAATGCAGAACACAATGCACGTTGCAAATCCGCGAAAAGTAAACCGCGTTACAGCGAGGTATTATTGTACGCTTTTCGGAAGCAAAAAAACAAAGTACTACATTATAGCTAGTATTAATCTGAATATGAAATATGAAACCGTGTCTTTCAGCCCTCCTTGGAAACAACGTCTACGTTCAAGCTGATGAAAACCAAACTGGTAGAAGAAGGCTTTAACCCTTCTCTCGTCCACGATCCGTTGTACTACTTGAACGCAACACGAGAGACGTTCTCTCCCCTCACCGCAGAGGTTTACGCCGCCATTATCGCCGGAACTGTGAAACTCTAACGCGAGACTTAAACTGTCGAATGTGAATCGAACATGTTTACAATATTTGGGTTTGCGGCTTCAATCAAGGCACTTCAGGGATATAACATTCCACCGCATCCTTTGATATCCTTCTCCTTGTATATTGACAGCAACACAAATCACATTACACAATGATAACTACAAGAGTTCCTCATGAAGGTTGACGTTAATTAGCATTTAAAACAACACTAAAATCATGTATTCCAAAACTCATGTAACAGAATAAAGTTTCATCCTGTGTTTGTGTGTCACCGTTCTTGAAACTAAACTCTCTGTTTTGGGGTTTTTAGCAAAGCGACTTTGAAACAAATGCTGTGGTCAGGCTTTCTGGTTACAGGGTTTTATTTGGTCCCAGGTAAAAAAATGTGTATTATTATGACCCCTAGATGGCGCTGCATGGTGTAATCCGGGGGTCAGCTACCGGCGGCTCTTTGGGGCTTCCTAGTGGCTTCTAGGTGCTTTTTCAAAAAATTTTGATAATGGAAAATGATGCAGTTTCTGTAGGAGGACATACATTTTTAATTAGCGTTTTTCCGATGAATAAAGTTACAGTATATATAGTATGTGTTTCCTTCCTTATCAGGATTATTTTATTTTGGGGGGTGCTCCAAACATGTATTCTTGTTTGTATTTTGGGGGTGGGAAGTTCGATGAGGTTCATTCGGCATTTTGGGTTGGCAACTCCTGGTGTAATGTAACCAAAAATGAGTGCTAAAAAAACACAGGGAAGATTACAAACTACGGGGATTCAATGTGACCAAAATGAACCCTTTAACTTCCTTTTTTTGGTGGACAATAAAGACAGCTCCCTTTAAATAAGACCGATATTATGTAAAAGACATGCTAATTTCGTGACTATTTAAAAAAATGTAGTACATAAGACCGTTCATGTATGTTTGCTTCTTCAATTCAGAAAAGGAATGAAGGGTAAATAATACACACTGTCCTTTTAAAGAAAAATGATAGACAATATATACGATGTCGTGCTTGTAGACTTTACAAGTTATATTATTACACTTAAAATAAAATGTATAAAACAACTTTGTATTACAAATGCAATTTGCACATTTTTCTTTTGTTACCAAAACATAAAAATTGTGTCTTAATTACAGAGACATATTTCATAAGTCAAAACGACGAATCAACATTTTTTGGGGGGCATTTGTTTATGATTTTTTTCGTTCTAAAATTCATGCAAAAAATGTGTTGGAAGCTGCGACAATATACTAGATTTCAACTCTATCATAAACTTGAATTCCCCCAAAAATTCTCTTGTAATACTTTATTTTAAGCAATGTTTCCAACTGTTTGGTCAGGACCCAAAAGTGGGCCGCGGATCCGTTTTCAGTGGGCTGCGGGCCTTTGCCTTGGCAAAATAATGTTAAGAAGAAAATCAATTACACAGTAGAAGGTTAAAATTCCCTGTCAGATCTCTTACTGTTCAGTCAGTTGGCGGCATCCCAGTTATGTTTGAGAGACCACATCTCATTTTATCGTGCTTTTCTCTGTTTTATTTTCTTTCACTGCCCACAATGATGGGTCCCAACATAAGCTGAAGGAAAAGTGGAAAACAGTGACAACAAGATTTGAGTCAGAGAAGTAATTGATTGCGGGATATGAAAATACCGTACGAGTGTCTGCCATTGAAGCACTGCTTGAAAGTATTGTAATCTTTTTTTTTAATAACTTTTTATTTCTCGCACACATTTTGACAGGGGTTTGATTCCTCCATCATACAGCAACACAAACACAAAATATATACAACTGATCGAATTGATCTAGTTTCAGTTGAAGTCTGCAGTGTTTTTTTCCATAATGTACATAATCTTTAATTTGTCTCTCCATTGTTTTATGTCAGGAGGTCGTGGTTTCAGCCAGGACACTGTGATCATTTTCTTTGCTACCAGAAGCATAACATTTAGTATATATTTATGTTGACCAGTCAATAATTCTTCTGGCAAAGTTCCTAATAGGTAGGTCACTGGGTCCAACCGCAACTCCCAGTAATCTTTTTTTTTTTATATATCAATCTTTATCACGGTATCTACCCAATAAAATAATTATCGTTTTTAGGTACGCAATTGTTTAACATTTTGGGTAGAAACTTCTTCTAAGTCTGCGGCTATTATTAAAGAGGTTTTAAGGGGGTCGGATTTATGTGATGTAGGTCTATATGACAGTTCAGTATATACAGTACCTTAACCCATTTTCATTTGGGTAGTAATTTTGCTTAAAAAGGAATATATTGTATTATCTTTGCTTTAAACTCCACAATCCTTTTATTTGATTCGAGACGTAGAATTTATTTTCTTAATTGGGGAACAACTTGTCATTTGGGTAGAATGGTGGGTCCCTCGAGTCAAGACCAGTTGAGAAACCCTGGTTTAAAAGTGGGCTGCGAAGTGTGAGGTGTGAAATCTTTTTTTCTATTAAGTATGTGTTAACAATGCCCAACTGAGTTCCAAGAGCTTGTTTTATTTTTCAATGCGCATATCTGCTTTTATTGTACTTTTATCAGGCTTGTTCGGGGCGGAACAAACCCCCAAAAGGATGAAAAAAGAAGAGTTTTTTTCGGGCGTGTCTAAGAAATGCACACAAATCATGTGTTACTCTGCAGCCATCTCCTGGCTCTAAATCATGATTGCCGCTTTAAGTTTTTAAATGCTGCATCCCACCTTTTATTTTTCAATCATCTGTTAACACATCATGTATTTTTTCATCAAGGAAAAAACATTTTAATTTCGTAGACAAATCTTTCATTCTCCAGGTTAGGGTTAAAGCTTGCTATACAGGTGTTTTAATCAAGTTTTAATAAAACAATCACAACCACATAAACCAGATTTAAAAAAATTAACTGGATTAGGGTTAACAGCTTTTACATGTCCAAACATCTTAAGGACCCATGTATAAAAATTTAAAGGCTAGAAAGTCCACTTTTATTTTCACCAACATTTATTTATATCTGTACATTCAAGGAAACTGAGCGGGTCAGATGTATCGACATTTCGTTCTGTATACACGTGTACTAGAATGACAATAAAGTAGATCTGAATCTGATTTTGTTGAGCCATCCCCGTCCATAGCCTTGTCACCTCACGCCTCGATTACTGCACTTCCCTCCTCTACGCCTTACCTCAAAAGTCCCGCCATAAACTTCAGTTGGTTCATAACTCTGCTGCACACATCATCACCAAAAACCCCTCTCGCCATCACATAACCACCGTCCTTCAACTCCACCGGCTCCCAATCTACCATAGAATCGACTACAAAAACCTGCTCTACCCCTACACGGCCATTCATTACCTCGCCCCTCCGTACTTCTCTGGCCTCCTTCACATGGTCACCCCATCCTGCACCATCAGATCATCTTCCTCCCTCCATCTCACTATACCCAGTGTCTGAAATAATGTCTGCCCGGACGCCCGGGGCGTGCATCGTTTACGTCGGGCGCACAACTTACAAAAAGTCTCCACCCGGCTGGCCGACAACTTTTTCAAGAAAAAAAAAAAAAAAAGAAAAAACTTTCAAATCAAACGTTTGCTTCGTTCCGATTTCCAAATCTTCAGTCGGTTTGGAAATTTCGGAATCTTGGTTCGTTTGGCAATTTGTATACTCGGCAGCCAATCAGAAGCCTGCATCGAATAACTTATATATTCTGATTATCAATCATTAATACTTTGCAATGTTTTTTTTTTTTGCGATTCGTCGTGTTTCAAGTTGTGAAAAATGGGGCAGGCAACTTTTTAGAGTTGTCTGCCCTGGTGTCCAGTAACTTTTTGTCATGAGTTTCAGACACTGCTATACCCCTGCCCGCCTCAGCTCCATGAGCAGGAGAGCTTTCAGCCGCTCCTCTTTCTGCGACCCTGTCAACCTTCAAATCCGGACTATTTTTGACGATATTCCTCACACACCGCCCCTTTTAACTATAATTTGTTTTATAGGCTATTTATTACTTGTTTTACTCTTCGTTTATTGTGTCCTACTCATATGGGTGTCCTGATAGGCGCTTTGAAATACAATGTATTTTTTATTATTTTTATTAATTAGAAAAATAACCAAGATTAATATAAACCTCTAGAGTGTATGCTGCATACTTTATACTGCTGTCTGCAGAAAATTGCCAGTGGGCCTCATTTAAGCACTGTATCAAATTATTCTTTACTTAAGAGAATTAGCCCAATGAAACAGAGGACCGTGTCAATAGTAGATTACAAAACATGCACTTGAAAAGACAAAATACAAAGACACCTGACCCCAGTATGTTGTTTACCTTCAAAATGAATTGTATTTATTAATACAGTGGTATACATTAAAAAAATGTTGCAGAAGGGAATTTTTTTAAAAAGAAACCCAAATAAATAAAAAGAACACTCAACACATAAAGAAATAAACTAGTGTTTGCATTGAAGCACTGAAGTGTTATCAAAAGAAAATCGTACCGATGTGCCATAATAAATCGTCTATTAGTACAAAAATACATTTCAGGGCACACAATAAAGCATCCAGTATCACAAATAAAGGAAGGGACTAGTTGTCATTCCCCAAACCCACATCTTTGAAAACCATTGAAATCGAGCACTTGTTTATTTTTTGTAAATAAGAATAAAAACTTTCCTTACGGTTAAAAACGCATTTACGTGGTGTATTTACGCCGCCCGTAGAAAAGTCGGACTCTTACCGTCTGTCAGTTCCAAGGCTCAGGGGTTTTAAACGGAATACAAACAATGTAATGTCTCCCCCCTTTTTTTTCAAACAAACTTTTTCTCTTTTATACAAAACAAAGATGTACAAAAGTCAGATTTACAGAGAACCAAGGCCATATGCAAGCGTTATGTACAGCCAACGCGTCCGTTTCTGCGCCTCGAATGCATAGCAGGAAAAAAAAGCAGACCTTTCGTTTTGTCGGGAGTCAATTCTTCATGTGTGCTAGAATCGAAGTTCGCTTTAGGAAAGAGGAAGGGGGGGAAAACAACAACTTTTTATGACCGGATTCAATGCGGACTCTCTCTTTCCATATATTCTATGTATACATATATGCATATAAGGCATCACTGCTCGCAGTGTTGATGGGCTTCTCATGTGTACAAGTGTTAGCAGGCTTCTGGACCTGAGTCGTAGCACATGCATAGATCTCCAGACAGCAGGAGGATGTCCAAGTCAGTACATTTCAACTACCTTAAAACACTTGCTAGCAGAGGACAACAAAATTTAAAAAATATCAATTCTACAGAGAGCACCCGCTAACAAAAGGGTGTCAGCGATGCTAACAGTGAATATTGGTTCCGTCAAGTCTTCAGATCTTTAACAATGGAAGCGATCGCAAAAGTATATATAAAAAAATACATTTGGGATGATGACAATTAACGTTGCCCTTTTGTAATTTTTTTTTTACATTTTGTAAAAAAAACAAAAACATATTCAGTAGTTTTAAAGAACATTATTTCACCAATGTATTTTTTTCTTTTTTCTTGAATGGGTCTGGGGCCTCACTTTTCTGAGTGCGTACATTTTTCTCAGCTCAATTGGTGGGTGAACCTTTTGAGTCGCAGGCCAAATTGGGTTAAAAATGTTGGAATCTACCGATATCATCTCATATTTGATACCTCAGCAGTCCATGAAGGAAAAGAAAATTAAGGCCTATCTCCATTTTTCAAATATTTTTCTGTACTTTGCATTCAGGAAAAACTAAAAAATAACTATTGAGATAAGTCTTCTGGAATAGCATTGACAATATGCACTTATATTTATATTGTCTATAAACCACTTAACCCAATTTCTTTTGAAAGACTGATAATTTAAGCCAAGTAATAAACAATGTTCCTTTTTAAAGCACTCAATTAGATAATATGCATTGAAAAACTCAAATTGCAGTACAGCGAGCTCAATTTTTTTCATTTAATTAAATTTGTGCAATAATCGTCGGGCTGCATGGTCACCTGATCGAAGTGGACCGCACTTAGTAACAAGTGCGATTAAATGTAAAATTCTTTGGGTGGGAGTGAACCGGAAGGATTTTCTGAAAATATTGAAGATGCGTGGTCATCCACTGGTCTCAATACAGCATTTTGACTAGTATCTTAATTTTGTCCAATATAAATTAAGAAGCAATAACTGCCTGTTTGATCCATCTCGAGGGGCAGCCGTTTTGCTACTTGCCCAATGAAAATGACACGAAAACTTCCCAGGACTAAGGACCAATCGCAATTGACCCCTTTTCTGAAGCGTGATTGGCCTGAGACACTGCAATATCGTCTTTACGCGACAAACATGTCAACACGTTTGTCTCCTGATATGAATACAACAGGTATATTTCGCCATTTATACGTTTTTTTTTCCTCCCCACAATAGAGTGGCCGCCTCTAGTGATGAGAAATTTGAGATACAAGATGTTTCGAGCAAAAACCTAGCCCGACATTTGACAAAATCCAGATAATTTCCTGACACTACCACTAGAGGGCCATGTGCTTGAGACTGCTGACCTTAACATTAGCCCATCCCAATTAACACGTGCATTTCCTTCCATACAGACCCGATCCTGCGCGCTCGTGCTACCTCACTCCTCCACCACCACACATACATACACCTCCGTTAACAATTAGCATTTTCCTCCATGGTTAGTTCCCACTATAATATCGCATATAATTCTGTTACTATCATTATATTTATCTTACTATTGTATTTTTATATCCAATTATTATCGAATAAGTTTTTAGTGATCAGTGTTTTATAGCTATTAGGGCTAACTTAGATGGGAACAGATTAATTAGTTTTTAGTTATTTCTTATGGAGAAAATTCATTCAAGATACGAGAAAATCTAGATACTAGCTTGATCGGGGAATTAATTTTAAACCTGTCAACTCATAAGTGTTCCTGGTATTTTATACATTTTTTAATCGGTTAAAATTTTGGACACCATATGAAAATTTTAGTACCTATTTTTTTTTTTTTTTTGGGTAGAACCATCTCGTCTAGCCCATTTCTGCTCCAATCCAGATTGTCTAAGTCACTGGTTGCAGACGACAATGTCATTGTAGATTGCTAATTTTGCATTATTTGCTACAAGGTCTGTCTTGCTGTGAGTAAATAGGTGCTGTGTTGTGTTTGTAAGGTTTATTGTTGCTTAACAGGGGAATTGCAATCAACAATAAAGGAATTGGCTGAGGTTGTTAGGTATGGAATTGATCTTGTACGTAAAGGGGCCACTGAGTTTAAAACACATTGCTATAAAGACAATTTGAGCTGATTTCTGCTCTAAAATAGTAAAAAAAAAAAAACGCACGATGCTGGACCAACATTTGACTGGGAGAATAAAGGGGGGAAAAGGCCTTTATACTCTTAATATGAATTCTCCGTTTCACCAATGAAGATCTTAGAATCTCAAAATAACATTAAAGTCAAACTTCCAATTCATGTTCAGCAGTATCATTTGGGAAGTGAACTAAACACTGAAGAAACTAACAAAGGTTTAGAATGATATCTCGCTAACCAAATTGCCATGATATTGGTTGGCCTTGGGAGTCTGAGGCCTTTTGGATGTCAATGTATGTGACAGGTTCTTTATTTCTTCACCAAAAAAATGGGGCCGCAAATGGACGCTAAATAAAGGAACTACTTTAACTCACCCACAATGCTGAGAGCTACTTCAAAAGGCAACGATAGATAATGCTGAATGAGGTGGACGTGTAAGACTCATGATTCTGCAATCTGGCTTCTATTCATCACCTTTTAATACATCTGTTCAGATCCAGGCCCCATTCTGTGCATATGCAGCGCTTATAAGTGAGGCCCCTAACATTTTTACAAAAAATAGTTTAAATTGTTTTTACTCAATTCTGTGGCACTTTCATGAGCTCATTTCAGTCCCATTATTTTTTTGTTCACTTTTTTTGCAAGCCTCAAAAGCACCGGAAAAATGACCCCTCCCTCCAAAAAAACCCAGCCAGACTATGATGACTCTCCTCATCGTAACCTTGTTTGTAGGGCGGGCGGTAAACTTGAGTGTTGGATCCACCGTAAAGGGGAACGCCGTGTGCCTCCCCAAACTCTCAAAGCAACTTCCCTGCATGGCAGTCAACAGACCTCGCCTCCTTTTTGTATCACATTCAGGAACAGACCAGCTGTCACGTTCTTCAGAAGTGGTCGATGAGCACAGAGACGCAGTTTGCGCCCACCAGGTAGTTTGGATCTCCGGGGAGAGATTTGTTCTGCCAGCTTTTAGGGTCACCTGCACATAATTCACAAATCATCAACAGTTGCATTTTTTTCCAGGACTTAAGAGAAAATATATACATAAATGTATAACATTTACGCGTAATCTTGCCACACACAGAAGAAAAAAAGTGGAACAAAATGAAATACGTTATGTTTTATATACAGTATATTAATTCAGTTTAACAAATACCTTCCTAAATAATATACAAAAGTCACTCTTTTTTAAGTGATCTTACAAGTTACAACAGTATCATTTGGGGGCATTTGATTAGACTAATAGCAAAAGTTAATTACAAGAGTATGTTTAAAAAAAAAAGGGGTACAAAACAAGAAATGGCAAATACATCTTTAATCCGCCAAGTTACACCCCAGTTTGACAACCTCTAACTTTAATTCTAAATGGAGAACTTTGAGAAACTAATAAAACCTCAAAAGTCACTGAAGTAATTTTCCAGCCAAAAGACAAAATGATGAAAACGCTTGCATTTTTTCCCTTACAATATCATTCAAATAGTTGTAAGAACTGTATGAAGTCACTGAAGGCAGATTGTGCACTGTCTGCTCTTTAATGAGTGACATCTTTTAATCAGTGACACATTTACAAGCAAGCGCAGGGTGACTCAGTCCTTTAAATTTATTTTATGATTGCAGTTGACGAAGCGAGGAAAACTTGATGAGCCATAATAGTAATCCGGGATTGTGAAAATGAGACAAGCTCGCTCGTCATGATGAATTTTGCACGTGCTTTTAATAACTACTTAAATCAAGATGTTATTATGTTCCCCTGCTACAATGCAGGGTTAACATGACATAACTACGTGGCAGGAACTATTACCTTTATGATTTTCTCCCAAAATGTTCGGAAAAAACAACAACAAAGTATCCTGTCCAAAGGTAAAAGCGTGACGAATGAGGAAAAGAAGATGAAGAAGTGCTCCTCTACAATCATGCACATCCTTAAGCCTAGAGACTCCACAAGGATTGAGAGAGAGGACAGCGTACCCGACGAGGAGTCGGAGGATTTTAGAGCAAAAGACCAACCATCAGGGGTCATTGACGCACAGTGAGGTAAGCGCAGCTCCACTGGCTTCAGGAACTTGAGTCCGTGGGGGCCGCACATCACCAGCGGACTCAGCAGCGTTTCTCCTGGGTGGAGACATGCATAGACATTTAAACTCTGCTCTTTTGAACAAAATCAAATTTGTGGTTGTGGTGTTTGGTGACAATTAGAGTGCTAACAACCCGTAAAAGCAAGATAGTGCCCAAAACCAAAGGGAAGTAACCCCGAATATACACAAATGGAATTAAAATAAACAGGAAATTCCCAAATTCAAATGGAAAGGAGCAGGTGGTGTCATGCAAATGAATAATCAGTACCTCAAATTCAACATAAATTAAAGTGGAAGTGACCCAGGAGTAAAAATCTTTACCCTCATTGTGTTGGAATTCACAGAAGCATCAAAAGTCATCTTCTTTATCGCAGAGCAAATTTTGGCAAAATAAATTGATTCTTTTAAGAGTCTGAATATGCAAAAAAACAAACCGCCGCACTTTGCAGACTTTTTGGATATAGTTTTTTTTAAAGTCATTGTGCAAAAGTACAAAACGGTTCTACTAATAGGCACCCTAAAAGCAATCTCCTCAAAATTAAATATAATCCCAGCTTTTTTGACAAAAACTTAAAAAAGGCGAGCATGCATTGGACTGAGAGACTTGCAAAAAAGTCCATTATGGAATCTGTAAAGCATTTTTGTCATTTTCAAATTAAATAGGAATACTTTTGCCTTCTTGTCCTCATCGATTCATACAAATGACTTTAATTTTAGACTGCACCATTTCAAGAACATGGAAAGAAAATGTTCAGCAGACTACATACCAAGAACAAGCTTCAAATTATGATTTTTTTGGGGTTAATATAGAGCAGGGGTCACCAACCTTTTTGAAGCTGAGAGCTTCGTTTCTATTTTAACATGCATTCCTAAAAGGACAACTTATCTTACCAAGTTGTTTCAATGTTATTACCAGGTAATAATTATTAGAAGTTGAAATAGGCTCAGTAATTCACTAAAACATCATGCCAGTTAGAAATCAAATTTCCTGGAAATTCACAATGACCTATTACTGGTGAGCTAAATTCAGAATCTGTCCACAAGCTATTCAGGTGTTCTTAGGGCGTAAAGGGCACCATGTTGGAAACCCTTGACATACATAGATATCAAGTGACAGAATGTGGCAATTTTTACATTTAACCGGTTCAAATTTGCAATTCATTTGAAAACTTGTGAAGAAAGGGTCACATTTTATTCCTAGTAATAATAATTGAATAATAAAAACACTGGAGAAAGCTCACAAAAAGGGTGCTCAAAATAAAAAGACTGAGTGGCGCCACCTTGAATTTTGTGCTAACTATTGTGTTTTCACCACCATAACAATTATAGAGCGCATCCCCAAATAATAGTCTTTTGTCATATTTGTTTCATATATAAGGAATCATAACTACCGTAAGAGATACGTTATTTGTGTATAACAGTTGCACATTTTATAGACTTACGGTATATTTTAGTGCAATGATGGATCAGTCAAATAAAGTCGTTGACCAAAATCGCAGAACATTGTATGCAACGGAATCAAACCCGGGTCACAGCGTTGAAAGCACTGAAACCTAACCACTAAACCATCAGTGATACAGATGACATAAAAAAAGGCATTCAATTTGATCTCTTTATCACGCCGTTTGTTAGAGTATTGTGGAAACAGAAAGTCGTCTTTATCGGTATAAACGCAAAAAAGCATGACAAAGGGAACGACTCTTTGACGTTAAATAGAACTTTGTGAGGAAAATTAGTGCTATAACGAGTGTTTTTGTATATCGTCTATATAACTGGTGGACTAGTGGTTAGGATTCTGCGCTTTCACTACGATTTTGGTCAGCAATGTTTTTTGATTGATCAATCATTGCCAAAAAAAGGTGGTCAGATATACCTTGTTTTTTGGTGTTGTTAATGGGGATCGGAACTATCTGCGAAAAGGTACTTATTTTTACTTACTTTAAATTAGTCAATATATATTTTGGGGGGCCGCACCTGGATCAAAGCCCTGCCGACTGAGAAAGAGTGATGTTTTTTTTGCGGGGCAATGGGAGGCGCTTTAATCAAAGCCCTGCCAACTGGCCGGGCCAGGTGTGAGTGTGCGCGAGAGATGAGGTGATATGAATTGGCTGATCGTCATCAGAGATCTCGAGTCATACAGTTGCTGGTGCCTCCGCCCACCGCCACACCTCCCTCTCAAGCAGAGCTTTTTCTGCCTGTGAAGCAATCATTTTTTTTCTGTTGATCTTTTTTTCAAATTGAATGTCTAATAATAATGGGCGCCCGAAATGTTCCTCGTGGTTCAGGAAGCATCCGCTGTTTTTTTTATTCAATCTTTTTTTTTTTTTTTTTTTCTTTAAATAACATTTTTTCACCGCGAAGGAGTAAACCAGCAGTAACTCAAGCACAAAGTAGTGAGGGGTCTCTCCGTACTGTAAAACCTATTATATTAACACGCAAAAATAATGCTGTGTGTATTTCCAATTTTATGCACAGTATTTTCTTGTGTATAAGGCACATTTTCAAATCTCTGGCCAATTTCGGTTTTTATGTGTGCCTTCTAGTCCGGAAAATACAGTACTCTACGCTATACTTGTTAGACTGACCTTTCTCCTTGTCGAGGGGGGGCAGGATGCTGTTGTCGCGGCACACCTTGAAGTAGATCTCCTGCTCCACGTTCTCTGGGATGGCGCCCTGGGGGATGATGATGCTGACGCCAGTCTCAATGGAGCTCAAGACCCCACCGTTGCTGTTGAAGACGCCTCGGGCGGTGGCTACCACAGTGTGTCCTTCGTCCTCGTCGTCATCGTCCAGCGCACCAGGGCTGCAGAGGTACACTCATTCCAGTCATTCATCAGGACTCGGCACAACTCTGTACAAGGTCAAAAAGAGACCAAGCGACATTACCTGACGGGAATAGCTTTTGGGATGGCGTTGATGTTATTGTGCTGGTATTTGGGCCTGTTGTCCATCGTACGAGTGAATGTGTCCAGGCCGCTGTCATGATCGGGGGGTTGGGGTGAGAGCTGTAGCTTTCCAGCGCTGTTGCTCAGCACGGTGGGCTTGCCGATGATCTCAGTCTTCACCTGCGTGTCATTCGGCAGCAAGTTGTGGTTGAATTTGGGGCTCTCGAACTTGCGCTCAAACGGCCGTGCCGAGCTGGTGTACGATTTAGGGACGTAGCGGTTGTAACCGGTAGGAGCGGGAGTACCGACGGTCTTCGGGGGAGCCAAATCCGTGCCGTTGACCGGGGACTTCTCAGGAAGGGCTCTTGGAGGAAGATAGCTTACGGGTGCGGGTTCATCCCTGCTTACAGGTCTGAGAGCTGCCAGGTCAGGTTTGGGATTAGGGGAGCCCAAGGGCTCAGGTACAGGGTTCACTGGGGGAAACAGACGGAATCGCAGAATTACAACCAACAATTTCAAAGTATGATAAGTAAAACATTTAGATTTAAACATTTTACTTAAAATTCATAGTTTTGTATAAATATTCATTGTATGAAAAATTATGGTTTCTAGTAAAATAACTTGTGTTTAAGTTCTTTGTTCAATTCTTTGATTTTTCCCAGACTGTAAAAAAATCCTACCGAATTGGCAGATGTTTGCTCATTTTTAGAATAATTTTCCTAATTTGATTATATATTTTAATTTCTACTCTTCTTTTCATGGATAACAATTACTACTTAAAATTGACAACATTTTCTGAATACAAATTGTAAAATATTTGGTTCATTTAAGATTATTTTCATTGTATTAAAAAATGTTTTGTGAACCTCACCCGGAAAAAAAATGACTTTAAATAACTATTAGTTTGTGTAAAAAACGTATTGTTGTATTAAAATAGTACCTGAATTATTCAAATTTCTCTGAAACAGTCGAAAAATGTATTCATGTCCTATGGATCAAATTGTATTAATCTTTTTTTATTCATTCAAATATTATGTAAGCGTTAAGAATTAATCATTTTCTTAGTAAAAAAAAAAAGAAAAAGGAAAAAAAAATCATCTGGCCTGGCAAATAGATGTGCTTGGTTAAATAATTACCGTCATCAAGACAGAAATTTGAAAACAAATATTAATAATTAATAAGAAAATTGACTTTTATCCGTGTAAGAGAATCTGAAGATAACGTAACCTATTATTTTCCATAGAAAAAATATTTTTCAAATGATTGACTAATTTCAGTTTTAAGAAGCGAACTGATAAGCTTACATAAACAAGGACTTTGGCAGGTACTCCAAATAAAAATGTAAAAAAGATTAGTATCATGTGTCATTAAGATTCAGTTTTAACAGGGAAACAACAAAATCCGTATATAAGTTATTGATTCTTTTTCAGTCTTTGTTATGGAGATCAGAGGGGTTAAAATGTTTAATATGCATTTACTTTTTCTACTTCTATAAGGATATCGGCAACATCGTACAATGTTTGTGCAAAATGTGCACACTTCAGACAGAGCCTCCTAAAACATCCGAACAGGATCTGAAGGTATTACCATCACTGGGGCTGAGTTTGGGCAGTGCATTGGGTGGAATGGCAGAGCCAGGAGGGCCATACTGAGACGAGGGGTTAATCTCAGGTAGGGGATCATATCGTTTGTCCCCTGGACTCACTTTCTCGACAGACTCCACTCTAATTGTCAACAAAGGTCAACAAGAAGAGAATAATGAGTGAACAAAAACAACACATCAAAAATGAAAGCAAGAATTTTTTGGGGGGGCAGTGTTTTGGGGGGCATGTGTTTTTACCTGTTGTAGGCGTAGGACAGTTGAGCTGGTTTGGCTAGGTCATGGAAGCGGTTGATACAAGCACTGGGTTGGCCCATTGCCTTACTGTCAAAGCTCCGACGATCAAAATAGGATAGTTGCTTTCTGTAGTATTCCTCATCTTCATCGGGGTCATAGTGATTGGTACGCATGACATCATCAAGAGGTTTGGTGTGAGGCCTTTGTGGCTCAGGAGCCCTAAAGATGACACAAACAAGAATGAGGCCTCAATGTATGCCAGCTGCACGCAAAAAAAGTGACCCGTTATCGTACCTGTCAACCTCGACCAATTGCACCCCCAAAGCTCTGAACATAATATCGCCCCGGTCATGAATATTATAGCGTTTAACTACATTGGGTCTCCTCCAGTGTTAGTGACGTTCACATAAATATGTTTCCAAGCTCAGATGTATAAAATACAGGGAAAAACATAACTTGACAGGTATTTATATGCGGCTCATTTTCTTGTGCAGTACACTTTAGATTTGTTCTCCTGCACAACAACTTGCCTCCGCTAGGAGGAGCTCAAGCAGCAAATGTATTACAAATACAACACTGTCCTTGATTCACCTTTACTGTCGCTTGAGGGTGCAGCAAGAACCACAACATACCTATAGGAACATCTTTCCTGCTCCAGGTTGCTGAGTGAATTTGCCTTGAAGACTGGACCGGGTGCACTTGACGGTTTGGGAACATCGGCTGGCTAAAAGAAGAGAGGACACAATCAGCCCAAGGGTTTTTAGGGCATTGGGAACTTGTTTCCGTTCTATTAAAAAAAAGTCTAGAGTACCCGGAGAACTGATGAGTCTCCTTCCTTCGCCCTGTCCACTGACACGGACCTTTTATTTTCAAACATCTTTACTCTGTTAAGGACAGACTGCGGTTTCATTGCTGGGTCCTCCTCAGTGTCATCCCGTTGAAGGGGTTGCAACGGTTTTGATCCAGCAGGTTCACCAGATGATGTTAGTGTCTCGGTTTTAGAGGGGGGAATCACAAGTTCACAGTTCATCACAGGCTCGTGTATCCCTGCCCTGAACCCCCGGTGCGGCCCGGGTATGAAAGAGGCTCTAAGAGCGGAGTCGCCGTAATACTGTTGTGGCCCATCCGGAGATCGAGGAGAGTTGATAGGAAAGTTGTGAGAGTCACCTTCATAAGGAGAGCGGGTGTCATAACTTGAGGGAGGCGGAGGGGGAGGAGGTTCATCGTAATGAAGGGGCCCAGGTTTAGCATGGCGTGTGTATACCCCAGGGAGAGGCTCTTCGAACCGAGGCTGAGGCGGGCTGTAGTCCCGCACGGGTCCATCCTCGTACGGCGAATGGGGGTTGTAGCCGATGGGTTGCTGGTGGCCCGACTGGTAAGCTGGGAGCTGTGTGGGCGAGGTCTGCTGGTCGTAGGGGGACCACTGCTCGTTGTAATGAGGCACACGGTTGTCGTAGTGTACGTGAGAGTCCGCATTGTGAGACTTTGGTTCGGGGTAGCCTCCTCCATCATAACGGTAAGGCAAGTGGTCGTATTCTCGGTATGGCTGCTTGTCCTGATACGACGGCTGGTGACTGTAGCTCAAAGAATGCTTCAGGCCGTGGTTCATTCGCACAGGCTCCTCCATGTTGTAAAGGTCTTTCTTGTACATCTGTGGAGGAAGCATACATAATGAAGATTGTGTTACAGATCGTCTGTGATGATGCTCCTACGATTTCAAGACAACATTGGGGAATATATCTACAAAAGCAAATTAAAAATAACCAGCAAAATATTGAAACCTATTAAAGTTAAGATAATGGAAGTAAGCAAACATACTTTTGAAATTACATAAGAACATCTGTCAAAGTGCAAATTACACAAGCAAATATTTGTTTCTACCTTAGAAATAGTTCTGAATGCCCGTTTGAGGAGACGCCTTCATGAGATTGTCAATGTTCACCGTTTTTTTATTGTTTACAATGAAAACAATTGAATATCTGAAAGGCTTCAACTCAAACATATGGTGTGTAGCCTGTAGACAGCAAATTGAGTCACAGCACTTTTTATGGGCAAAGTTTAATTTTTGCCATTTCTCACTGAAGTAAGAATGTGAACATGAAGTGGAGTAAGCTGAGCTGGCTCTTTTGTTCCATTAGGGACAATTATTTTTGACAGGAATAGTTGGCGTCAGTACTGTCTGCAGGTTAGCTTTCATCATGCAACCAACATTCACTTTGTATCCATGGCAATGTCAAACTATTGGGACTGCAACACAATACATCTACAATAATGCAAATCTAAATGCTATTTTTTACATCTAAAGAAAAGAGTGAATGCTGAAAAACCCCAAAAACGAAAACAAAAAAAAGACTTTGGAGCCATGCAAAGGAAGTAAAAGGCAAAAGTAGTTAGGGCTGGTTGTGGATGGTCTTCACCCTGGTGAAAGGCTCAGATCTTCCAGTCCTTCTGGTCTCACCATTGTACATGTGGACGAGTGTGTCTCACATTGTCTGGGAGCCAGAGGCACACATTGGGCTTAGTGAGGCAACACAGTGTGGGCAGTTCATGCAGAGAGTGAGTGGAAAAGCATGAGCGTGAAGTCAGGCAGTTAAAAAGGCAGATTGTGGCCCAGGCCCGGTCCAAGTGGGCGGTGGAAGCAGTGGGTACCTTTGGTTCTGGACCAGGTGGCCCAGAAGGAAGGGGTTGATGTGGTGGTGGTGGAGGTGGTGGTGGGGGATGAAAAAGCTCAAGGGCAGGACTGGGGCTGCTAAGTGTGCCAGCCTGAGGAGCTGCAGCAGGGGGCTCTTCTAGGTGCAAACCCTCTAGCTGTACAGGCTGCCCAACAGGAGGGGGCGCTACCATCGCTGAAGGCAAGGAGGGCATGGACAGAGAAGCCTCCTCTTGCTGTGAATATTGTTAAAAGACATTTACAAACAACGTTGCTAAGCTTGCCAGAAGCACACAAAGTAAAAGCTCATCCAAATACCTATAGTTTCGTCTAACGTCAAAGGGGTCAGCAATCATGTTTACTAATTGGGTTACGTCCACACTTAAACTGCGCTTTTGAATATGGATGGGTGAGAGCATCCTTGTTTGAATAAATTAGTATTCTTGACCGCAGCCAATAAACGTCTTAGCGGATCCATTGTGGTCATTTTACGAATAGAAAGTTCAAATTATAAATACTGTATAAAAAATTGCATTTGATGTACACTTTCAAAGGAAGGCTCGATTACCATTTAAATACTATTAAAAGAACAAGGCAACCTTTAAAACTATCTCTCCGGGAATTATGTCTTGAATCGGCAAACAAATTATTATTCAAAAATTTAAAGTTCGAAGTTTTATAACTAAGGGGCACTAAGCAATGCCAGCCTCAATACTCGATTAGATTATCTATAAAATCATTCGCAGTAAAAAGATTTGAATCACTTGCTTGTAATTCATTGAAATTTTATGCCAGCCAATGTCTTTATTGTTTTAGATTACCTTTAAAAAGTATTGGTATCTCAATGTGGTAACTGTTAAAAGTAGTATCAAATTTAAAAAGTTGTATTAAACATCCAAAGTTTTTAAATAGCATTCTTGAAATATCCAGAAGTATAGGGGAAAAAAAAGGTTCATATGCTTTCCTCAGACTCAACAGATTTGGCTACATACTCCTACCTATAAATACAAATAACAAATGTGCCTCTTTTTTGCTCATGAGATTAGATTATTGTTTTATTTATTCATCATTAAAAGGTAAATTCTTTTTACAAAGCTTACTTTACAAATAATTGTACTCACTCATGTTAAGCACTGAAGGAAACCTGAACACTAGGGATGATCAACAGCACAAACAAGGGTTTGGATCCAGAAGCTTCACTGGGGCACAAACTACTATAATTACAAATATTGTTTTTTTGAATTGACACACCACAATTTTTAGGCCAAGAGGGCCAGCGTATATAGTTTGTGTGGATATGGCCATAGTAAACAACCAAGAAAACAAAATGTGTTAACAATCACTCAAGTTACAAACAACAAGTCCATCCACAGCATTGGTTCAAAGGTTTAGTAGTGTTACCTGCTGTGGAGATGGCATCTTGAAGCCAGTTGGGTCTATACGGTTAGCTGTGTCAGGCGGTGCTGGGTGCTGGTATCCAGGATAGCCAGAGGTGTCTTGAATGACAGGTGGGTCTTCCCGTACAGGTTCAGAAGACCGCGTGATAGCAGGCTCTGTGGGCAGACCCACTTCGTCGTTCAAGGTCTCATCCAGCTCCTGGTCAGTGTATGCTCCGCCCTCTGTGTCCGTGTCCTCGTAGTCAGATGTGTGGCGGCTGTCAGTGCTGTACATTGAGTACTCGCTACCAGGAGCAGACAGGTAGGACAGACGGTCGTCGTGGATGTCCAAGTCGTCTTCTGCAGTGCCGTCCGCCTATGAAGAAGCCATTTAACCTTGTGCCAGAAAATATTTCCAAAATCCAAAAGTCCCATTCCTCACCTTTCCTTCAGACACCCAGACTAGCTGGTTCTGCTGCTGCTGGGTCGTCTCTTTAAGAGCTCCGTACCAACCATCATTCATGTTGTTCAAGTTAATGGTGGCTATAAAAGGAAATTCCGGGCAATTAAAATAATGGAAATAACTCAGCTTTTTAGTGCCCTTTAGCAGTCTGTGACCACTCACTGGTGAACAGGTGATGATTATTCTTTCTCAGTTTGATGGCTCGTTCATAAAGCTTCCTGGCACTTTTCCTGGACTCTGGACACAGCCTCGTCCTCATGTTTTTCACACCTTGCTTGTTGTCGGGATTTAGGAAGACGACAATGGGGTACCACTGAGCATAGTTAAGCCTGTCTACGGCATTTGGGGTGATGTCCAACACAGCGTGTTTGTCCTTGAAGAGTGAAAAGATGGAGAAGGTGAGTTGGGGAGGATTCTTTAAGAATGTACTGTGTGTATCTCCGCCAATAAAAAAAGAAGAATTGAAAGCTCACTCGATCTATGATTTGTTTGATTGTGTGAAGACGGATGATTCCTGAACTTCGCTGGTCAGTTCCTGCATCTCTAGGCTCACTCTCTGGAAAACAAAACAAGCAAAGTATGGCATTCAAAGACAGACCATACCTTATGTATATATGATCCTGATGTTCAAAATACAAATTGTAATCTTACTTGCAAGCTCAAAAAGATCTGGCTCTTCTCTTGCTAGTTTTTCCCGTGCGACATCGGCAATAGGTCCAAATATCACAACCGGTCTCAAGAAACCAGCTGTTATGAAACAAATAAATTGTACAAATTAAATTCCCATGTAGTTACAACAACGTGAGGTCAGATTTATTACCTTCTCTCAATACGACTCGCTCATATGCTGGGAATTTTGTCTGGACTGGCTGCGATGAAAGATCCTCTCTGCTCTTCCTGAGATTCCTCTTTGAGCTGCGAAGACCACGGAACCTCCAGAAGTCCGCCCTGTCACCCCCTGCTGTTTTAGGGAGTGTGTACTGCACGCTGGAGAGCTGCTCCGCTCTGAAGACATATTGCACGTAGGCAGAGATCAGTTGATGCACAAGGTACTAGATGTGTCATAAACTTGGCATTGCTAATCTCAGTACTGCCAAGAACCAAGAGTGTCTCAAGGAAACCACAGATTTAAAATAAATAACAGGACTGAAGGTCATCTGCTCCATGTATTCCTAATGCCAACATTTTAGCATTGCTAATCTCAATACTGGCAGGAACCAAGAACTTCTCAAGGAAACCGCGGATTTAAAATAAATAACAGGACTGAATGTCCACTGCTCTATGTATTCCTAATGCCAAAAATGTTTCGTGATAATGATCAAATTTCCCACTGAACAAAAAATGAATACCTAAATAATCTAACAAGATCTTAGCACTGATTTAAAACTGAAACCTACACAAAGTTAACCTAAAATATAAATTATAAACAAAATTGAAGAAACAATATGTTCGATTTTAAGAGGCAAACTGTTTGTTCGTGAGGATGAAATCACCTGTTTTTATTGGGGATGATACCACGCTCCACCTCCTGGTGGTTCTTGCCGATACGAATAGCAAGCCAGGAACCCAACTTGCCATTGTAGAGTGTGTCCACCACACGGAACACCTCACCCTTGTTAAAGCTTAACCCATAAGGAGATTCCTTCTCGTACTCAAAGTGGGTGCGGATATAAAAGGAGTCACCAACATCTGACTCAACGATTCGCCGATAGACTACATAAAAAAAGAGAGCAATAAACTGACAAAGATCTTGAATGAAGTAAAATTATAAAGTAAAGTTTTTGCCCTTCTCATTACTTACCATCTTTTTTCTTTTGAGCCAAAATTGTGACTTCTTCACCTTTAGGAAGATCCAGGAGGAACAGCACTGCCTCCTCACGAATTATGTTTGCAAAATCCACGTTGTTTACCTGTAACAAGGTGATCCATATTATTTTTCGTTCCTGCTCTAAAAAAACTTTAAATACACTGAAATTCCAAGACTATTTCAGACTTGAAAGAGCTTGGGGATTGTTATAAAATCAGTTGTTCAGAGATCTACCTTGTTTTACATATTGCTATGGGAACATAGTAAAGTTTGAGGGGATAGTTAATGCAAGCCATTTCTCAAAGAAAAATAGATGTAACAAATGAAATATATAGCTGCATGGAATAGGAAAAAAAAACAGTAAAATGTTTTGGTTTTGTTTTGTGAGTATGTGCTATTTAAGTCAATGCTGAGAGGCCCGCCCAGAGGTATAGGAAAATAGAAACAAGGTGTGTACAAGGAAGAAAAAGGGAAAACTTGAGCTACATGCACAATAAGCTAAAATTGCACAGCATCGTTGCCCTCCAGGTTCACTTCATAACAAGAAAAAAATGCGCAATAAAATATTTTATACTTTTCAAAAAGCTTTGATGTTAAGCAATTTATGTGTGTAGAAAGTGTCAAGTACCCTGAGAATCTGGTCACCCTCCTCCAGGCCCTCCTTGGCAGCTGGGCTATCCTCCAGCACTCCAGCAACAAAGATGCCAACGTCATTCCCTCCTGCCAGCCGCAGCCCCACGCTCTCACCCTTTTTGAACTTCACCAGCTTCATACTTGGCCTGAGGATGCAAAACAAAAGAAACAGTCGGAATTTTTACGGCATAAAAAGACCTTAATGGATTTTTGCGTTCTCCAAAACAAAGTTAATAGAAAGCGGACTTCAAATTTTGCCCTAGTTTTGTATTATTTTCAACTTTGTGGCATTGCCAAGAAAAATGTTGAAAAAGATGATGCCCCCCTTTGCTTCTCGTCAAACACGGTCATGTGCTAATGCAGAAGACAACAAATTTTAGTCCTATTGAATTAGAACAAAAAACTCCAACCTCTCCTGTTTGGCTTTTTAAAAACTGAGCATTGTTATCAATTTGAAGAGGAAATGTATGGGTGATAATCATAAGATACAATTAGAAATACCGAAGAATGCCGTCATCGTGGGCGGCACTTGGAACTGGGGCATCTGATGGGCTGACAGGCAGGTCCACGTCAGGCTGTCCGGGCTGGGCGTAAACTGGCTTCGGTTCTGTAAAGCAATGAATGTAATTCAAAGGACACATGAGTACAAAACTATGTGTTAAAATAAAACACAGTTTCTGAGCAGATAGGACAAACAGACCCGAAGCAGACTGCTTCAGGCAGGAATGACACGTCAAACTAAATAAATAATATCATAAAGGTAATTTCACTTGGCCGCAGGCAAGTTAAGCTCGGCTCAGCATTTGTCTGACGCTCAATTTTTACTTGTAATTCATGGATTTGCAAATGCATAGAACAGAAGAAACTCATTAAGATTAGGATTGGGTAACTTACCCGGGAGTGGCGGAAGTTGCTTCTCATCTCTATTGAGAGCCGGTTCCTTCGGCTTGGCCAGAGGAATTTCTTCAGGAAGCTTTGCTGGAGTAGAAGCCGCTTTCGATAGCCGCTCCTCGTCTCGACTTCGGTGACTGGGGTAAGGAAGAGAAGTATTTGTTCAGTTTGTCATCAAATACAATTTATCAATGCTACACAAAAGCTAAATGTTCTACTACTATATTTCTAGAGGCCTTTAATCTGGGAAAGACACACACGCAAGCGCACTAAAAAAACAGGACAACTGAACAGCTTGAATGTGAGGCAGTACACTTTGGTCTTGAAGGTCACAACTTTCCTTTTATGTGCTCTATTTATAGTGCGTCTTTATGTTCCTCGTTCAAGGTGAACATGCAAACGCTCCATAGCCTGTAGATTGGTAAGAATGGGTGCATCTAAGCCTACTGTGAAAAAATCTAGTTGATATGGCATCATCAGGTTTGGATAAACAGTAGCAAAGTTTGCACACAAAGATAAAATTGAGTCATTGGCATGCCACGTTATTAATGGCACTGCTGGTATAAAACTGACTCGGTGTCTGAATTTATATGTGGAAGGATGTAAACAAAAATGGCATTTGGAATTCAATGCTGTAGAGAGGCTGAATTAAGAGGAATTTATCTGACAGCATTAGTGGCTTTACTCATCAGACATTACATTACCTTACCTGAGAAAGACAAGAGCAGAGGGAAAAACATTCCCTAAAAAAGCATTGTATGGATCCCTAACAATCATCTAAATCAATTTTCAGTAGTTTTTGATGCATAATAAAAGGGAAGTGGCAATGCAGTTTTAAATGAGCGAAAGAAATGCCTCAAATACAATGTTGTGTTCAGGTAAAGAACAACATTTATACTTCTATCTATATCTATATTAAGAAAGTCAAACCTCCACAATGTTAACAATGGAATTTTGTGATTAGAAGTCTTTGAAGATTACAGATAAATGTGTGTTTTTTTTCTCCTTCTGCATAAAAATTGAATTTCTAGTAAATCATTATAGGTCTGGAGCGAAGATCATTGTGGTGATGAAAAAAAAGAAAATGACAAGTATTTTATTGGAGACATTCTTTTAGTATTTATTTGCACATTACCTGCCATTGCTGATTTGAGGCGGCGAGTGTCTGGAGTGGTCTGAGGGTTCCGATCGTCTGTCTGGAGACCGGGAGCGGCTGCTACGAAGTCTGTCGTGTGATCGATTGGAATGGTCGGATGCCATAGAATGGATGTCTGAAATGTCTGATCTCACACAAACAGTGCAGGTGTGTGTTAAACGGCAGCAGCCAAAGAGCACTTAACGGCAATCTCACCGTCTCTGTCGGAGGCATTGGCTGAAGGGATGCTGTCATCGAGGTCAGGGATATGGAGCAGGGTCGCCCTGTCGTCCCTCTGAACAACCATTTTTAGCTTGCCCTTTGACCTTTCTATCAGCTTCTTGGCATCAATCAAGGAGAGGTTCTCGGTCACTGTGCCGTTGATCTATGAGAATCAGGTGCCAGATTGTTATCTGTGACCTGGCAAACGCCATACCTGCAGCACCAAGATACTTTCAAACGCACAGCTCATTTATCACTATGATCCATTATGGTCCTGATTGGATGCAGATTGACAGTGAAAAGAGATAAATAAAAGGATGGAAACATAAAAGAGGCTCCATTGGGACCAAGATCAGGTGACCTTCAAGATACGTCTCGTAGCAGTTATTTTAATCATGACGGATGCGCAAAAGCCGTCGGCCATAGTTTGACTATGGCGGATAAGCCATTTCCGATACGCCCAGCATTTCTCATCAGTCCATAGTATGCACTCAAAATGAGAATTGCTTCTGAAAATCTTTTTTACACAGGCTTTTTTAAATTATGAAGTCATTAATTAACATTTTATCATCATACAGTTTTTCCCATTTTAAATGGACCAGTTACACTCTCTGCAGTGTCAAGGTTCAAATTGTAAACTACAAAATGAATTATTCTGAGGTGAGTGGCTAAAAGAAATCATGCTTTTGAATTGGCATTTTGGACTCAGCAAATAAGGATGGCATTTTGCTCATTTTCAGTACAGACACAGATAGCTTTTTGTTTGGTCACAAAGCTCCGACTCTCCTGAAAGGTCTTTTTTTTTTTATAAGAACCCTATATAAAGGGGAAAAAAAGGATTTTTGAATTATTTGAAAAAAATCCCAGTATTGCCCACCTCAACTGGTTAGATCAATTAGTCAAAAACTATTTTTGAAGGGTTATATTCTCTATATCAAGAATTGCTAGCAAGTATGTGGGAGCTTATTTCAGTTTGCCATGTACTCTGCTTTCCTCCCAAATTCCATCATTGTAGTTAGTATCCATCTTCAGTTAATTAAATACTCAAAATTGTGAGGGTGAATGCTTTTTTGTTTAGGTGTGACCCTGGATCACGTAAGCACTACTGAATAAATGCATGAACTATCAATCTAATGAGCCCTAAGATTGAGTATTTTATTTGACAAATCGGGTCTAGAATGATAATCACAAGGTTGCTTGCATTTCCCATTGCAGGGTCATGAATATTTTACAATAAGCAGGTCTGAAAAGAAACGACGACCAGATGAAAAAGTTGATGTATCGTAGTCAGATCAGGAGACTTCTCCAGCAACTGGTAACCATGGAAACCATTTAAATTTGTTTAGTGTAGGGGAGCATGAGCAAGATGGAGTCATTTAATCTTCTTCTGAGATAGTGATGATGGAGATTGTTTAGTAAACTCTGTGAAAGTTTTCAAAGATAAAAAAAAAAAACCCTTCAATTGACATTAAAAAACTACACACTGTGGTTCCAATTAAAATATCTGTTAAATATATATTGCTATTTTCTTGCCAAGCAAAAAAGTGCGGACTCTGCGAGCACACAAGCCTGCATCTACAAGCACCATTCCGCAACATTTGACAGTGCAACAAAAGCAGCAAAACACAAAGTGTTTTTTTTTGTTCTCAATTCCACTCCATTACCACAATTTCAACATTTGAGACCGACAAAAAACATCTTGCAACAAAATCAGTTGTTTCATACATTTTTAACAATATTTGACATTTCTCAGACAGCCCGCCTTACCTTCAGAACAACATCCCCCTCCTGGATGTTTCCATCCCTGGCTGCGAGGCTCTCTGGGGAGATGTCCTTGACAAAGATGTGGCTGGCCAAGCGCAGGCCATATTCTGCTTAGTGAACGACAAAAGCGAAGGCAAGGTTAGCACAGAGTTGACAGGACCTCACGGTGCAAAGAAGGAAGAGTTTGGATGCTGCTTCCTCCAGGATTAACGGTGAAGATTAAAGAAGATTAATTCCTCTTCTCTTTTTACTAAGATTTATTTGAGTAACTTGGATTCTGCCGAGACTGGCAAGTTTTGTGTTCCCTGGAAGTAAACCAAAATTGACTTAAGATATATTAACTAGGAGAAATAAAGTCGGAGGTGATTTTCCTGGATTAACAGTTGGACTAATTATCAGTCCCATTTCTATCCCCGACTTTGTGAGCCTCACCTTCATTTTTGCGTGATTTTACTAGCGTGACCTTAGCTGGGCGAGGAGGCAAGTTGTGTGAGCGGCGATCCGACCGCGGTGAGAGACTTCTCTCACGCGATCCGCTACGTTCACGTTCCCTGTCTCTTCGGCCGCAGCTCCGGCCGCTGCGCCGGCCCACGGCTCCCCCCATGCCGCTATAGGCGCCGCTCCGGCCGCTCCGTGTCTCGTAAATTTCCTCGTCGTAGCTGTCCTCCTCCTCGTCATGCTCCGACATTGTTTCCCGTTCCCCGAGGCGACCCATGGGGACGTGGACCTTCCTTTTCCTCCTGATTGTCTGTCCAACGTAAATAAGATGTAATTAAGTCTTGGTTACCCAGAGAAAAATCGGTCACATTGATTAAGTGAGCTCAGGGGATTTTAGTTTTCTTTTTAAATATGCTAATGCACATACACACACTGTGGGACTATAAATTAGGGCTGTCAATTGACTGGAATAAGTGTAAAGAATCGCAGAAAATCCATAGTTAACGCACAGATCATACATGGCTTTCACCCCAATGTTAATGAACATTAATTAACCTAAATTGAAGCCCTTTGAGACTCTTCGTGATTTAGGGCTATACAAATAAAAATGACTTGACTTGACTTAAATCAATAAAAAGTACGCTTTTACAGATTACAGAAATTTCTATCACTACTTCACGGATTTATCAACGTGCAATGTGGTCTTCATTCCAAACGGTTAAACAGTCAGCCTGCCCTTTTTCTGCTTGTGTGTCAAGTTGTACAGGTATGCAAAAAACCTTGATATTCATATATTACGCACGCACATTTTTTTTTTTTTTTTTAGTTTCTCCAGAAGCCGTCATATCAACAAAACACTCAGGACTGACAGAAGCACCTGCAGCCGGGCCCAAATGGCAGAGGAAGTTTTCCATCACCAATAAAGTTGGACTTCTTATAAATTCTTTTACCTTCTACCTTTAGCATGTCTTTTTCAAATAAAGTCCAAATTTTGGTGAAAGTGGACAGTGTCCTGAATCAATAGTGCAATATTGCAGCAAGATTATCTTTTAATTTATAATTTGAGGTTACAGAATTTATTTTTAAAAATTAAAAAAACATAAGTACAGTAAATGCTTGAGCTTGACAAAAGGGTTTGTTCTTTGGTTTAAATGTATAATAAAGTATTTAATCAATAAATAAATGAAAGTTTCTACTTTGCGGGTTTTGTCTATTGCAGATTCTTCTTGGAATGCAAAAATGAGGGTTTCTTCTAGTTAACTTGAAGCAACTAAGTGGTATCTATGTTGAAAGTTGGTCGATCGCTTCATCTTTTCCAAATTAAAAGCTATTTGCATTTGGATATCTAAAGGAATATGTGAACTCTAGACCACAGTGTCCAAACTCTTTAGAAAGCGGAACGGATTTGGTAAGCTGAAAACGTGTGATAGCTGACTATTCAGCCAGGTATTTTTTGAATAATCTTTAGTAAAATTCACACTGCGTGAAAGGTTTATAGTGCTTGGCGATTAGTGTCGCAACCTCTTAGTTCGCCTTCGTAGCATTTTCATTTAACTCGAAGCGTCACATGAAAAAGTGCTTCTGTGCTGTTAAAACAACTTCCAGTTTCTTCACCCTTCACAATGTTTGTTTCCTGTTAGCTTTTTGTAGTCCTCGTTTATCGTCTGGCAGTGCCTCTTGATATTGTATTCTTGGAAAACAGCCACAGTCTCCACATTTTGATTTTATGACAGCCAGCAGACCAGTAAGAATTTGATCAAGGGCCCCAATTGGTCTCCTGGCTAGACTTAGTCCGTTATAAATTGCCATTATCAATACTTATCATTCTCCAGTCTGCATTTTTATTACAATATATATTACTAAATGTGTCAAAATCACCTTTCAAAATATTTTATGTAACAAAAAATAACTATTAGAAAAATTCTAATAAAAAAATGTAATTGCTGTTTAAAGGCTTTGTTGACATTGAAAAATATTATTATTCAACTCACAATTTTGGCAATTTTTCCACTTTTCCGAAGCTGCTGGACTGCATAGGCGTGCTCCACATTATCCATGGACACAGCGTTGACCATGACAACTCTGTCATTTTCTCTACAGTTGGAGTTGCAAGAAGACAAGACAAATGGAAATTTGAAAGCTGGCTTTTACTGTGCCGCCAATTAATTTCAAACAACTTACTGTAGTAGGCCTTCAGCTGGGCCACCTTTCAGCACATCAGAGATTACAATGGAGGTCTCGCCGCTTTGAAAATGAGGGTTATCTCGGCCTCCTGAAATGGCTATCCCGAAGCCAAACCCTGGTGCCTGTGATTAAAAACATGTGGAGATTTATTTATTTTGAAATGAGATGATTTGTTATAATTACAAAGACCCTTCAGAGGCAGGGGAATCATTCCTGGTTTCAAATGGCAAAAATGAGTGAAATAAGAAATTCACACTTTTTTTGTCTTCAAAATTTGACCATGAATTTGCTCAGCCCGTGCTTGAATACTCACCCTGTGCAGTGTTACAGTGTGCTGTTCCCAAATGACAGTCTCCTCCATTGCTGCACTCTAGAAGACATCACATCAAGACGGTAACATTAGCACAACATTGAAAACACTTTTACAAGAATGTAGATGTCACCACCGTCTCAGATTCTGTGTCATGTCTACTACATATTTATTTGATAAACATAGAAAAACCTTGTAAGATAAAATGAGGCCACACTGATAGTCAATAACATTAAAGTACACGGCCATGATCACAGTAACCTCCCGAGAGGATGAGCTGAAGGTCGGCTCCTTCAGCTGTTAGCGTGACCTTGTCCCTAGCGCCTCGGATGCTCATTCTTTAAATGATCTGTGCTTGCATCATTTCAACTACACATTTAATGGCTACTTATAAAACATTATCAAGTCAGGAGAGTAGTATAAGAGGTATGTAAAATTAATACTTCACACATCTCTCCATATTTAGTTTACTTGAGTTCACCATAGCAACCAGCAAATGATTTGCAAAACACAAAACGTAAATGAGAAGCCAAACATAAATCGCCCAGAGTGGCCCCACACTTTCTTGGCCTGCCAGTCGCAGTCATCAACTCCTCAGGCAGCTTACGCCCCGACATGACACAAGAGGAGTGAGCGCAAGTTTGAATGAGATCGCTACTTCCCGCCACCCCATCCCCCAAACCTTATATATGGAGTACACTGCAGCACTTGAACGGGAGAAGGGAGGGGAGCAGCAGGGGGTTAAAGACATCTGAATATTAACAAGACTGCAGAAAAGACAGAATTCAAACTAGGACATTTAAAGTAGGTATAATTCATGGCTATGTCCAATTGGTTGGCACCATGGAAACGCAGATGCATGAAAGTCAAATTGCTGTACTGTACTTGGAAAGCCAGACAATGTACACCGCATTTTAAGTGGATACATTTTATATAGATGCTGAGAAACAAGGTCCAAAATGAGTAGAACTCTCACAAAATGAAAGGAAAACCCATATAAAGTATTTTTGTTTTGTTTCACCCGCATTCGTTTCTCCCTTTGACGCACAATTTCCCCTTTGAAAGCATGAAGTTTGGCGGTGTCCCCCTGCAATGCTTGTTGCTGCGGTAACGCAAAGGGGCCACTGGTGTTTGTAAGTGGACTGGCATTTGCAGTGCCTGCCAAGAAGACTTAACTGGATTCACAGACCAAGATGCCTTTTGACCTTTTAAATGAACAAAAGAAAACAGGGGGAAAGGGGAAAACAACACTTTAAATCTATGTTGATTATTTTACTGTAAAGCTACCTGGCTGAGGCGGTTACAAGTAATTGTGAACGGACCAGAACAAACTTGGGGCTTTTTTGTACGGATTGTATATAATTCATAATTGTATGCAATGAGTACTCACATTTAACACTGACGGTCTGGAAAGAGGTATATGTCTTTTTAATTCCTGTTATAGTGCTTGAGATAAGCACCAATGTAGGTAGTATTTTGCTTTGAGAAAGCATGCAGTAAAGTAAATGTGAATCATGCTCATATTTTGTATTTAATCTATTTGATCAAAAGGCATTAGAGGGAATCAAATATTTTTCCAGGCCTTTAGGCGTAGTTGTGGACAGTCACTATGTGAGTACGCCTTCATTTATATTTATTTAGATATTTATTTATGTATTTAATCACGTATTGTTAATGAAACAATATTAGTGCATTTTTTATGTATGTACTGTTAATGGAAACATTTTATAGAATTAGTTACTTAGATATTTTTGTAACTTATCTTAAGTAATGTATTTTTTATTTTTGAAATAATTGGATTTTTTTTTTCCATGCAATTATTTATTTATTTATTCAAATAGATAATTTGAATAGACACAAAAATATACAAAACACAAAGTCCCTAATTGAACAAAGAGCCTTTAATATGTCACAAAAGGACGTAATGTCATCGCCACAAAGTTTAGTTCACAACTAAACTACGAAAGAGATCCAATGCGTATTGTATTATGTGATACTCAAAATTAGTTTATCTTTAGTGATTAAGAATCTAGGTATCAGTATTGTCACACGCCAGAGCCCATCAATGCCGAGGTCCGGCTAATCTATGGGACGACGCTTTACACTAAAAGAATGGCAATCAGATGATGAAAGTGCTGTATAAAAGTCAGAAAAGGGGGCTTTTCCTGCTACTGCTAACCATTGAAACCGGTACCGTTTCATGTGGGGGAGCAAAACACTTCCCCAAAGAAACGAGAGAGAAAGATGGGCGGCGCCAGGCTGTACTTGCCCAAGACACACCACAGGAAGTTGTGTCCTGGCTGAAATGAGTATATTAAAGTGGGGACTACACACCCAATTTCAGCCATATCTCTTTGAAATTGCTCCAATGGGTTGGTAAGCCATCATAAACCAACCATGCAAATTGCAAAAATAATGTAACGTCTCAGTCATGCATAGATGTAAAAGAAAACCACAGTTGTACGTATAGTTACGCCGTCGGCACATTGACTGAGGTGTTTTTGCCCTGCCTAAGCAAAAAAAAAAAAAATGGAGACGCTGGGGCCATGCTAGGGGAATCACGACCACACAACTTGGGAGAACCCACAACACAGATGGAACACACAGCTGAAAGTAGGGCTGGAAAATATGGTTTTAAAATAAAATCACAGATTGTGTTTTTCGAGGGAAACAGTTCTTACTTTTAATCTTTCAACTCCTTATAATTTATTTAGGTGACATTCTCCCAAACTGTGTGCAAACACAATCCTAAATCATATTAATATTGAGGATTTTTTTTTTTATTCATAGTTATTATTTATAAAACAAACTTGTGCATTTCAGGCTTCATAGTGTTAGCTGTGTACTACTGAGTTGTTATAAAGTTGTAATGGTCGAGGAATGGGCAGACACTTGGTGACTAACTTCTTCGTTACCGATTAATGCAAAGTCCTAGTTCTTATTTTAAACAAACTTCAAAAGAAGAAATATGGTATTCACAAATTCTAAATTATCATATTGTAGTTTCAAATTAATTTTATCAATGCAAAGATATGTTGAGTTCTTGTAAATTATCAACAATAGTTTTAACGAAAAAGATATTCAAGTATGTAACACGCAAACAAGTTTTTATTTATATCTGTGTAAAAAGGGCTTCCGTAACAAATGGCTTTTTTCATGAATACATACGACTTAGAGATAAAGTAGAGACTGTGCATCTAATATATGTATTGTTGCAGAAGCCGATTGTCGCAAATGCGAAGCAGAGACCTTAAGCTAAGACACAATACAGAAAAGAAGATTTATTTTATTTTTTTATCTGATATCCTTCAAAGTAGCGGCACGGTGGGTGGGTGGTTAGCGCTTAGCCCCAAGGTGCGGAGGTTTGCACGTTCTCCCCGTGCCTGTGTGGGTTTCCTCCAGGCACTCTGTTTTCCTCCCACATTCCCAAAACATGCATATCAGGTTGTTTGACCGGTCCAAATTGTGGTGTGAATGTGCAAGCGAGTGAATTGTCTGTGTGCCCTGCGACTGGCTGGGAACTAGTTCAGCGTGTTCCCCAGTCCACTGCCCGAAGATGGCTGGGATGGGCTCCAGCACCTCCACGACTCTAATGAGGATAGGCAGAGGAGATAATGGATAGATCCTTCAAAATCAGATTCATTATCAGATAAACCAAAGAGTTCCTCGTGCTGTTTAGGTTTTATTTATATACATTGAGATAAAGACGAATGTTAGAGTAACAGAAAGTCTATGTAGTACAGTGAATTTCCAGCTAGCTGCTCGATTACCGTGAATTTCAGCCTCATCAGCAATGTTGAGCTTAAAAGAAGCATCACATGCAGAATGTTCCAATTTTAGTATATGCGAAGCCGAAGCGACGCACGTTGCCTCTTCGCAGCCTGAGTTGCGTACCCATCAAACGGGTACCCATGTATCATTAAAAAGTATAAGGAAGACTGAATTTAAACTTTAGAACTCTAGATATCAGTGATTGCGCAAAACCGCAATGCTTGACTCAGGTCTCAGTGTGGGCGAAGCGAGGAAAGAATGGTACATGCAAGTTATTTGGATATTGTTACTAAACATAGAATGTAGGTCAAGAGATGTGGTTGCAAATAAAGCCCCAATGTGTAATATTTGACCACTAGATGGCACTGTGTTGTTTGGTACAAGGGAGGGCCAGTGACATGGCACCGATCTGAAAAGGGATTCCACGGTGAAAATTTAATTTTTCGACCTTTGATTTTTTTTTTTTAATAAAAATTAAGATTGGTATGATAGTTCTTTTTTTTCTGCCTAGTATTCAAATCAATCATTTTTTTACTGAATGAAATTTTTTTGGTACCACTTAGGGAGGCAATACATATTACACACTGTTCCTTTAATGTTTTCTGATTTTGGTCAGTGATATTGTGGATTGAGCAATCAATCGTGAAAATACGGTAATATACTACCGTAAGACCTCGTGTATAACGCACACCTCAACGTTGGATTTTGTTTTTAAGTAAAAGAAAATTCCATGTTATACATGAATAAATACGGTACTAAGATTAATTCAAATGAACATACAAAAAAAAAAATTGGTTTAAAACTTCTATAAAATGCAAAAAACACAAAGTTTAATCCCATGCCTATCTCTTGAGTGATTGCTGTATGCCCATATTCTCTTTTGGGGTCTATTTTAAATGTGTCTGACGTAAAAAGTTTTTTTGATGAACTTTTCCGCCACATTAAATTCCAAACAACAATCATGGTTTGCAAAAACTAAGAGCAGTACTTTCAACATGCCACACATGCGTCTCCAGTTTCACAATAATACGTTCAACATCATAAATGCATGACAAAACCTTTCACAAAAGGAGAAAGCGGTTCACACCTGACATCTGCCTCTCGACTCAAAAACAATGTTAATTGCTACATCCCAGAGCTTCCTCTGCCACAGAAGCAGAGGCAAGTGACGTCCTTCCCAAACATCCTCCTTCAAAATGGATCCCTTCCCGCAACTCTCTCTTCACACGCTCATGGGATTGAAGCAAATCCCCTTCGGGCTTGGCAGCGGTTTGTGTGGGATCTGCAGTTCCGCCATAGCATGGGACGCTTCTGTGCTAGTGAACATTCATCCGCAGTGTAAACTGCTGTATCGGATTTAACCCTCTGATTGCCACGTTGGTCCGACTGAGCGTCGTCTTTACTCAGCAAAAAGCAATCTATTATTTAACTAATCATTTCATTTCATATTGAGCTCATATAAAATCTGCAAATCAAAACAATGTACGGGTTTAATAAAACCATTTTAACGGTGAAGTGAAGGGTTAGCAAAGTGTTGTTTTCATCTCCTGGAAACCAAGCTGCTCCTCACTGAATAAGCCAAAGATAAATGTATTCAATATACGACAATTGTCCAAAAACGTGATAGAGTGTTACTTCCTCCCACTTACAGGAAAAATATGGCTCACTACGTGTTGGAAGGGGTTATTGAAGGCTGACGCTATTCTTCCTCTTTATAATTCTGCACGCTGTTCCCAGTCACATTGAGAAGACAGGTGTCACAGCCAATGACATTAAGAGACTGTACATTATGCCCGTGCTGTATCAGGGATTCACGGCACAATGTTTCATTGTGCATAACATGACCCGAAAGCTCAGAGGACAACAAGTCGAGTCAACCTTAGAGCATAGATACACTTCAGCAGTTATTATTCAATAGGCCGGTATGAACCTCATATATACAAATCATTTCCCTTGTATTTATGACGTCGACTGTGGACCAACATGAAAATCTTTCAAAACTAAATTTGGTACACAAGAAAAAATTACTGAGCATACACCAAAATTCTCATATCCACGGCGTTATAAGTCATCAGCTACTTCACCTTTTAACTGCTGCCATTTCACATAAACAAACACACCAAATTAATATACACATGTAGATTTTGCCTAAAATTGCCTTAATTAACTCACTCACAAGTTGGTTTTACCACTGATAACTGCTGTTGAGTAAGCCTGTTCAGCACTTTTTGTTGATTCTAAAAATCAACATTTTATATTTGCAACATGTTAAATACATAAATATATCTGTAGAATATAAAAAAAAATCTATTCTATTAGGTTACTCATGCAAAACACATTTTGTCATTTAGTGGTTGGTTTAGCCCATAAAATGACAAAAAAATATAGATTTTCCGAGAATTTTTTTTTTTTCAAAACTATAATTAAACACATACATACATAATCGCTCTCATTCAGCAGAGGAGTAAAAATGTACAAAAGGGGCACTTCCTTAAATCAAGAATATATCTGAACAATGAATCGCAACAAGTTAACAGTCAATATCGTTCCACTACTGATAAGATGTTATTCGAATTTTACATTTTACCACCTTCAATGGACGTCATTTGCACGGAAATTTCCGCCATTCAAAGTTGCATTATCACCCAACCCATGGCTGAAGCTGGTGATCCTGAACAGAGCTACAGAGCAGGAAATCAGTTCTAGCACTCAATCAAACCCAGTAGAAGTTATCAGCAGGCCACATGGAGCCCAGAAGAGCAGGAATGTGCTGATAAGCAGAGCTGCTGACCTGCACCCTCTTTTTCCTCCGTCACAGTGTGTGGGATGAGGACAAAACAGCTAGTCAAAAGCACTGATGATGAAAGCTACATCGTACACCAAACAGATGAAGACGGTATGTATTGATAGATGAGTAATATGTTGTCCAGACATTAATCATGATCACACTTTGTGTTTTAACAAATATTTCTGGGATAGAGTCGCATACAAGCTTCTGTATTCCTGTAACCACAACTGTGGAATCTAAAAAGTCAAACAACTCAATCCTTTCTGGGGTCTTGTTCTTTGATGTTGGCTAAACTAAGCTCCCTTGAGGTATACCAGGCGTGCTAACATCTTGCATGATGTCTGACCATCTGTTCGAAGGGTCCAAATATACAAAGGAAAGGCTATAAAATGAACTGTCAATGACGTTTGTAGAGGTATTTTCCTTAGCTGAAATCCATGTTTTGCAAGATGAAGGTTGAAAATAAAAAAACAAAAAACATTGTGTTTATTCTTATAGGGGTCATTCTCTGAATTGAACATATTAAGTTCCGCTGTTTAATTGTCGACAAAATTCAATAATACAAATAGTAGACAATGTGATGGCCAATGAAAGGCAAATAAAGACTACTTGCAAAGTTTGCAAAGCAGACCCTGCGTATCATGGCAGTACCACTGGAATAGTGTTTTTATGTGGATGTCAGAAGACAGAATCTGCATAAACTTAATCTGAATCAATTTCTCATGCCAAATGGTTACTAATCAGACAACAACGTATGTTAAACTGTACTTATGCAACCACAGTAGAATATGAATGTGTCCTTCAGAAACCACAATGATTCATAAGACAGTTGCTGCCCTCTTGACAGCTCAGGGAAAGAGGCCAACATGCGTGGGTACCCTTGAAGCTGCAAAACAGTCTCTCAGTCTTGCTACTTTGCAAACAATGAATTCTTTACAGGACGACAGTGAGTTGAATTCAACAAGACAGAACCCATACCAATGTGGATTATTTCAGGATGTTTTCTTTAGTTGCTGCCTGCAGGTGTCACTTGTCAGAGTTGCCAGTGTCTTCCTGCTGACTAAACGATTGATTCAATAGTGGATGAACAATTTGCATTCGGCATCCTCCACTAAATAGTATATATTTTTTTATCTAATACATTAAAGTAGCCTCATCAAATGGGCTTTAACAGCATCAGTAATCAAATATAATCATACCAATGAATAAAAGCAAGATCAAAAATGTTTCACTTGAGGCACAAGGCCAAAGTATTCATGTATATTTATATTATATCTGTATCCAAGTTTATAACAAATGGCTTTACGTCCTTACAAATAAAGCTGGGACACAATGTTTACAATGAACATAATTTTAAAATGTATACCTCAATTCGCGCCCCGCGACCCTACTGAGGATAAGCGGTACGGCTAATGAGATGAGATGAGATGAGACCTCAATTCGCAACTCTTGGAGAGTTTTGTTGGAGAATGATCCATTGTCATTTGCTGTTTTTGTGCTCAGGCCAAAGCAATAAAAGTAATTCCTTGCTGGAATGTTTTACGCCAAAGGGACAACGGTGGAGTTCAAAAGCTTTCTTTAAGCACTCGTAATGTGTTGCTGCTTTGTTCAAAATAAGTTGCTAATTATATTGAAACATTTGATCGAAATTCCCATCATTGGGGTTCAGTGTAATTTGGACTACATATTTTATTCTTTTTCGGTTTATCCATGCATTATCTGTACCAATTATCCTCAGTAGGGACGCGGGGGTGCTGGAGCCCATCCCAGCTATCTTCGGGCAGTGGGCAGGGGACACCCTGAACTGGTTGCCAGCCAGTCACAGGGCACACAGGGACAAACAATTCGCTCGCTCATTCACACCTAGGGACAATTTAATGTATCCATATTTAAATATGACAAAGCACTTGCATCACATGTGTTTGCTTCTTTTTTTGAGAATTGCAGGCATCAAAGAAACATGGATTCATATTTTACAAAGTAGGGTTAAATAAATACTAATATGTAAAAGTCAAGTCAAGTCATTTTTATTTGTATAGCCCTAAATCACAAAGAGTCTCAAAGGGCTTAACAGATTATTACACTATATTACACAGACTATTTTTCAAGGCCATAATCATCGATCAGTTTGAAAATTAACAATTTTATCATTTTTTTTCCCATGTCACTAGCCTCCTATGTGGAACCGCAACATCAAAACAACAAAAGACACTAGGCCCTTACCAATAATCTATTTCAACTTTGTTTTCTGTACAATGGCATATAGCATGCCATGGGAGGAGGACTTGCTTACAACTTGGTTCTGGTACTGAATAACCATCCAACATACTCGTCTGGTACACAACAATCATGTATACACCTGATTTGGGTGATCATATTTTTTGAAATATATCAAAAGATGTAAATATATCATCTCAAACTTCAGTAAAATTCATTTGTGGAGTCTTTTTTTCTTTATATTACCGAGAGTGAAGAGCAATCAGTGGATTGTGCCCCCTGCGCTGTTAACTTCATGACTTAGCAGAAAGAGCTCCCTCTTCTGTCTGTATAATCTAAATGCAATGTTTAATAAATCCAAGTTTCTACCAGACAGATAAACTGAGCTAATCTGAGCAGCTATCGAGCCAAAAACACTAATTTTGCTGAACTAGCGGAACCAAATGCCCATTATATTATAGCTCGTACATTTATATCTATCTTGTTCTCTTTCGTCAGTCCACTTATGTGTTGCCCCCTAGTGGTCGGATGACTAGGGGTTCCTTATTTTGGTGTGTGTCAAATAGCACAGTGTAAATATAATTAAAGTAACACTTTGTATTATTTACAGCCTTGGCGATTAAAAAAAAACTTCACTAAAAAAAAATATTGTTTTGAATATCAAGCATAAATACATAAACACATACAGTGTGCATTTATAAATAAACATGACTTGACTTGATATTTTTAAAAACTTTAAGGAATTCGCTTTTACATAACACGAGACTCATCTAGAGGGGGCTGCTAACAATACCCCCCCAAAAAACAAACCAAAAACAAAAAACTGGTGAAATGCTGGTCAAAAAATGAAAAGAAAAAAAGTGTGGTTTGATAACTCAAAGTAAAAATAAAACAATATTTAAAAGGGGCAGTATGTATTACTTAGCCTTATAGTGAAAATAAACTCCTTTATTGAAAAAATTGATTTTAATAATAAACAAAAATTGAGCATGCATTTTTAAAAATACCCATTGGTCAAAAAATTTGATTTTACCTTGCATAACACAAGACACATTTAGAGGGAGCTGAGATGATTTTCCACTATTAAGCGGCTATGAGTGTCCGAAAACCAAAAAACTGGAAAAAGAGGTTGGCCAAAAATAATAAAAAAATAGTGCAATTTGGTCACTTTGAGAACATTGTATTCTTCCTTACATTTTGTTGCTTTACTGATACAGCAACATATAGGAGGTCCATCTTAAACAGTGGTGATCTTGCCCTTCAAGTTATTTGGAGAACTTAAGATGATTCTATAGATACCACCCTTTTCAATTTAAAGACCGGTAGAGTTTATCACACACTCCGTTATTACGCGCAAAACAAATTCAGTCTCCAAAATATGAAAAACTGGTAATAAAAAAAAAAAATCTTGTTTTAAATCAAATGTGGCGAGCTTTTGCCAAAACGGATATCAAATGCGATTTTTGAGCGGTTTATTCACATCATCTTGCTTCAAAATAAAGCAGCTGTGGACTAAAATACCAGTCGCAATTTTTGTTGTGTTCCGATTTGAAAAAGCGGTAGATTTAAAAAAGAAAAGAAGAAAAGTGTTCGTTCCAACAAATAAAGCATTTGCAGCAAGCATGATGTCACTCTCCAGCACTCCACCCAAGCCCTAATCTACTAGTTAATAATGTGTTCTGCCCAAAACAGCTTTGTTTGATAGAAAAATAAAGAAAAAGAGATAAAAGCAGTTAGACACAGTGGGAAATATACCATAAGGGCTCTTTGAAATCAGTTTGGCATTACTAACACATAATGGCGAAAATATTTAACTTTTAACATTTAAAGTACACCTCCATCTTGCTGCAAGACGTACCCTGTGAAAGACTTTGCGGTTTGGTCATTCTCCTTAGTTTGTATTCTCCCTTGCGTTTTTTAGCACTTATTTTCAGTTGCACTACACAATACAGCAACATCTAATGGTCACATGTAGAGGGTTCGCACACCTTTTTCATAGCCAAATTCAAGTTTTTTTTTTTTTAAAAGACTTTCAAAGCAAATTTTCCAATTATTCCAGTACCATTAAAAGAAGAAATCCAAAATGAATCATGTATTTTGCATGTCCACAAATATATCTGTCATTCCATTTTGAGATTTTAAATCTTGCGTGTGCATTTATTAGGACCTATTTTTAGATCTCGAGTAAATTTTGATTATATTTGATCTGAACAATAAGTGTGTAAATATTTTGAGACAAATCGCTCCCTTCATAGGTATTGGGTAAAATCATTGTACTGTCATATGTAGCTTACATTTTCAGTTGCAGGAAGTTCTTCCCATTACAATTTAACATGGGGAAGCACTAACTTATTTTTTTGCATGGCCCCTAATTGATATGTAATCCTTGTACTATACACATAGTGCCTGTTTAGGTGCAGTATGAACTTGTCCTCTTGGGTGGTGATGCTTTATAGGACAATACCATAAGAACTGCCGTTAACCACGAGGAAAGAAATGCAATACAAAGCAAAGGCACCGGAGAGTGTCGACGTCATTGTTAAGCAGACTTGTTGAGAAACATAACAATTTCAAGCATTTACAAGCACTTCACCAAAAATTAAAGCACTTATTAATCCATGAAAACACAACATAAACATTAAAAGATTTTCAAATATTTCAAGCACCCGTACAAACCCTCCATATTACAAAGTGTTCCTTTAACCATACCTGTCAACCTGTACGTTTTCGCCGTACAAAGTACACTTTTTATGCATTTTAAGAAAATTTGTACGAAAAAAACGCAAATTTGTCAATTATGGGTACTGTCCGGTATACACCAACTATCACGAAACGGCAAATCAATCAAGTCAAACGAGTTTGCCGCGGTGGCCTCTATCTCGGTATCGTTTTTTTTTTGTTGCAAACGAAGCGAGCGGTTTGATGCTACTGTGCGCATGCATCTGCAGCCTCAGATTTCATGTGGTAGTTATGTAGTGAAAGGAAGTCCGTCTCTTTTTAGAGAACCGGCTTTTTCGGCTCAACTCATTAAAGAGAGCCGGCTCTAAAACGGCTCACTTGCTTGGAATCATTATATTACGAATTATTATGTTGTATAAAGAAGTTAAGAAAAAAAGGAAGAATAAAAGGAGAAAATGAAAAGACAGGTTTGTGGTTATCAGTATATCACCAACAATAATTTAATGCAGAAAATGAATTAATAATTTGAATAAGAAAATTTATTATTCTACTTAATTATATTTGCATGTATTTGTTCCTTCTACTGTGAACGCCCAAGCTACTTAATTTTTGAACTTTTTTATAATAAACCTCATTCATGTCGAGCCACTCAGTATCTCACAACAAAATGTTAATTAACAATATATATGATATAACGAAACACGCGTACAATATATGGAGGTTGACTGGTATGCTTTAACAAGCCAATACCATGATCATGCATCAACTTCTGAAAATTGATTCGAGATCCTGTTTAGGATCAAAGGACAGTGGGTCTGAAATAGTTACTATAAGCAAATTTGAGCATATTTTAGGGGAAATCAAAATAGCACCCCATGGGGCGGCAGTGGCTCAGGAGGTAGAGCGCTCGTCTTGGGATCAAGAGATCGCAGTTCGAAACCCGTGTTACAGGTCGAAGTGTCCTTGGGTAAGACACTGAACCCCTAATGCCCCCAATAAGCAGGTTAACTAGCGCCTTACATGGCTGCACGGCCGCTTTTGGGAAATGTGAAGCACACTGTAAAGCGCTTTGGTAAATCTTGACTTGAAAAGCGCTATATAAATGCAGATCATTTCATTTCATTTCATGAAAACAAACCAGATTGTAATTTAAAGTAAAAATAGCGTCACAAAAGCCTTCACCTGTACCGATGAGAGCAAATATTCAACAGGTGACGGCCGTTGTCCGACGGTTCGGCTGCAGTGTTCAGTGCATCTGATTCAAGCCAAACAACGTTCAGCCGGCAGGTGCCTGCAAAACTAAATGCCCGATAAGTAACGGAACACGCTGACAGAGACAAGCTCACCAGCTAATGTTAGCACACTGCTAAATAGGTTTTCCCAAAGACCCTCGCTAGGGTTACTGTATGAACACCTCAACAATGAAAACTAGCACTCAAGCCCACTCCCTTGAACTTCAAAGAACAACGTCACATTTCGGACAAGTCGAGCACTCTCCGCGTCACGTGGTTACGCCGCGAACATTCTCAAATTCTACCCCCTCCCCTCCTTCTCCTTTCGGTTGGTCAGGTCGAGCCCCCTTCGCTGGCCGACATTTTGTGGTAACAGCTAGCATAGCTTCTCCCGGCTAACCGTTACCTGAACGAGCGCTCCGTTAGATGACAGCTCGACCGGATGACATGAAATGACACGGCACAACGCGGTAATAGGATACACACAACGGAGAAGCGGGGTTTATTCCGTTTGTGAGCGAAGCGGGTCGACTCGGCTAACCCGCTTAGCCTAGCGCGCAGTTTAACAAACGGGGGTCGCTAAGTTACCTCCACTTTAACGTTTTCGCTCGCTGGGTAGGGACGGGAGGGGTAGGGGGCGCATGCATCCTTTTCCCCATTCTGCGGCGGGAGCCACAACAACTGATACATCCACACACATATTCACCTTGGCATAAACAACGGTCCGCGAGGAGTGAGTCTACCCCGCCGAAAAGACACCACCGGAGGATGAAAAGGTCCCCCGGAGCGGCAGCGGCTGCCGCACTGCAATGGCAGGCAGTGGATGTTGCCTCCCTTCCTCGCTTTCTTCCCCCTCTGCGCGCTCCTTTCGGCTGCTCTACCCGACGCGGTGACAGTGACAGGTTCGCTTGGAATGAACCATTTAGAGGAAACCGCGGGTGACGCACTAGGGGATGTGGGGAAAGGATTGTCTAAAAAAATTGCACTGGTCGTAGTAACATTAGCAGCAGAATTTACTTTCATCCATTTCGGCTTGAGGGACACGCACACGGCTCTATCTTACGCCTGAAGCTTTCTCTGCGTTTGCTATTCCTTTCAAAACCCCGACATTGTGACTGAATGGATGCGGCTGCATCCAGCTCGGATTGACTGATATCAAGCGCATCCATTGCACAGGGTCCCTAATCTATTCTGGAATCTACTACAGAAGACAGAGCTGTGCCCCTGCACAATAGTATTACCCTTTACACATTGGTTAAATGCTGTTAAAAGTGTCGATAAAAATTGTTCAAACCTCATATTGTTAGAATATGATATAATGAAATTGTGAATGTATTTAATTGCTGTTAAAAGTGTCGATAAAACCTCATATTGTCAGAATATGATATAATGAAATTGTGAATGTGTTTAATTGCTGTTAAAAATTTCGACAACATTTGTTCAAACCTCAAACTGTTAGAAAATGATATAATGAAATTGTGAATATGTTTAATTGCTGTTTAAAGTGTCAATAAAAATTGTTAAAAGTGACGATAAAAATTGTTCAAACCTCACATTGTTTATTTGCTGTTAAAAGTGTCAATAAAAATTGTTCAAACTCAATATCTCTAGAATATTTGACCAGAATAGTCGAAAAAAAAAATATATATATAAGGCTCACTTTCAAAAATTGCCTTTTGTAAAAAAAAAAAAAAAAAATTAACTTATGAGGCGCACACAGGTATGCACATGGAATTACTATCTTAAGATCTAGTGCGACGTTAAAAACGTCAGAAAATGAAAACGTGGTTCAAAGAACATAAAAAAAACTTGTTCCAACTCTACAATTAAATGAATAATTTATAAATGTTTACTGTAAGTAGCCGGTCCAAAATGTCCCTACTTGTGAATGAGCGAGTGAGTTGTCTGTCTCTGTGTGCCCTGTGATTGGCTGGCAACCAGTTCAGGGCGTCTCCTGCCCACTGCCCGAAGATAGCTGGAATGGGCTCCAGGACCCCCGCAACCCTACTGAGGATAAGTGGTGCAGATAATGGATGGATGGATGGTGCATTTCCAATTCGATTTCGGGATGATTCCATACTCTATTTTCTGCACTGCTTAGCCTCAGTCGGGTCGCGGGGTGCTGGAGCTCAACCACAGCTATCTTCAGGCAGTAGGCAGGGGACACCATGAACTGGTTGCCATAGCCAGTCGCAGGGCACACAGAGACAAACTACCCACTCGCTCACTCACACCTAGGGACAATTTGAACCAGCCAATTAACCTGACATGCATATTTTTGGAATGTGGGAGGAAACCAGAGTGCCCGGAGGAAACCCATGCAAGCACAGGGAGAACATGCAAACTCTTCAAAGGATGCTAGCTGGATTTGAACCCATGACCTCAGAACTGTGCCGCACTGATTTCATCCTTCATATTTTTATTTAACATAACGTAATTGTATAGTATTACCATAAATTTACATGATACATAGACATTAAGTTATATTATTTTATTTTTACCGTACTTTCCTGTATATAAGGCACATTCTGAAATTTTTGCAAAATCTTTGTTTTTGGAGGGGCGCCATATACTCTAGAAAATACAATACATCAATTCAAACAGAATGACCACAGAAATAAAAACAATATTTAAAACATTAAAATGGCATTAAGTGTAAATACACAACAAAATAACCAGTGTTGATTTACGCTTAAAGAGCAAATATTTCAACACTCTGTAAATAAGGATCATATGTTCACTGCGGTTTTGTTGAAATTGACACTTTAGCGTGTCCACAGTAAAATAACCCAGATGCAAGTTAGTATTTTTGTATGTTCTAGTACTGTGTATAAATAATTCAGACATAGATACAAAAATATATGAAACGCAAAGCCTTTTTCCATGCAAAGAGCCTTTGAGCCTTTAATATGTCACAAAAGCGATGGACGAAACTTCATGGCCACAAAGTTTGTTTTTCAAGAAAAATATGAAGGCCACAAGTGATTCAATACTTATTGTACAATGTGAATATATACATTTGATATTCTATATTTCGGAAGTTTTTCCATAGTGATTTAGGATCTAGTGTCAGTATTGTCACACACACGCAAGATCGGGTTCATCTCTGAAGAACGGGATTAATCTTTCCATCAAAAAACAACAGTGACAAGATGATGAAGGCGCTGTATCTCAGTCAGATCTATAGGTATATTCTGTTACTGGTAACCTTGGAAACTACTATAAGCTGCTTCACATGGGGGAACAAACCCCAACCCTCAAAAAACGGTTGGAAAAGGGATGGGCACCGCCAGGCTGTACTTGCCCAAGACACACCACATGAAGCGGTACCTCAACGACCCAGATGCTTAAGGAATCCATGAACTGTAAAACATTAAGATAACCATTGTTCATCTAGCACTACCTAAACATGGGTCCTTGTCTAAAGAACACAAAATTAACACACAATAATATTTATTTTACTGTGTAAAAATAAAACAAGTTAATGTTAATAAATATCACTAAATATCAAAAAAGGTACAACTATAACCACAGTTCTCATATTTATTTATTTTTTAATTCTGCAGATGTTTTAAGGATGAATAATTAGTTCACATGTAAATCTCTTTAATAGGGATGGGTGAGTATCACTGCCAGGTGTCGGGATTAGTGCTCGTAGCAACCATTTATCAAACCAGGAACAGGAAATTAAAGGATTGATGAATTGCCAATAAATAAATCCAAAGACAGCTGAGTGGTTAGCACATCCGCAGCACAGTTCTGAGGTCAAGGGTTCAAAAAAAGCTACCAACCTTCCTGTGTGGAGTTTGCATGTTCTCCCCGTGCTTGCGTGGGTTTCCTCTGGGCACTCCGGTTTCCTCCCACATTCCATGAACATGCATGTCAGGTTAATTGGCTGGTTCACATTGTCCCTAGGTGTAATTGAGTGATTGAGACGTCTGTCTTTGTGTGCCCTGCGATTGGCTGGCAACCAGTTCAGAGTGTCCCCTGCCCACTTCCCGAAGATAGCTGTGATGGGCCCCAGGACCTCCACGACCTACTGGGGATAAGCGGTGCAAATGATGGTTGGATAGATGGATAAATCCAATCCAATCCAATAAGGAAATATGTTTGGGAGAGGAAATATTTGTCTACTGCCAGATAATGGCTCTCTCAATTCCCCCAGTACCACCACGATACACACACATACACAGACACACTTAGATCGTGGAATAGTTTGTTTTCACTCACTCACTGGGTAGCCATAAATACTTTTATCAAAGGTGCAGAAATGTAAACAATTTTGTATCCTTGATGGAGAATACTACTCTTCCCTTAACCAATAGGGTTTTAGGGCAAGTGCAGCCTGGTGGCGCCCACCCCTCTGCAGGCCAACAAATGGAGAATACTACTGACTTGAGATTGGGTTTATGGTTCAAATCTAGGTAAGGAGAGTCGGGTTAAATAAAATATTCAGGCTGCATAAGGAAGGGCATTTACTGATTTCTCTGACCACTAAATTTCGCTGTATTGTGTAGTCCAACCCAAATCAAGTGCTACAAAGCAAAAGGAAGAATACAAACTACGGAGATTAAGTGACCAGTGCACCATTTTCTTATAGTTATTGCACCCAACCTTTCACAAGGTTTTTATGGGTATGTGTAGCTGCAAGATGGTGGACAAACATATCAGCCCATTCTATTCGAGCCATATGTTTTGTAAAATAAATACAACATTTCTCAACCAAGTAGTATTTAAAAAAAAATCACTCTTATAAGCTAGTCAACATATTTTTGCTTATTAGTTCTATCAATATTGTTGTTTTTTTGAAGAATTGTGTTTTTTTGACCACTAGGAGGCGCTAAATTATACACAATATTAATTCCTGGATTTAATTCAATGCAAGAGGTCATTACATAGTGATGATAGATTTTGAATCCACTTTACTCCCGCACCACCTTATACAGCCTTCCATGCTCTGTACAGATTTAATCAATATACAGTGAAATTGTGCAATGCACCAAATCTTCCTCTCATGTGCTGGAGCACCACCTCCAGAAGGACCGTACCCCTTTTTCTCTGCAGCACCCACTCTTGTGCCTTTTATCACAAAGGGAGAATATGTGACCGCATCTGTCACCTCTACCTCTGGCACTAATGAGCGGAGGGGGGAAACGATAGCGCTTGAATCTAATGCTGGGGGAGCACAAAGGTCCTGCAATGTTGCTGACGTCAGCAAAGTTGCAGGAGACTCCATTGGAGGAAAACAAGATGTGAAGGGCGGGGGCGTCTTGGAGGGAAGAATGCGGGTTGGCCAAGGTCACTAGATTTAGATAAACAGAGGCGGTTGGATTTATATCCAGGGGGGAAACAATAAAGGATGAACACAAGGATGTGGGGCTCAACACGTAATCAAACGAGAGTATAATTACATTTTCTTTGGTCATATAATTTCAGTTTGAGGGGAAGTCAACTCAACTATGCAGCCGTGTTGAACGTTGTTATGTTTGTGGGTTACGAATGAAGAAGAAATACACCACCATTTTTTAACCCTATTTCTGAGGCCAGACATTTTTCAACTTTGTGTATTCTGTATATGACATCATAGCCAATCAGGAGTTAACTTTTAACAGTCAAATTCTCCTGAGAGTCACATGACCAATCTCAAGAGACAAGTCAGTTTTATAATAATAATAATAATAATTTCCTTGTATTGTCATTCTGTGTAACAATGTACACAGAACGAAATGTCGATTGCATCTGACCCGATGCAGCCGCAGCCAAGAGAGGGCGCCGCCGACCACTTTTTAAGTCTTAGGAATGACTCTGCCGGGGCGCGAACCCGAACCTCCCAGTCTCAAAGCGGGCGCCTTACCATCTAGGCTACTGAGCTGGTTTGTCGTGTCATCTCAAGTTGACAGCACGCAACAAAATGGCTGCCTCCTCGAGTAGTGCGTGGATTTTTTTGGGATATACTTTATGAACATATACAATGTTTGGATAACTTAACATAAGTAAATAATACTATTGTATCATTCCTAAATCATTTAAAAGTAACACGTAACCAATAGTATATTAATGTTTTGTAATAACTCACGTCTTAAACCTTTTTGTTTAAAGAAAGTATCCTAACCGTAACCACGTGAAACCTTTTTAGCAAAAAACAAAAAACATTGTGTAAATTCATTAATTAATGTACACTTAATAATTTATTTGCCTTAATTTGAGCATACTCCTAAATGATCAAAAATATTTATTTACATACATGTTTATAGTAGTATGCATTATTGTCACGGTCGCCATGACGACCAGTATCCCACGCCCCCGAACTCAAGCTGAAGCAGATCAGCTGATTGCTGTTCTGCTATTTAAGGCTGGATTTTGGGTTTGGCGGGGGCTGGTTCATTACTCTTATACACAATCTGTTATGCTTGTCCTGTTTTAGTCTGTTATGCCTTGTCATGTTTTAGTCTGTTATGCCGTGTCCTGTTGAGTTCGTGCCGGAGGAACTCTGTATTGTTCTGTTTTGCCCCGGAGTATTGGGCGACTTTTATTTTATTAAATAAAACTTATGGATCGTCAACGCATTTGAGTTCTCCCTTCATGCCTCCTGCCTCCGTTCTGGTCCGGTCACCTTCCACGCCACCACGCTTCGTGACAATTATATTCATATATGGTACTATGCATTGCATTTCTTAAATATGTGTTGGAAAAACATAAAAATGTACATAGTATAACTACATTCAACTCCTTTGGTTGGAACTCATGAGCCGTTTTTTTTCCCTTGTGAATTTTTTATTAAAGCAAATAACCCTTATTTTGTAAAACGACATTATAATGAATGCCTCATTTTTTGGTACAAGTATATGGCTAATTCTGCGGCTGAAATGATAAATAGATAAATACATAAATACATAAATAATCAAAAATTTACAATAAATGGGACTATGTGTATTATTTAGCACCTCCTTGTGATAAAAAAAGTTATTCAATAAAATAAAAAAAAAAACAATATCAATCTGTATAACTAGCAAACATACATAAGCTATCATATAATTGTACATTTTTGAATACTTGTAGGTCAAGAGGTGGCACGGCGGGTGGGTGGGTAGCGCGCAGCCCCACGGTGCAGAGGTTCAAGGTTTAAGTCCACCTTCTGCAACCTCCCCATGTGGAGTTTGCTTCCATCGGTTTCCTCCAAGCACTCCGGTTTCGTTCCACTTTCCAAAAACATGCATTTCAGGTTAATTGGCCGGTCCAAATTGTCCCTAGGTGTAAATGAGCGAGTGAGTTGTCTGTCTCTGTGTGCCCCGCGACTGGTTGGCAACCAGTTCAGGGTGTCCCCTGCCCACTGCTCGAAGATGGGTTCCAGCACCCCCACCACCCGCCAGAGGAAAAGCAGTCCACATAATGGATGGATGGATGTAGGTCAAGAAATTTGTATTTATTTTACATAAAATGAGCATCATCTGGAGGGAGCTGACATGATGTCCGCCTTTAAAAAACAAAAATTTGTGAAAGGCCGAGCAAAATGAAAAGAAAAATGGTGTGTCTTTTGTTTACTTTGAGTGTCCGTAGTTTGTTTTCTTCCTTGTGCTTAGTAGCATTTGTTTTCGGTTGCACGACACAATACATCTCTTGGTCAAATATTATACAGTGTCCCTTTAAATACTCACTTGAAACATGACACTGTTAATAGGATGATAACTAAAGTTAAAACAATAAAAGGGAAAAACAAAGCTTTTTAAACTACCCTAAGACCGTCCTATTGGTTTCAACGAGCACACCTTCAGCCACGAAGTAAGATCGTGACACTGTGCAGAACCTCAACTCAACGTAATCATCTGTTATCATGCTGTACAGCTGAAGTATTGGAGCAGAAAGGCCCTGTGGAAATGCATGAAAGCCAAACTTTCGGGAGACAGTACAGCTCTGAAGTGAGCTTAACGCTGCTTTATCTTCCTCTGTTGAAGCCCTTGAAATACCCTCTGCTAAAGCTACATTGCGTTTTGCTTCACTGAGTTTGACAGCACTGAGGGAGTCTCACATGCCGTGCAGCACGACGACGTTAGCCTCTCTCTTCATCGTCACACGAGTGGAAACAAAGAGCAAATTAGGAATTCACAGCATTTTTGCACCCGATGGTGAATCTGTCGCAAGTCAAGAAAACAGCGTACTAAGCACACATAGACTTGTTGTGACTATCTATTAGCTTTAATGAGCGCAGCTATCAAAGAATCAAATACAATCCTAAATGTTAAAAACAGAGCCGGAGCAGGTTGAAATTTACGGCGTGGAGGTAGTAAAAAATGGAGTACAGACGCTCCCCTACTCACGACCATTTGACTTACGAAAAACGGTAGATACGAAAAAAAAATTCGGGATGTCAAAAATATCCGGGCATTACTGTAAGTTAGATTTTGTATGGTGTGCACTTTTTCCGAGTGCAGGACTGTAGTACTTCTTTCCGACGCTACCGGCGTGTGGCGCTGTGAGATGTCACCCAGCATCCACCCGGAAGAAGAAATCCAGATTCTACTCCTTGGTTCGTGTGCAATCATAACAACGTGTACCGTATCGCTAGCGTGCTAAGAAATGTAATGTTTTTATTGTTTAATATCTCCTGCATCCATTCAATATGGTTGGTGTAAAGTTTAAAGAATAGGCGAGACGTTTCTTTTGAAATTAAAGTGGAATAACTAAGCTTGATGCGTTTGAGAAAACGGTCGGAACGCTTGTTTCCGGCCACTTTTTTCCACGGCGGAAGACCTCTTGAATTGCATTTTCCAAAAGTAAGTTAAACTCAACTTTATTTATCTTAAAGAGCGCATTATTTTATGAAATATTTTTTTTTTGTAAAAAAAAAATACAGGTTACCTTTTCAAGCCCTAAACATACTTACCGGTATATAAAACTGAAACATACAAAATACAGCACTGAAGCAACATACGATGAAAATCAACTTCCTAACGATCGTCCAAAACCTATCCCGTTCGTAAGTAGGGCAGCGCCTGTATAGTCTATTATATCACTGCAACGCAATACACGTATACTCTGACTCAAGCACAATCGTATCTTTTTCCTTTGATTTCTCCGTCCTTGCTCTCGCTATTGGACCTTTGCATGACAAATCCCCTAACTTGCTTCGTTCCCACCAAAAAAATCCTTCGTCAAGCCTTCAAACTGCATCCCATGCTGAGAAACAGATAGGGGTGCGCCATCCACGAAGCCTAAGCTACCTTGTAAAGTCAGCAGTTAAGAATAAAAAAACACTTATCAAACGATGACTCTGTGGGTGGTAGGATAGAACGTGCCCTTGGAAAAGCTTTAAAGGTGCAGCGGCAACACATCTTGCTCTTGGTAAGGGTCTTTTTCATCAGAACGAATCAAATGTAGAATTTAAAATGTATCTTTATACAGTGTTGGGCACGTTACCTTAGAAAGTAATTAGTTTTAGTTACTCCCTACTATTTCCAAAAAGAAACTGAATTAGTAACTGAGTTACTCTACAGTAAAATTAACTAGTTACTAAGGAAACTATTTCCATTACTTTCAAAATAAATTGTTGTATGTCAAACCATTTGACATTTTCTGAGCAAATAGAAAACTCTGCGGTGACCGCAGTTTACTTGCAGACATGGGAATTCCAACTATTGTTAGAGAATTGTCTTTTTCTACTCAGCTCACGAAAAAAAGCCGTCTCTTTTGTGTCCCTAATGACTCTTCAAGTTGTTTATGTTGCATTAATCCCTACATGATTAATTATTTTGGAACATTATGCACATAATGACTTAAAGGGGGAACAAAAAGAGACAAAAACAGGAAAAACAAATGAAAAAATACAATAACGAAAAAGAAGAAGAAAGAGAGATGAAAAATGAAAAATAAAAAGTTACGATTTTACACAAATATCAAATCTGAAAAAGACAGCAAATAGAATGAAAATATTTACAAATCTACAAAGAAAATGGATAAAATACAAAACAATTTTAACCTCTTTCATACTTAACAGATTTAAAGTTAACAACACAGAATCCCTGAAAAAAAATTGACCAATCACTAGGGAAAAAAAGGCGTCTCAGAGAGAACCAGCTGATGATTGGTAGAGAGCCAGTTCTATTTGTTCACTTCCAAGAGCCAGCTTATAAAGCCGTTTCGTACTCTAGTCGGTTGCTGCACCATTGAAAACAGCACCGTCAAAATATAGAGCTCTCATTCGCATTTTATTTTGCCACATTAGTAGATTCTAAATTCGGAATTGTAATCTAACTATATGGTAGTCGCTATTTTGAATTGTGACATGATCCGAAAAGACGTGACGTAAACAACTCGGGGGAGACCAGAAAACCGTTGTCCGGTTTGCAGGGGCACACCACCGTTGGCCAAAGTAACGCACAGCTTTTGACTTCAATAACGGTGGATAAATTAATTTGTTAGATTACTGAAAAGATAGAAATACTGTTATTATTTACAACAGCGTTATATATATATACCAGCTCAGTAGCCTAGATGGTAAGGCGCCCGCTTTGAGACTGGGAGGTTCGGGTTCGCGCCCCGGCCGAGTCATTCCTAAGACTTAAAAAGTGGTCGGCGGCGCCCTCTCTTGGCTGCGGCTGCATCGGGTCAGATGCAATCGACATTTCGTTCTGTGTACATTGTTACACAGAATGACAATACAAGGAAATTATTATTATTATTATATTATTATATATATATATATATATATATATATATATATATATATATATATATATATCCATCCATCCATCCATTGTCTTCCGCTTATCCGAGGTCGGGTCGCGGGGGCAGCAGCGTTAAAAGGGAAGCCCAGACGTCCCTATCCCCAGCCACTTCCTCCAGCTCATCCGACGGGACCCCGAGGCGTTCCCAAGCCAGCCGAGAGACATAGTCTCTCCAACGTGTCCTGGGCCGCCCCCGGGGCCTCCTGCCGGTGGGACATGCCCGGAACACCTCCCGAGGGAGGCGTCCAGGAGGCATCCTTATTAGATGCCCGAGCCACCTCAACTGGCTCCTCTCAACGCGGAGGAGCAGTGGCTCTACTCCGAGTCCCTCCCGGATGACTGAGCTTCTCACCCTATCTCTAAGGGAGAACCCAGCCACCCTGCGGAGGAAACTCATTTCGGCCGCTTGTATCCGGGATCGAGTTCTTTCGGTCATGACCCAAAGTTCATGACCATAGGTGAGGGTAGGAACGTAGATGGACTGGTAGATCGAGAGCTTTGCCTTTCGGCTCAGCTCCCTCTTCACCACGACAGACCGGTACAAGGTCCGAATGACGGCAGACGCTGCACCGACCCGTCTGTCGATCTCCCGTTCCATCCTACCCTCACTCGTGAACAAGACCCCAAGATACTTGAACTCCTCCACTTGGGGCAAGACCTCCTCCCCGACACGGAGGGAGCATACCACCCTTTTCCGACTGAGAACCATGGCCTCGGACTTGGAGGTGCTGATCCCCATCCCGGCCGCTTCACACTCGGTTGCGAATCGCTCCAGCGAGAGCTGAAGATCACGGGCTGAGGAAGCCAACAGCACCACGTCATCTGCAAAAAGCAGTGACGCAATACTGAGGCCCCCAAACCGGACTCCATCCCCGCCAAGGCTGCGCCTAGAAATTCTGTCCATAAAAGTTATGAACAGAATCGGTGACAAAGGGCAGCCCTGGCGGAGCCCAACCCTCACCGGGAACGAATCCGACTTATTGCCGGCAATGCGGACCAGACTCTGGCACCGGGCATACAGGGACCGCACAGCCCGGATAAGACTGTGCGGTACCCCATACTCCCGAAGCACCCCCCACAGGGCCTCCCGAGGAACACGGTCGAATGCCTTCTCCAAGTCCACAAAACACATATAGACCGGACAGGCAAATTCCCATGCACCCTCAAGGACCCTGAAGAGTGTATAGAGCTGGTCCAGTGTTCCACGGCCAGGACGAAAACCACACTGTTCCTCCTGAATCCGAGATTCGACTTCCTGGCGGACCCTCCTCTCCAGTACCCCTGAATAGACCTTACCAGGGAGGCTGAGAAGTGTGATTCCCCTGTAGTTGGAACACACTCTCCGGTCCCCCTTCTTAAAGACGGGAACCACCACCCCAGTCTGCCAGTCCAGAGGCACTGTCCCCGATGTCCACGCGATGTTGCAGAGGCGCGTCAACCATGACACGCCCACAACATCCAGAGCCTTAATGAAGTCTGGGCGGATCTCATCGACCCCCGGGGCCCTGCCACCGAGGAGTTTTTTGACAACCTCGGTGACTTCAACCCCAGTGATACGAGAGCCCAACCCAGAGTCCTCAGGCTCTGCTTCCCCAGAGGAAGACGTGCCGGTGGAATTGAGGAGGTCTTCGAAGTACTCCGCCCACCGATTCACAACGTCCCGGGTCGAGGTCAGCAGCGCCCCATCGGCACTATACACAGTGTCGATGGCACACCGCTTCCTCCCCCTAAGACGTCGGATGGTGGACCAGAATTTCCTCGAAGCCGTTCGGAAGTCGGCTTCCATGGCCTCGCCAAACTCCTCCCATGCCCGAGTTTTTGCCTCGGCAACCGCCAAAGCCGCATTCCGCTTGGCCAGCCGATACCTGCCAGCTGCTTCCAGAGTCCCACAGGTCAGGAAGGCCCGATAAGACTCCTTCTTCAGCTTGACGGCATCCCTCACCGCCGGTGACCACCAACGGGTCTGAGGGTTGCCACCGCGGCAGGCACCGACTACCTTGCGGCCACAGCTCCGATCAGCCGCCTCGACAATGGAGGCGCGGAACATGGTCCACTCGGACTCAATGTCCCCCGCCTCCCTCGGGACATGGGCGAAGTTCTGCCGGAGGTGTGAATTGAAACTTCTTCTGACAGGAGATTCTGCCAGCCGTTCCCAACAGACCCTCACAACACGCTTGGGTCTGCCGGGTCGGGCCGGCATCTTCCCCCACCATCGAAGCCAACTCACCACCAGGTGGTGATCAGTTGACAGCTCCGCCCCTCTCTTCACCCGAGTGTCCAGAACATGCGGCCGCAGGTCCGACGAAACGATGACAAAGTCGATCATCGAACTACGGCCTAGGGTGTCCTGGTGCCAAGTGCACATATGGACACCCTTATGTCTGAAAATGGTGTTCATTATGGACAGACCATGACGAGCACAGAAGTCCAATAACGAAACACCACTCGGGTTCAGGTCAGGGGGGCCGTTCTTCCCAATCACGCCCTTCCAGGTCTCACTGTCATTGCCCACGTGAGCGTTGAAGTCTCCCAGCAGTACGAGGGAGTCCCCAGGGGGCGCGCTCTCAAGCACACCCTCTAAGGACCCCAAGAAGGTTGGGTACTCTGAACTGCTATTTGGTGCATAAGCACAAACAACAGTCAGGACCCGTCCCCCCACCCGAAGACGGAGGGAGGCTACCCTCTCGTCTACCGGGGTGAACCCCAACGTACAGGCGCCGAGCCGTGGAGCAATTAATATGCCCACACCGGCTCTGCGCCTCTCACCACGGGCAACTCCAGAGTGGAAGAGAGTCCAACCCCTCTCGAGAGGACTGGTACCAGAGCCCAAGCCGTGCGTAGAGGTGAGTCCGACTATATCTAGTCGGAATTTCTCAACCTCACGCACCAACTCGGGCTCCTTCCCTGCCAGAGAGGTAACGTTCCATGTCCCAAAAGCCAGTTTCTGTAGCCGGGGATCGTCGCGCCAAGGACCCCTCCCTTGGCTGCTACCCAGCTCTCTGCGCACCCGACCCCTTTGGCCCCTCCTACAGGTGGTGAGCCCATGGGAAGAGGGTCCCACGTCGTCCCTTCGGGCTGTGCCCGGCCGGCCCCCGTGGGTAAGGGTCCGGCCACCAGGCGCTCGCCAGCGGACCCCACCTCCAGGCCTGGCTCCAGAAGGGGGCCCCGGTAACCCGCGTCCGGGCGAGGGAAATCGAGGACCAAAGTTTTCTCTCATCATTAGGGGTCTTCTGATCTGCGTTTTGTCTGGTCACTCACCTAGGACCTGTTTGCCATGGGTGACCCTACCAGGGGCTTAAAGCCCCCGACAACATAGCTCCTAGGATCATTGGGACACACAAACTCCTCCACCACGATAAGGTAGCAGATCAAGGAGGAGTATATATATATATATATATATATATATATATATATATTTATTTATATAACTACAGTATAAATGATGGAGCACAAATCCAGATTTACTGACTCATGTATTTCAAAGCTAAATTTGGAAGCAATGCTCTCGGAGAAAAACACATCTTCTCCATTTCCCCAGATGAGATCCATAATCTCTCCCCACAAAGCAACAGCTGAGAGCTCAGACTGATCAGGTGACTTGGTATAACCTCACATGGGCAGCCTGAGGATCATGTGACACCATGCAGTACTGTCAGCGCAGACCACTAGATAAATCTGCCTCGTGCATGGCAGTAAAGAAGCAATCACCCAAAGTATGTTTATCCTAGCTAAGCTAATAAAAAAAAACACAATTCCAATCAGTTAATGTCAATGCATGTATGGCCCCCGCAAGGTCTTTAGGAAGCAAAAAAAGTTGAGTTGTTTTGCCTATGAACACTTCACGCAGGTATTCATCACAATGAGGCTCAATTCCTTGGGCAGAGTAAATGCTTTTTTAAAGCTGCAGTTCAAGTGGGATTTATGAAGTCGCAGCAGTAAATATCAACGGAAGTTCGATGATCTATATCCACTGACCGCAATTTCCGAAACTAAGCATATAAATCAGGGGTCGCCAAACTACAGCACATGGGCCGTATCAGGCTTGTCAAATGGTGTAATCTGACAATGCTGAGAGAAGCATAGGAAAAAAAAAAGGTCGCTTCTAGTCAAACTATGACGTGCAGTTTTGAACATGTCCACTGGATGTCACCAAAGCTACGCCCCACTCAAAACCTCCCACTGCAGATGTTTATGCTTTCTACCATTAATCAAAAAGAGAACATTTGTGGAAACGCGCATACCGATGTTATTTTATTCAAAATCGAAGTCTTTGTTTCAGGAAATACGATTGCACCTACCTGGATTTCCTAGCCGGTGTCCTTTTCTGTACCTTGAAAAATATATAATTTCAATTGCGCTCATGGCTAACATTCCAATAGCTGGCTACATTTTTCTGCATATTCTTTTGTTGAAATCATTTTTATCTATCAAGGTATTAAATTTGACGCAATATATCACTTCTGAAGAAGCCCAATTGCATTGAGTTTTCCAATGCAAATAATAGAATTTAGTACTTAAAATAGGAAGATATTACTTTACTCTTGCTCTAAAAAGTTTTTATTCATAAATGAATATATTTTGGGTGTGTTTTTAAACCAATCGGATGAAATGGTCCTAATTGGTATCCTTGGGCAAGTCACTGAACCCCTAATGCCCCCGATAAGCAGGTAGGTGCCCTGCATGGTTGTCGCCGCTATCGGAGTGTGTGTGTGTGTGAATGGGTGAGTGTAAAGCACACTGTAAAGCGCTATGGGAGGTCTTTAGTGACTTGAAAAATGCTATATCAATGCAGACCATGTATTATTTTGGACCAAGAAACACAACTTATGCAGGTAAATACAAAGAAGAAACAAATTGATTGGTGTATGTTATATATTTTCCTCATGTATCACCAAGGTATTCGATTAAAGACTTAAACCATAAATACAGTATATCAATCAGCTATTTTTTTTTCTCCTCTGTGCAAATTTTTTCAGACCAACGCAGCCCAACACGCTAATGGCGCTTTCCCACTACACAGCCTTCCTCGCCTCGCCTTCTTCAGTTTGCCATTATAAAAAAGTACCTGGTTCTAGGTCCCTGGCACGTCCGTTTTTCGTACCACCTCTGCGGAGGTTTCAAAACACGGCCCCGGGTCACTGACAACCAGTGATTGGAAAGTTTGCTGAGCCCTGATATAAATATACCCACAAAGATTCCCAAAACCTATTTTGAAACAGCCCTAGGGATGGTGAATAGGGAATGAAGTGGCTTTTATTAACTTAGTAGGGTTTTCCACTGAAAATGCCTCACTTCTGAGATAAAGATGGATCAGCAGTATCGTGACAGACCGTGGTGAGTAATAAGGATAGTAAAGAAAGAAAAAAAGACAAATATATTATACTGCAGAAAGGAGAAACAATGAGTTGGCAAAAAAATGTACACTGTATTAAATAATTTATGACTGCAACATCCAACAAGTACAATATCCCTGCCAAGATCTTATAGTCCAAATTCCTCTTTCTTGACACTTAACACCGATTTTATAGAAAATGTATTACACCCTGCTTGGCACCGACTTTCATTTTATGGTTTCGTGGGCATGGGAACATCCTTTATCCCCCACATCTCAAGCTGTGCCATGAGGACATCTCAGTGTTCTTCTGAGCTTCTAGCAAGTAAAACTCTGCCCTCTACAGGACTTGGCCTGCCCATGTCAAATCCCACACACAGCAAATGAGTAGTTTGGAAACAAGGATCCAAGGGGATCTTCAAAAATGCATACGTGCCAACCTTTTCACATCTATTTCTTTAGATGTTAGAAAAACTCAAACAAAATGTTCTTGTTTGAATCCATTTTTTACAAAAGCGGAAGTGCAACCGTTGGATGGGTTTAGTCATGCACAGAGTCTCCATGATAAAGCAGCCGTAGAGTAAAATAATATTCTCAAGTAAAGTTATTTAAAAATCGCTAGGAAAGGGAGAAAGAGAAAAAAATATATAGAAAAGAGAAAAGAAAAAAAGAGAAGACACAAGAAAAGAGAAAATAAGGAGGGAAAAAAAAAGAAAAAAGAAAGGGGGAAAATAAATAAAAAAGAGAAAGGGCAAAGGAAAAGAAATGAAAATAAAAAGGTAATATAAGAAAGCATTAGAAAGAAGAAAATGGAAAGTAAAGTAATAAAGGAAAGGCAGGGTGAAGAATAAAAGAGAAAGAGAAATAAAGAACAAAGGGAAAGATGGAAACAAATGGAAAAAGAGAAGAAAAGCAGAAAGAAAGAAAAGAAATGAAAATAAAAGAAAATAATAAAGAACGAAAAAGGAAGAAGGAAGGGGAAAAATAAAGAGAAAAATGCATTTAAAAAAGGGGGAAGGGAAGGACCGGAAAAAAGGGAAAAAGAAAATAATGAAAAAGCTAAAATAAGAAAAAATAGGAAAGGTAAAAAGAAAAACAATGAAAATGTAAAGTAAGTAATAAAGAAAAGAGAAAAAGAGAAAGGGGAAAGTAAAGAGAAAAAGAAAGAACACAGAAAGGGGAAAAAAAATCAAGAAATACAAGAGTGTGAAGACATTAAAAGAGTGAAGAGGAAAGGAAACAAAAAGAAAAGAAAAGAAAAAAAGGGAGAACAAGAAAAAAAGGAAAAAGGAAAATAAATAAAAAGAGAGAAAAACATAAAATAAACCAAGGAAATTAAATAGGAAAAAAGATGGGTTTTTGGCGGTTCCTGTAGCAGCAAGATATGCCAAAGAGCTTGTTTCTCTTAGGTTAAAAAAGTACAAACCTACAAGTTAAAAATACAACTTACAAGTATTTTTTTTAAAATAATGCATTTTTATATACAGTCTTTTTTAAATTGGAAAACACACAAAGACTCAGTCTTGCTTTAGAAAAAAAGCAGCTGTCGACTAAAATACAAATCTCGGGTCAAAATTTCTCTTGTTGTCGTTTAAATTTGAAAAAGCAGCCGATTTTTTTTTAAAAGTGGCAGGCGATTTTAAGGTGCAAAAAAAAAAAAGCAGGTACGGTGATTGCATCACAACTCGTGTTGCAATTCGTGCGAACCGTAAAGGGCGGACGTTGCAAGGACTCACGCTTTATTACCGGCAGGTCTGCAGGGATGGAAGCTCCTGAGCCTAAACAGCATATGGTTGCCTCCTTGGGCATCAACGCACATGCACACATGGCCGCACGCAATACAAGCAACCGAAAGAATGGGCGCACTCGCTTTCCTCTCATTCATTGAAAAAAAAAATACATATAATATAAACATACTGTATATAGGAGAATTGAAACCCCATAGTGTTCAAGTATAACCAAAAGATTAATGATCTGCATCTGTGTCTCATGTTAATGCCAGGAATCAGTTCACCGTGTGTCAAAGTGAAATCTGGCCTATCATCAAAGACTATAATTATTAGATTTTTTCTTGCAGTCTTCACATGTGCTAGAAAGGGGAGGGGAGAGGCCTTGCCGGCCTAGGCTGCCAGGGGACAATGGAGACAGAGAAAGTCAAAAGTCACAGACTCGTCTCCCCAGCCAGGAAACATGAAAAAAAAACAAGCCATTGTTCTCCTTTTCACTATCCCTCGGCTGAGGGATGCAACAAAAAAGGATAGCAAGACTTTTGTGAAGAAGTTTTTTTTCCCGCCATGCGGCCAAGGGCCTCACCCACCAACCTTTTCCTTCCCCAACCACGTGCGTCTTTGTCTGACCCAAAGAGAGGCAAGAAAATATTTCACTACAAAATATTTTGGTGCAGGGGCAAATATGATTTCATTTCTCACATGCTATGTAAATAATTCCTGATCAGTTTAATGAGTTGATTTTCTTAACCATGGGTTTATGGATCAGTAATTTCATTATTGATACCGAATGTCTATCCCTGTTCCCGTTTTACAAGACTGCAAAGGCTTGTGTCAACAATGTCTGTTTATTCCTTTGTTTGATTTAGTTTTCCTTGTTATGTAAATAAATGTGGTTTATTAGTATCAAACACGTGCATTATTTATTTATGTGTCTCTACGATTTTCCTTCTAGATTGATCAGTGTCCATATGAATAAACTAAAAAATATGATAATTTCAGCCCATCCCAGGTATCTTTGGGCAGTGGGCAAGGGACACTCTGAACTGGTTTCTAGCCGGTCACAAGGCACACAGTTACAGAAAACTCACTCACTCATTCACTGTAGGGACAATTTGAACCGGCCAACTAACCTGACGGGAGGAAACCAGAGTGCCTGAAAGAAACCCACGCAGGCACGGAGAGAACATGCAAACTCAACACGGGGAGGCTGCGATAGCTGGACTTTAACCTTGAACCCCTGCACCATGGGTCTGCGCCATAACCACCCATCCGCCGTGCCGCCCGACTTAACCTCTCATTAGCAAAACAAAATAAATCCAAAAACTAGACTGAGCTTTGCTCGGGTGCATGTTGTGTTGACAAAAAAGAACTGGTCCAGAGTTCACTTCAGTGATGAAAGCAAATTTGAATAATCGGGTTCTGTTGGGAAGCTTTATGTTTGGCAACACATTGGAGAAAGACTAAACTCAAAGTGTGTTAAAAAATGGTCAGTGAAAGGTGGAGGAGGAAGTGTCTGCAATCTTCGTGCAGGAAAATGTTCCATGTCACTCACTTGGCATAACCGCTAAGGAAGTTACTTGAAGGTGAAAACATAAAATTAATGGCTTTGCCTACCCAGAGTCCTGTTTTCCAACCATTAAAGACCCTTTTGACAGTCCCTGGTGACAAAGTTATGGTCAAGAAACCCACTGCAATCACAGAACTGTTGAGCAGGCTGGAAGAAGAATGGACCAAAATCACACCAGAGCAGTGAGAGAGACTAGTGCTATACTGTAGCCGCAGGTGTGCTGAAGTTTTTTACAGCAGAGGCCTGTACAATTTTCACAGATTGCTGAGTAGGGTACCCGTCAGAATTTTTTTTAATGCCAAAGTCGTTGTTGTTGTTTTCTAATTTCGATCAGTGTGGCAAAAGACAGTATTTTTGACTGAAATCCCTTATCCATTGAGTGAAACAGTGTTGTAGTAGCATGGTATAAACACAACAAATGTCCTTAAACCGTGGAACAGTAAAGATGGTATTATTTCAAAATTATTCAATTTTTCAGAAGTTTCCTTTTGATCTCCATTATATATAAAGCATGTGTTGCCTTCCTCATATGTCTTATATAACGTTTTTAATTTTTAATGGCTTTAATCCAATCTGATTCTTCCCGACATTTTGGGTTGCCAACAATTGCTCCATCACCATGAACATCATCACGCGCTGCGATGGATTAGGTTGTCTCAGGACAACCTTCATAGTGCTTCATTCTTCACGCTAGCCGTTCTTACCATGGCCACACTCCTCATTCCCACAAACACGCCATCACCCAGCTGCTTGTCCTTCACTTGACCCCACACGCTCAAACCAAGAGGAAATAACATCAACCGGCACTTGTCCGAATTCCCAAATCATAACAAGAGGTTGCGGCGGGACATAAATTGAGCTGCGCCGTAGCATGTGACGATAAATATTGCGTGTTATGCTGGTTAAGCGCTACTTTTTAGCGCTACATTTTCACCAATCTGTGGATGCTGACGCAGATTGCTCTGCTCTATTGTTATAAGTCACCCGTATAAGGCAATAGACTTGTTGGGATTTATGTGTTTTCTCGTCTCTATTCGTATTATGATTTGTTGTGTATGAGGAACACAATCTCCACCGCAATAACATTTGAGAAGCACGCCATTTTCTCCAATCCCGGCCCAAGGCCCACTCTTGTTATAATCCTCATGTTAAATCCTTCAAGGAATAAAAGAAGAGATCCTGCACTGGGGAAAGCAATTTTGGAAATAATCAGTTATCACAGAATTATTGAAATCTCTTTCTACTTTTTGCAACAACCTAACAAAATAAATACTTTATTGAAAACTGGCTTTCAGTTAACACGACGGCTAATTTTTGAGCATTTAGACAGCCAACCGAACAATATAACATCACCTGTTGCTTCATGCAAAAGACGACTTTATAGGGCTTGCTTGGAACTGCCCCTGAAAATTAGCATTAGCTGCTTACTGGTTTCTAGCGAATTACAGTGCACACACAAACATTCACGTTCAAACTACTGAAAGAAAAGGACATTCCCATGTCTTTCCGGGACCAGACCGAGTATTCGGACTTTGAAAAAATAGAGCTGGAGAGAAGCAATGCAGTTGAGGACATTTATACCAATGTTTCAAAATAAAGATAAAATAGAATGCACCCTGGAGCAAGAGGTCAGGAGTGCACTACCAACCAAAGGGCAAGCAAAAATGTTTCTGCCCCTCTCTTATATTCTGAAATATTTGAAAAAATGGAAAAGCAAAACAGACCTTCCCTGTACAAGAGATTAACACACTGCTGAATCTTCAAGGTTGTATGATAAGACCATTTCTGGGGAAGTACACTGATATGAAAGAATACATTCAGCAAGTAAATACTTCACTAAAATATGTCTATGAATATAATGTGAATTTATACGAACTAAATAAATAATGTAATTATCAAAGTAATAATGTTATGATTCAGTAATAAAACTAATAGCTGGAAAACTCATGTGATGGTGACAACATACTCATTGCCCGATTTTGTTTTTCTAACAAAGAACACAATTCTGAGTAGATTTAAAGATAATTCTGCTTATTTTATCATCATCTATTTTTCAATATAATTTTATTTGTTTTTTAAAAATGTATCTTTAATTTCCAGGCTTCATACATCATTTCCTTAGCCAAATACAAGCATTTTTAAGGACTTTCAAAGCCATGTTTCCAATATCCCCAGCATTATTAAAAGAAAAAATCATAAATGAATTGAGTATTTTGCCGAGCCACAAAAAAATCTGCAATTTAGATATGCGATTTCTAATATTGTGTGTGCATTTATCAAGACATATGATTTTCAGATTTTGAGTAAATCATAAATATATATTTGTTTTAGAGACAAATCTCTCCCCATATAGGTTTTGCAGGAAGTACTTTCCATTAATATGTACACCTGGGAAACACTACCTCATATAGATATAACATAATATAATATAATATAATACAATATAATATAAAATAATATAAAATAATATAAAATAATATAATATAATATAATATAATATAATATAATATAATATAATATAATATAATATAATATAATAGAGCTCTGTTTATGTGAAGCACACACCTGTCCTCTTGGGTGTGACCCGTAGAGGCCGTTGAAGCTTCATAGGACAATGCCATAAAAAAATACTGCCAGCTTCTGTTAAGCATGAGGGAAGAAGAAATGCAATGGCAAAGCTACCCGAGAGCAGTGTCAACGTCATTTTTAAGCAGACTTGTTGAGAAACATGGAATTTCAAGCACTTACAAGCACTTCATCTAAAATTCAGGCGCTTTTCAATCCTTGAAAAGATTAAAATTCAAGCATTTTTAAGGATTGCAAGCACCTGCACGAAACTTGTATTTTAACTGAAACGAGTGCTAAAAACCACAAGGAAGAACACAAACTATAGACTCAAAGTGGAAAAACTGTACTGTTTTTCTTCTCGTTTTTTTGCCTAGCCTTTCCAATGTTTTTTGGCTTTTGGAGGTGGCCTTATCAGTTATCATGTCAGCTTCATGCTATGCAAAAAAAGAACAAACTGCTCTACAGATATTTCAATTTTTTTATTTCTATGATATTTGTGTTGTTTTGCTTATTATTTCATGGCTGTTTTTAAAATAATACAGTTATATGCGATCTACCCTATAAAATAATTTTTCCCATTTAAAGGGTACATTTAAAATTTCTTTGAGTTCAGATAAAATCAAAAATTTTATATATAAGAAAAACCATCACCATCAGCATCTAATTAAAAAAAAAGCTAGCAATGATGATAGCACTTTGACAAAACAATGAAAAATAATTCTATAGACTGATCACCTAAACATACAGGAATGAGTGTAGTAGAGAGGAGACACTTTGAAATATGAAAAAAGTAATGACTATTAGAGAAAAAACAAACAGTCATCAATACAAGAGGTCCTCCTCTGGGGTAAAAAGTGGTGGAAAAAAAGGGTTCCGACCATTTTCTCAACCGTATCAAGCTTTCTTAGTCCACTTTCATTTCAAAAGAAACGGCTTGCCTCTTCTTTACACTTTACACCAACCATATTGAGTGGATGCGCGAGATATTAAAAAAAAGTTCTTGGCCCGCTGGAGATAGTATAGACATAGACAATATAGAATGTTTACACACGAACTAGAACAAGGAAGCGGATTTTTTTTACTTCCGTCTGGATGCTGGGTAGCGGCGGAGAGAAGCGCTACAGTAATGTCCTGTACTCGGAAAAAGGTGCACACAATACAAAATCTAACTTAGAGCAATGTCCAGATATTTTTCGATATCCCGAAAAAATGTTTGTATCAACCTATTTACATAGTACGAATGATCGTAAGTAGGGGAGCGTCTGTATTGTTACAATGCACTAGGTCTTCATTACACTGTAGTTACAACTGATACCAGTCTCCCAACACTACCTTGTAAATATTTTTGCCTCTTACTCCTGAAATTCTTTTTGCCTTATTCTTCTCTATTCTCTTTATTACGTGTTGATTCTGGAGTGCCACGTCTAATCTCGTAAAACTAAATACTACTATTAAAGTTTCACTACGTTGTTATCAATGACTATCCGGACAATTCAAATTCTAGCTCCATAAAGGTCGGTGGGGATTTTCCATGAAGAGCAAATCCAAACTGCATTTAAAAGTCCAAGAAAGTTACCATATTGCGACAGGATGAATGGCATTGTATGCACACAGAGTGCCTTGAGTAACCTGCCATATGTCCCATTGGAGGCTACACAATAGACAGGCCTTGTCCCAGAGTGGTGGCCTCCAGAAACGTGCTTAACATCTGCCGTCCCCTCCGAGCAACTCGCTCTACCACGCAGGAAACCTTTGCATGCATCACGGATGGCCAACTCCGCCTAGATTTTTTTTTAACATACCGACCCTCCAACCATCCTCGGTGCTTATGAAAAAAAAAGAACACACACGTCCATTCCCTGCCTGTTCTTATGCAACAGCCGTGTTTCACCTCGAGAAAATCCCGCGCTCCTCCAATCGGATCAACCCCCCAACCCCTTTCCCCCATCTTTCAATAAGCCTTGCTACGGATAAATCTCTAGCTCCGGTGCTCCCGACTCCTCCCCCTTGCTTTCCACACTCAGGTTCACCCTCAAACGCGTTCATCACATGGGACAGCCTTCCTCTGCCGGCTCCTGAATATGCAGATTGGCTTATTCCTCTGCAAATGCATCTGCAGCACTTTCTGACTCTGACTGAGAGCAGAATAAATGCTTACACTGGCCTTTTTTGGGGTGGTGATTTAAAGCCGATTGCCTCATTTGACCACTACCTCTATCATGCGTTTATTTACAGGAGAGATCAATTCATGACGAATGTGAAGGCACGCAGTGGTGCCTTCAAATTGGATCCGCGTGACTCGGAATTATCAAGATTCATTTGGGTGACAAGAAGTTGCGGGGCATTCTCCTTGGCCGAGGTTGTTGGGGTTCCCATCACTAATCGCTAGTCCGAAAAGGACCGGTGTAGCTAACTCACAGGCCGAAAAACCCCTCCAACACTAGTATCCCTCCGCGGCCAGGTAACAGAAGTACGGCTATGGAAGAAAAAGACGCCCTACCTCACCAGCTCTCACCACTAATGAGTGACACTTATATGCACACCGGCTCGGTCCAATGGCCAACTGTAACACACATGTTCCAGAAAACCACAGCCCCCAAACAGAATGCCGGGGTACATTTATCAATTTGTTGGCATTTATTGGGTGTGCCTTGATACAAAACATGGCTAAAGACCCTCGCATAGCCCTAAAGTACAACTATGTAAAATCGGTTCAGCCATTTCAGATTGTTCAGATTCATTCTTTTTCCTCCAAACACTCTTAGTGGGATTATGACCAAAAAGTTCTATTTTGGTCTTATCTGTCCACAAAACTTCCACCCATGACTCCTCCGTATCATCCAAATGGTCATATGCAGACTTAAGACAGGCCTTTACGTGTGCTGGTTTAAGCAGGGAAACCTTTCATGCCATGCATGATTTCAGATCATGACGTCTTACTGTATTACCTACAGTAACATTGGAAACGGTGGTCCCAGCTCTTTTCAGGTCATTGACCAATTCCTGTCGTGTAGTTCCGGGCTGATTCCTCACCTTTCTCAGAATCATTGAGACCCGCTAGGTGATATCGTGCATGGGGCTCCACTCTGATTGAGATTGTTTAGCTTCTTCCATTTTCTAATGATTGCTCCAACAGTGGACCTTTTTTCACCAAGCTGCTTGACCATTGCTCCATAGCCCTTTCCAGCCTTGTGGAAGTGTACAATTTTGTCTCTGATGTCTTTGGACTGCTCTTTGGTCTTCACCATGTTACACATTAAAGTCTTACTGATTGTATGGGGTGGACAGGTGTATTAATGCAGATAACCACCTCAAACAGGTGCATCAGATTCAGGATGATACATGGAGTGCAGGTGGACTTCTAATGGGTGGACTAACATGTCTTCTAGGGTCATAATTCTGGATGATACACATGTGTTCAAATACATATTTGCAACTGTATCAATTGTTAATTGTTAAAAAAAAATCATTCATTGTGATTTCTGGAATTTTCTTTTTAGTTTATCTCTCTCACATTGGACATGCATCTACGATGAAAATTTCAGACCCCTCCATGATTTCTAAGTGGAAGTAATAGCAAAATAGCAGGGTGTTCAAAGACTTATTTTCTTCACTGTATATATTGCAAGACTTTAGTATACTGTCCCCTCAGTGGAAGGAACTGAATGGTATTTTCATTCATTCCTCTACAGAAAAATGATTTGCAATAAGTGTGATCACAGATTTAATTAAACTCATACTGCGTATCAAAGCACCTTGTGGTTGGTTATTAATCCGTGTCATCATTTTAATTGTCCTGTAAATTTTGACCTTGTTGGGATTATCGCTGCAGCTCACCTGCTGAGCAACCCTAAAGCTATGTCATAAACAGCCAAGGGAAATGAAATTCAACATAGCAAAATGATCAGCAGCAAAAATAAAAAAACAGGGATGTCACTTTGTGGCTGTTTCACAGTGAATCGGGATATTTGTCATTCCACAATCTTTAAAAGAAAAAAAAACATGGATCAATCTAAAAATATTCCCCTAAGGGGGTAAGTGGCACAGTTTAAGCACTTTTTTGGAACGATCCAAATGAGTCCAAACACAAAGGCATCGACTGCATCAAAGACAGTGCTTTACTGTCTCTGATGTATTTTTTGTAGCCTGAGCATTAAAATCGGATTCAGGCGTTCATTGAAGACATGTCCTGCTTGCCAAGGCAAAATGCGGGAGTGGGACAGGCACCAAAGCCCTTCTTTTATTATTTATTATCATTTTGAAAAAACAAACAAAAAAACAATCAATATAAACCAACTATTTAAATATTAATACTATTTTCAGAGGTGGGTAGTAACGAGTGGGCAGCACGGCGGCGCAGTGGCTAGCGCGTTTACGGCACAGTTTTGAGGTCATGAGATCGAACCTCCTGTGTGGAGTTTGCATGTTCTCCCCGTGCTTGCGTGGGTTTCCTCCGGGCACCCCGGTTTCCTCCCATGTTCCAAAAACATGCATGTCAGGTTAATTGGCCGGTTCAAATTGTCTCTAGATGTGAATGAGCGAGCAAATTGTCTGTCCCTGTGTGCTCTGTGACTGGCTGGCAACCAGTTCAGGGTGTCCCCTGCCCACTGCCCGAAGATAGCTGGGATGGGCTCCAGCACCCCCGCAACCCTACTGAGGATAAGCGGTGCAGATAATGGATGGATGGATGGGTAGTAACGAGTTACATTTACTTGAGTAAGGACATTTTGTACATCTTGAATTATTTTTAAATCAATGTACTTTTTACTTTTCCTATGCTACATTACGTTACTTAAATCCCCTCCATGTAAGTACGTGACTGTCTGTCTCTGCCGAGGTGCATTTATTTCGTCAGAGAACTCGTTTCTTTTATTCAGATTTGATCAGTGACGCAAACAACCACTAGGTGCTATTTATAAACAGGGTTAGGGTTTGTTTTTTACTGTACTGTATGTGCAGTGTGTAAAGCTGTATCCCCTCACACACATGTTCCCTCGCTTGATGCTATTTATTGGAATAAATCAGTAGATTCTTTAAGGTAAGGGTCTCAAACTCGCGACACGGGAACCAATAGCGACTCTTAGAAAGATGGTTTGAGGCCCCTACCCTCAATATGAAATTTAAAAGGACACTGTGTATTTTTTGAACACTAGATGTAGCTGCATACTGTCAAGCAAACGGAAACGAGTGCTAAAAATCATAAAAAGTAAGAATACAAACTACGGAGACTCAAAGTGACCAAAATTCACCATTTTCTTCTTGTTTGTTAGGCTGATGTCAGCTCCATCTAGGCAAGGTTCATGTTATGGAAAATAAATGCAAATTTCTTGACCTATGAGTATTCTAAAAATGTACTTTTATATGATATTTTGTGTATTTTTTTTATATTGTATTTTTGTGTATATTTGGGGGCTTAGTATTGACTTAGTATTCCTTTCCTTTACCATAACTAACTCACAAAGCGACACGCTGTAATATTTGACCACTAAATCTAACTGTATTGTATTGAGCAAGTGAAAATGAGTGCTTCAAAGCTAAAGGAAGAAAACAAACCATTTTTCTTCCCCTTTCACAAGGTCTCTGTTTTATGGAGTAATACGGAGTACAATAATGTTAACTTTCTATTGGTGAGCCACATATTATGTAAATAAAATGCCAATTTCTTGACTTAGGGGCCGGTCACACAGACATTTGCGGCTGAATCACGGCTAAAATTTTGCGGGTTTTTTTAGCCCGTGGTTGCCCGCGATGGAAAATGCGCAAAATTGGCCAACCCGCTGTTCATCGGTGGTATGCCCGCAAAACAGACGCCGGCGACTGTTCCGCTTCCTCATCGCGTCATTTCTGCGTCATTTTCTCGTGTGGACCACGGGTATAAAAGATCCCGAGCCGGTGTTGTGCCCAAATCCGACTCCTACGCAAGACATCCACCCACCGCCCCCCACCCCACCCCCTCGCGTGAACGCGCATTCTGCTGCGATCGCTTTTGTGGGAAGCGTACATTGACATTGGTGACTTTTGCATCCGCGTTAACAAACGCAATTTGTAGAATACGATCGCGCTTTATTGTTTAAATAAACGCGTTATATAGACTAGGATCTCCCAATTCTTATAATTAGCTCGCTTTATAGTTTTAATAAGCGTTTTATATAGAATACGATCGCTTTCGTTGGAAGCGCAGCAGAATGCGCGTTCACGCGAGGGGGGGAGGATTTACCGTTCGATTACGTTCACAACAAAAACAAAGACGGAATGGTTTAAGTTATATTACATTTCCAACAAATGCAAGACGAAGTGGTTTTGGTTATATGTTCGCCATTACATTCCCTAAAAGTGAGATAAAACGAGGTCAAAGTGGTTGTAGTAGCGAGGGGATGCAAATCTCGGCACCGGGCTGTAGAAATCATAACCGCACAAGACAGTCCCGTGAAGATCAAGATTTTAAGCTATGGCATCATTTTTATTTTATTATCTTGAAAAGAAATGTCAAGAAATAAAAATGGATTAAGACGAGGTCACTACGCTGACGGGGATCCATGTTCACCCCCTTGGCGTCTCGAGCACAACTGACGTGTGCTCGGCATTCGCGCTGTTTATACGCGGAGAAAGGCGTTTGACCGTCACACGCGTAACACGCTAACTTCACGTAATAACACCGCGATACAGGCGCAGAACATGCTATTACCATGCTCCACCCACGATTACCCGCTGAAATTTCCCGTCCTACCCATGTGTAACCACGTCCTGGCTGCGGCCAGAGCACGTCGTTCCGCGTCATTTCCGCGTCATTACCTCGTGTTGACCACGTGTGCGGCACGCGGTTTAACAAGTGCTCAAACTTTTGAGCAGCTCAAAAGTTTTGAACGCGGCCAACCACGTGAAAATTTCCGACCGCGAGTAAAGCACTGCTCTATCTCGTCTATATGGCGGTCTCAAAACGTCCAACAGCGCCCAACAGCATCTGCTTCACGGCCAGAAATTTCTGGCCGTGGTTCAGCCTCGATATGCTCGTGAAAGGTTGTGTACCCGCGCTCTGAAGAATTGAGCAGCGCAAAACTCTTTCGCGCGGCCACCCGCGCGCGAATTTCCGACCTCGTGTTAAGCACCGCTGTATGATCTCAATGCGTCCAATAGCGTCCGCCTCAAAGGCAGAAATTTCTGGCCGTGATTCAGCCGCAGATGTCTGTGTGACCGGCCCCTTAGGACTTAAAAATGCAGGTTTCCATAATAGCTATGTTTTTGGTTATTAGTTAAATAAATATTGTCAAATAATATAAATAATATTCCAAAAATAAGACACGCAAAATTAAATAAATCATGAAAGAAAGTAAAAAGTAAAAAAATATGATAATAATAATAATAATGATAAACATTTTATGGATTTTTTGGGGGGGTTATCGGGGCACCACTGAGGACGCAACTCTGGATGGCATTTAAAAAAAAGCAAAATCATCCAGCAATTTGCATAACTTTACCTATAATGATCTTTATTTCACTTATTTTTCTAACTGGAGTTATTTCACTACAGCGAGAGTTAGAAAGTCATTATATCTGTTGACCTGTTTACGGCCATATCACCCTGAAAACGCCTGACGCTAAACAAGGTCAGGCCTGGTAAGTACTTGGATAGGAGCCCGCCTGGGAATACCAGGTGCTGTAAACTGATCCTTTGGCACACGCTCTGCTGTGACAGCACTGACTGTCCCCCCGGGAACTTCCCCAAGAGAACCAAACAAATTTACTTCTAAATATATTAGAATTTACAACACTTACAAAATAACTAAAGGAGCTGTTGTTATTCCAAAATGCATCAAAGTGTGATCCTCTGGTACATGTTGTGACAGAAATAAATGAAGACTGCTCCTCAAGCTCAGCATCCTGCAGTCTCATCACTCACTATGAGGCCGGCCGCTCATTCCATCAGCTGCATTTGAGTCTCCATACGTCAGCAAATTTCCCTCCCAGCCTTGACGCAAACGCACTTATACACACACAAACTGTACGTATACTAAAGAAAATAACTCAGAGATGAATCCTCAGTCATGGGTGAGATAGACAAAACGCTACAATGTGATATGTCTCCTCGGGGTTAAATGAAGGCCCCTACACTAAACCCTTTAATTCAATTAATCATTAAAAAATTGTTTAAAATACAATTGAGAATTGAAGGAAATGTTACATTGTTTTCGTGACCACATTCGTAGCCTAAGTTTCAAGTGTCCTCCAAAAGTATGAAATTAAATATTTTCTATTAAATGTGTGTTGACAATGCCCAAATGAGTTTGAACAGGCTTTATCTTACTTTTATCATCTGTGTTCCGGCTACAAAGCGCATTACAGTGATGGGAGGGAGATGGGAGGTTTGGGGGGAGGGTTCAGAGTAATATCAAGTTTGTGGTCTTCTTTTTTTTCTGGATGAAAATGGTGAAAGTAAGAAAAGGAAGAGTTGAGTCGAGCGCATCTAATAACTGCACATACTCACACCTGCAACTGAAGAGGATGCAATGAGAATTTCAGCCAGAAGATGGCATAAGCAAGGAGAATATATTGAAGATACATATTGGTACACCATCTTAAATGAAGGGAGAAGGCGTTGCACCAGACTCAATGTCCCGTTGTCTGCTTTTACACCCATGGTGTAAACCATGTGATGAAATTTTAGTGAATTTGATGGAGGTGAGAAATTCTGCGCTGCGCATATCTCAGCCCTTAGAACGCTGTTGCTTTAATTAAATAATTATTCTTAATGATTGTCTTGCTCGTAGATTGGTCACGGCCATACAGTAATCCCTCGCTACAATGTGGTTTATTTTTTACTGTTTCAATTCTTTGCGGATTTGCATCGAGCACTGTGATCTGTATTCTGATTGGCTAAACAGCCTTTCCGCTGGTACAGTCGTTATTTGTAAAAAACAAAAACAAAAAAACAAGTTTTTGTACAGTCCTTTTATTTGATAAACAAATGCCTAATGCCTAAAATTATATTTTTGGTTTTAATGTATAATAGAGTATTTAATTGTATGATAATTGTAAAATGGTTAAGGTTTATATTTCAGGGATTTTGCAGGATAATCCCCGCGATAAATGAGGGTTCACTGTGTTCCTTGAGGGTTACGATGTGTTTGCCTTCTTTGTTATCTTGAGCTTTTTCTCCATTGTTATCATCTTTGTTTGCTCCAAACCATCACCGCAATTCTGTAGAACCATAGTTAAACAATAAAGTTGTTTACATGGTATTCTGAACATAATACAAAAAGACAGAAGGAGAACATTGTGGCAGGTAGTCATATTGGCATTCAATACCAGACCAGCCTCTTATGTGATGTCAACAAATGGCAGAATGGCATCTTAGAAACGTATAAGACTTGACTTGCACAGTCATATGCATGAATGCCACAAAGTTTGAATTTGTAAGTTTTGGGGGACAACAAAGAATTTGTTGTTGATGTCATATGGTGGGCAAAATGCCGTGATGAGGGTCAAGGAAAACATAGTTTTCCACATTGTATTCCACATTGTAAGGTGAAAATATTGTAATGTCACTCGACCTCACGCTATGTGGTCACTCACTTCCGGGTGCTTATTTCCTCCCTACAGCTGTTGGTCTTCATTTTTCTCTTCCCTTCCCTTAATACTTTGTCCCCTTTGGTTCCTTGCTAGTTTGCTGTCTTCCATGTCATGTCCTAGCCTTTTGTTACTCCAGAGTATCAAACCGCTGCCTGCTCTTCTGGATCATAAGAACTGCCTGACGAGCTCTTGGACTGTCGCCTTTGCTGTTTTGACTTGCTGGAACACAGACCCCTGGCCTGCCACTTGATTCACGATTCTTTCCTCGCTACTGACTTACTGTGTACCAAACCCTGCCCGGAAAAACGTTTACTGTACTGATCTGTGTTCCTGCACTTTGCTTCTGCAACACCCCGAGTGGGTTCCCTTAACCTGCGGGTCTAATGTATTATTATTTTTGAAAAAGTACAAAAAGCCTGGTCAGTGAAACTATTGTCAGACAAGAAGCCAATCCATGGTACAGAAAAGGTTGGGAAGCACAGCTCCAAAATACTTAAAATCGGGTTAGTTGGGAGTTCACTTTTTAACTTACAGAGATACTATAAATTGTCAGATTTTCAGTGGTATAATACTTGCACTGTTTTTAATAAATCAACATGTCAGAGAGCAGATTTAAGCTCTGCTGCTGTTACACACACATCACACCAGCGCTAAGCTTTACAGGGAGGGACGATAAACACTCAAAGTGGTTTACAGATATTGTAACCTTTTTTTTTCAAAGCGCAATCTCTCCAAACACAGTTTTAAGCAGTATTTTGCTGACTACTGGTTTTAATCTTGTATCGTACAGTCGTTCAAATCCCCAAGGGCTTCAACACTACTGCTGACCAATGTTGATATCAATAATTCAAGCTGTTCATCCCCTCCGCTTCGTTTTTATGTACTTTAATGAGGAGCATTGAGCTGAATTCACATTTAGCTTGAATGTCAACCCTATATTACCCCCTCGAGGCTTAAACTTCAAACACTTTTTGTGTCTATCTGGCAACTACAATGGAAAACAGTACATTGATATCCGCATTCACAATTTTTTATTTAAAACAATATTAAAGGATCAGAATGTAATTTTTACTCATGGCCGCCGCCTTGGGATGGTCATCATTGCAGCCTCTGTCAAGCTTAATCATGATGTGCATAAAAATGCGTGTATGTTGTCAGAAACGAGAACAATAGAAAATTACAAACAAAACTTGTACTTTTTACAAGGTTGGGGGGTAACGGAATACATGTACTTAAAAAGTGTTACATAATAAGGATACCAAGAAAAAAAAGGAATTGTATTCCGTTTCAGTTGTGATCAGTTGTGATCAAACTACGGGATACGGGAATTCAGAAATTTACAAACCGAACGAAGATTTCGAAATCGGAATAAAGCAATTGTTTGATTTGAAAAAAAAAAAACAAAAAAACGAAAGATTCTTTTTTTTTTTTTTTTTCCGGAAAAGTTGTCGGCCACCCGGGCGGACACGTTTTGTAAGCACATTAAAAAAAAACATTGTCTCGCTGGACTTTCCAATTGAAAGCACGAGATAGAATGGACAGAGAGAGAAAGAGAGGGCGTGCACACATGCTAATCCGATCTTTCTACTCACATACTGTATTTGACTTCTCAAGTCTAATGTTCCATTTTATTATTATTAACTTAATACTGGATCTTTTTTTGTGTGTGGAGAAAATAAATTGTATTTGAAAACAGCGGAACGTTTACATCTTGTGGAAAACTGGCCCCACTTTACCTATCCCCTAACTCCAGCGGCCCACAGTATATTTTTTTTCAGACATCTTTTAGTTTCAATCAAGTTGCAAAACGCATCGCTTCACAATATTAACATATCACATTAAAACAAAAAAGGAGGACAGGTTGAAGCCAAAGGCTTATAAGAGATCCTTCCCCAAAAGAACTTTGGATGTTTTTTCTAACAATCATTTCAACAAATTATCCTGGCTTACATCATTATAACAATCCTTTGTTAGTCCATTTTAAATGATCACATGTTTCAACCACCATATATATTTCACAGTTTCTGAAGGTTTTTTCTTTTCCTATTTTTCTCCTCCTTACTTTCTAACAATACCATGTGTAAAACCAGATAACACAGGGAGTGAAGAAGGGAAAAGGGAAAATTCTGGAGCAAATCTAACACGCCTCATTTCCCATGAGACTCAAGAAGGCGAATGAGTAAAGGTATAAGTCAATTTTGTTTCAGATGCCTGCTTTTGGATTTCATGTTTGCATCCCCCCAAAATCTATGTGAACTATCATGTTATATTTTTAGTTTACTCACATTGGAGTCCAAGAGGTCGATGCTGTCCAAGCTTTTGCTCCTGTGAATGCGGCCCTTGATGCGGCGGAGAGACGGCTTGCCCTGAACGGTGCTTGCAGAGGAGGCGGCTGTGACGGAGCCGGCGGTCGGGCTGGGGTGTATCCTGAAGTCAACCACATAAACAAAAACAGCAGCCATCAGAAGAGCGTCATAAAAGCAATCCGTTACATTTGCTTTACAGCTTGAAAACTGCCCTGAGGCTAACATAAGGGAAGAACGACACGGCAGGGATGCTCTCGCTCCTCCAAAGGCCAGGTTCCTCCCACCCGCCCTACTGGTTTGAAAGAAATCTATGGTGGGATTTAATGTCACAAACACCCTGGAGGGTGACTGGTTTACTCACAGGAAGCACTGCAGCTTCTCGCATGTGGCAGATGTTGAGCTACCAGGGTTCTGGAACTTTTTGACTCAATGAGCCATGAAAGCAATATATATATATATATATATATATATATATATATATATATATATATATATATATATATATATATATATATATATATATATATATATATATATATATATATATATATATATATATATATATATATATTATTTTTTTTCTAAGCCACACCAAAAAATTTAAGACAATGCTTGTAAAAACCACCAAAACCAACTGATACTGCTTTTATTTTACTCTGTGAGGTTTGATAATTTGATCAAATCTATGAAATAATCATTATGCCAAAGCCTGGTTTCCATATCAACAAATAAACCATTTAACATTTTTCTCTCTCCTGCAGTTACTTAAGATAATTGAAGCACATTTTGAACGCCATTTTTGTCGTAAATATTGTTTCGAAATAAAGTGCGAGCAGAGTTCTTTTGTAAAAATGTCACAAAATACAGCAAACAAGAATGATATATCAGGCAAGTGCGCAATGTGTGCAGAGATTAGCCCACCACCAACCCTTATCCAAATTGCCCTGGGGGCTTGGCTGGCGTTTTCAGTTGTTTTCAGTTTTTACAGTTCTGTGGGTTTTCTCTAAAGTAAACATACACTGTTTAATGAACTTCCATAGAAATTATTTCTTAGAGATGTACAGCCAAAACAGGGTCTGGTGGTAACACCATGGGTGTAAACTGTAGTTGAAACTTATATATTTTCCACTGAGCTCAGCATACACTAAAATTGAAAGGAGCTGGAGAAGATTGCTATTGCCGATATTTAGATATACACATGAAAAGAGCGATATCAGCAATATATGTTCCTAACCCCTAAAATGAAGCTGGAACACGGTTTGAAATTTTTAGTTGTACACCTAGTTGAGGTATATTTTATTTTTTTTCCCCAAAAAAATGCTTTTAAAATAAACAGTAAATTCCTAGATGAGCGCTTCAATTTATTTAATTAAAGGGTGTCCAATAATAGCAATCTAACAATTCAATATCACAGGGTTTATAACGGAAGTCAGTTGTTTAAAGCATAAAATAACAAATGTTTAACCACTTGGATGGTGTTAAATGAGGCCCCTGGAGATGGAAATGAGATGTTTGCACAAAGAAAAATCTGTTTTATAAGAACATTGTAATACTTCAACACTAGGTCAATGGGATAGCATTTGTATTCATTGTCAGAACAGATAGGTGCAAAGTTTTATACCTCGGTAAAAAAAAACTGCATCTGCATGGCAAGCTGCTTGATACAGTACATAACACAAATAATAATTCCAAATGTTTTGTTGCTCAGCCAAATTTTTGCAGATTGTAAAGGTTCTACACCTGTGGAGTATGTTAAAATAAACACATTTCTACAAATTGTTGGAAAAATATAAACATAATTTTAAAATGCTGGGTCTTACACTGTTAAGATGTGTTGCTTACTATCAACTTTAGTGTTCAGCCTCAGTGGGAGTTCAAAAAGCTCTGCATCCAAAGCATTTTTCTCAACTATTTCTTGGCAGGTTTGATGGATTAAACTCTCAACTAGAACGTATCCTGTGTGGCTAGAACAAAAAAAACCTAAAATGATACAAATCACTTAGTTTGCTGTATATGTATACTCAGCCGCATTCTAAGATATTTTGGGGGGCATGTGCTCTTCAGAAAATGGTCCTCTTGCTAAAATTCCTTATGAAAGTGTAAAAGTATAATATAGATAAACCTCTGTAATCAGGACCCATGTTGCATGTGACTGTTATTTGTAAAATTCTGTACATATTTGTTTTTGAGTGAAAATGGGAGACCCCGATTTTAGCTAACCTGCATTGGCTCCCTGTTAGCTTGAGATGTGATTTTAAGGTTGTTCTGTTGGTATTATACAAAATCATGCCTGGACTTGCTCCCTCAGATCTTTCAGATTTAATTTCTCCCTAGGTTCAAGGTTCCAGGCTGGAATCTTCGCTCTGAAAATGCTGGTCTAGTAGTAATTCCAAGACCCAAGAAGAGAACCGCAGGTTCGAGAGCGTTCTCCATTCAGACCCCGGTGTTGTGGAATGCTCTGCCCTCTGAGATTCGATCTGCAACCTCAGAGGAACTGTTTAAATCTAGGCTCAAAACACACTTCTATTCTATAGCATATGAATGAACTATATTTCATGTTGACAATATCTGTGTATTATTTGTTGTTGCAACATCCAATGCAGCTGGTCAAGGGGGATGACCTCATGTGCGGTCCATTCTCAAGGTTTCTTCATTTTCCTCATGTTGAGGTTTTTGAGTTTTTCCTTGCTCTCATGTAGGTTTTAGATCAGGGAATGTTGTAATAATAGTCTGTAGTTTGCAATAATCTGTGGTCTTTGCAGCCCTTTGAAACTCCTTGTGATTAAGGGTGTCACAAATAGACATGACTTGACATGACATGTACAACAGATTAAAACTGATATACAACAACAATACTTGATGCTAAACATGTTTTAAATGATTCAAAATGTTCATTTTTTTTAATAGCTGCAATAGTTTAGAGAACAGCATGGTGTCATGTCAGTATTTAGTATAGAACTTCGGGAAATGTTCAGCTCCTTGGTGTCTTTTTTTGTCAATGGTTTCTTGATGTGAACAAAAGAATTGTCAAAAAATATATTGGACAAAGCTTATGATGCAATCATTATTTGCTTGATTGAAACAAATTCTATGAGCGTTGTTTTTTGAATCGAAAACAGAGTGTCAGTGGCTCTACTACCACTAGTGCATATCTGTGCACGCCCCTTTTTGCAAGCAGTTATATCAAAAACTATGATATTTTATTCAGAGACAATGCATATAGATGAAAGGCTTTTGTGTATTTACTAAACCGAGGGCAGCTTCTAGGATTTGGAGACTCAGCATGAGAAATTCTAAAAGACAGGAATTAACGGAGACGAGCAAAGACAACATCTCTCCCACTTTTCTCTCTGCATTAATTCAATATTGCCTCGAGGCAGATAAGGTGCTTACTGGATGGAAAAGCATTCAGGCAGTCAAATACAGTCGACCTCAGATTGTTCTACTAAACAAGATTGCAAACATTAGCAATGAGGAAAAAGCAGTTCGGACCGTGCCCCGAGCCCGCGGGCCTGTCCTGTGCATTCACAAACTAATTTTCTGGATGTTGAGTCGGAAATGGATTTCAGCCAAAACTCTTGAGGCCACAAAAGAGCACAATGTTACACGCTTCAACAACCAGTCCACTAAAATGTAATGTGCAAAGGAACGAATTTCTGTTTTCGTTTGATTAACTCTCCCTAGTCGCAAACTCCTTAGCTTTTTATTTCCATTTCTGCTTTGCCAAATGCATACAAATGTGCTCTGTCCACTATGATTTTTACTTATATGTCATGATTACACATTCATAACGGCACATAAGGAATACTGTGCACATTCATGCGGCATCTAAACTTCTGACTAAGACAAGAAAGATTGAGGATATCACTCCTATACTGTATTAGCTAACTTGCACTTTCTCCCTATCCACTTAAGATGCGACTTTAAGGTTCTCTTACTAGCATACAAATGTTCGCATGGACTTGCCCCTTGTTATCTCTCTGATTTGATTTCCTCCCTATTTTCCTACACGGAGCCTCCGCTCGTAAAATGCTGGTCTACTCGTGACTCCAAGAGCCAAGAAGAAGTCTGCAGGCTCGAGTGTTTGCTGTGTTTTCCATCCGGGCCCCGGTTCTGGAGATTCAGTTGAACTTTTCTTTTTTACTTGATGTCCACTATGTTTTGTGCATTGTTACCCAAAGCTAAATCTATTGCACCCTGGTCATCCTGGAAGGGGGATTACAAGTTTTAAAGCCCTTTCTCAAGGTTTCTTATTTTCCTCATGGTGAGGATTTTGAGGTTTTCCTTGTCCACATGTCAGTTTAAGATCAGGGGATGGTGAAATTGTAACCTGTGCAGTCCTTTGAGAATTTTTGTGATTAAGGGTTATACAAATAAACATTACTTGACGGTATACTAACAACATTGAAAAGCTATTGTACCACCCATTGAGCCGTTAATTTATAAAATGATTCAAACTATGACATTAAAAATTTGTACCAACGAAAGAATTATATTCCAGTGCGATAAGGTCTTTTGATAAATATGCTAAAGAAAATTAAAATATCATGGGTTTCTTCAGTGATCAGATATTATAGGAGGTGTTAAAGGTATAGTCACAAACATGATATATTCTCGTTTTGTGTATTCGTTGGTACAGTTTTCTTTTCTTATTCTTAATATTCTGCAAGGAAAAAAACTTAAAAGCTTACTACAATGTTTCGGCCACATGATTACCGTAATGCATAATACATATATATAGCTGTAAAGTGTGTAAATATGTTTTTGTTTCATCCCGTTAATTATTATTTGTTCATGTTTTTCTTGAGCTGCAATATAAAAAAATAATGAACAAACAAATAAACACTTATCGATCAAATTGATCTGTATGTAACAGAATCACACCTAATGTCACGAGGCGTGGTGGCGTGGAAGGGGACCGGACCAGAACAGAGGCAGGAGGCATGAAGGGAGAACTCAAATGCGTTGACGATCCGTAAGTTTTATTTAATAAAATAAAAGTCGCCCAATACTCCGGGGCAAAACAGAACAATACAGAGTTCCTCCGGCACGAACTTAACGGGACATGGCATAACAGACTAAAACAGGACAAGGCATAACAGACTAAACAGGACAAGGCATAACAGACCGGGACTGTGAAGAATGAGTAGTAATGAACCAGCAACCGCAGAGCCCACAATGCAGCCTTAAATCAGACACACAATTAGTGGAAACTGCTTCAGCTGTTGCCCAGAGGGCGGGGCAGACTGGTCACCAAGGCGACCGTGACAGAGCCCCCCTCTTAAGGGACAGCTCCCGAGGTCCCAAAAAAGAAAAAATTACAACCTCACGCCCCGGAATGGTTCGACGCTCACGATTGGGGCAACCCCGCTCCCTCCTCCGAACACGCAGGAACGGGGAGAGACAGGCGCCATCTGCGTCGGGCGGATCGGAATCGGCGCTCGGCAGGGGGGGGTCCGGCGGGCAAGCTGGACAGGGGATAACAGACAGGCAGAACTGACGAGAACAGGACAGGCAAAATCAGAGCAGAATCAGAACAGGTAAACAGGACAGGCAAAATCAGAACAGGTAAACAGGACAGGCAAAATCAGAACAGGTAAACAGGACAGGCAAAAAGGACAGGCCTCTACAGAAGAGTCACGCTCAGGTCAGGCCGATGCAGAAGAGTCGCACTCAGGGGGTTCAGGTGCAGAAGAGTCGCACTCAGGGGGGGATCAGATTCAGAAGAGTCAGACTCAGGGGGGGATCAGATTCAGAAGAGTCAGACTCAGGGGGGGATCAGATTCAGAAGAGTCAGACTCAGGGGGGGATCAGATTCAGAAGAGTCAGACTCAGGGGGGGATCAGATTCAGAAGAGTCAGACAGGACAGGAAAGACTGAACAAAATCAGTACAGGGAGACTCAAGGCAGGCATGGGAGTCGAACAGGCAGGCATGGGAGTCGAACAGGCAGGCTTGGGAGTCGAACAGGCAGGCTTGGGAGTCGAACAGGCAGGCTTGGGAGTCGAACAGGCAGGCTTGGGAGTCGAACAGGCAGGCTTGGGAGTCGAACAGGCAGGCTTGGGAGTCGAACAGGCAGGCTTGGGAGTCGAACAGGCAGGCTTGGGAGTCGAACAGGCAGGCTTGGGAGTCGAACAGGCAGGCTTGGGAGTCGAACAGGCAGGCTTGGGAGTCGAACAGGCAGGCTTGGGAGTCGAACAGGCAGGCTTGGGAGTCGAACAGGCAGGCTTGGGAGTCGGAGTCGGACTTGCACGCAGGAGAGACGGAATAGCAGGCAATCGGCACGGGAGTCGGGCAGGCAGGCGTCAATTCTTCCCGGGACCCCATTCGAGGCACAGCAAGGGCCACGACGGGCGGGGCCGTGGTTCGAACGGGCAGGGAAGGCCAACTCAGTAGGCGCCTGCCGAACTGCGCTCTCCAGCTCTCCCAAGTCGCGCTGGGATCGTTCGCTGAGTTCTATTTGTTGGCGGGTTCATTCTGTCACGAGACGTGGTGGCGTGGAAGGGGACCGGACCAGAACAGAGGCAGGAGGCATGAAGGGAGAACTCAAATGCGTTGACGATCCGTAAGTTTTATTTAATAAAATAAAAGTCGCCCAATACTCCGGGGCAAAACAGAACAATACAGAGTTCCTCCGGCACGAACTTAACGGGACATGGCATAACAGACTAAAACAGGACAAGGCATAACAGACTAAACAGGACAAGGCATAACAGACCGGGACTGTGAAGAATGAGTAGTAATGAACCAGCAACCGCAGAGCCCACAATGCAGCCTTAAATCAGACACACAATTAGTGGAAACTGCTTCAGCTGTTGCCCAGAGGGCGGGGCAGACTGGTCACCAAGGCGACCGTGACACCTAATTTCATAGTTTTATAATGACATTATGTTAGTTTAGCAAGAGGTGTATTTATGGATTTTAACACCAGTAATAATGTGAGAGTAATGTCCAGGTCTCTATCTTAAGTGAGGTTTTTGGAACATTCCTAATCGTTCAGGAAATAATTCTAAAGTTTGCTATTCAATGTGTTTTAATTAGGCCAAAATGTATTATGACAAGCTGTAATGCTAAACCACACACATTACAATTAACATTAAGTAGTTCGTATACAATACATTTGTTATAAAATTATGTGGCTTGTATTTTTTTGATAGTTCTATATTAAGCAGATATAAAAGGCCATATCTACTGGGCTGCTCTTCACCTTGTCACTGTAATGTCACTTATTGCCCGCAAACATTCTGTAAATAAACCGTCTTGCAAAGCTGGAGATAAATCCTGGATCTGTGCTTCAATTAGCATCCGCTAATAATGTGACCCCACCCTCTATTTCTCACGCTCTCCCCTGTCAGGTTTTATGAAAATCAAACCGTCTGCTAGTTTTTATATAATCCGCCTGACAATCACACAAACAAGCGAGGGAGACACTCACTATAATCTCTTTGACAGAGGTAATTAATCTTTGCCACTTTGATGTGATGTCATACAAACTGCAAGCCTATTCAATGTCAGAAAAAAAAATTGGTAGGAAAAGAAATACGGCACAACGAATCTTGATACAGTTACAGAATCAAGTTTTTTTTTCCTTGTGGTGAAACTGCCACGCAAGAAATAATAATATCTTCCGACTTCCGGTTCCCTCTAACCTGTACTAACAACAGTTGTAATTTGTGGCGAATGGCATGTTTTTCTTTGATAGTCATATTTTTCGTGAGAATCTACAAAAAAGAAAATAGAGCAGATGTTCCTTCAACTCGACAATACTGTATGCCAGTGATTTGAAGTTGGTTTTAGATCAGGGGACGGAATAATAGTCTGTGGTTTGTAATAATCTGTGGTCTGTGCAGCCCTTTGAGACGCCTTGTGATTAAGGGCATCACAAATAAACATGACTCGGCTTGACTTGACACTACATTGTTTTCAATGACAATAAAGACTATACTATTGTATTCTATTCTATTCCATTCTATAACTCTAATCTATTCTTCCATAGTGAAAAAGAAATAAATCGACGAGGGAAAAATATACTGGATAGAAACTATTTTTGGGGGCAGGCGTGTGCAAAAAATCAGAATCATCGGTCTCACTGTCCCCCTCTGCCATGAGGCAAAGGAATTGCATGTCTCGCACTGCATCCGCACAGTAATTCGTTGCATACTAAATGGATTGATAGTTTTCGTAATACCATGGGAAAATTCTGAAAACGAAAATCGAAAACACTGAAGTTAAATGAGAAAGAACTTCAACACTGAATAATGATACCCATTTAGTTTTCTCACCTGCCCCCTCTGACTGTACGTTACTGCTGTATGCAGCATTTTCCACTCGCTGCTTCAACGTAAATCATTAGCGGGGCACGTTCACACACTCGGACTTTCCTTGATCGTGGCTGCATTAAAATTCCCATTCTTCATGGCAGCTCATAAGAAGAAAGCAGAATCAACTTCAAAAGAAAACAGATCAATAAGCTAACCTCGACCTGCACTGTCCATTTCCGAGGGGGATGATTGGGACAACTTAAAAAGTTTAGCAAGTGCCTGATGATGTTGCCCCCCGAAAAAAAGGGGAGCGGGGACACAATCAGCTGCAAAACACGCCACAGGCTCTTTGAGTCGATGTGCAGTAGCAATCGAGTGCGGTTGGTTCGAGCAATAACGGCCGGTGCTTCATCAGCAGCTCAATAAGCGATGTTACACTTCATTCCTCTTATCTTGGCCACTGCAACTACACAGGGTTTGGAGGGTTACTTTAAATGCAATCTGATACAGTTACAAGTTGCCTGTTGAAAAATGTAATCAGTAACGAAATCTTAATATCATATACATGTAGTAATGTAACTTGATTACTTCTGATTGGTTTTGGATTACTCCAATACCAAAGATGTAAGTAAAAAAAAGACAAGATAAACTAAAAAACTACAACATTTCGTTTAAGATGAATGAGCAATCTTTTAACTTTGATAAAGAATTTGAGGAAGCCAAGGTTAGATACCATATTTTCTGAACTAAACTCTCAGTTTTTTTCACAGTGTGGCCGGGGGTGTGACTTGTACTCCGTTGAGACTCATTTTTGAAATTATTAAAACAGACTATATCGTTGATTTTTCCTTTTTTAATACCGGTACTGTATATAGTTTCACATGTTATTTTCTAAACTGTAAAAGGGCGCTCTAGGCCTGTGTTGATCATTTAGACCTTAACCGCAACGTAAAAGCGGAAGGAGGAAGCCGGCGTACCTCCAATACCTACTGGGAGTTGTTCACCGGTAAAAGTGACACCGTGGATTAATATTTGATTGGATATTGTGATTTGGGATGAAGATGATAATTTGGTAAGAATGTTCTTTAGGCTAGAGCAGGGATCGGGAACCTACGGCCATTTAGAGATCTTTTAATGAGTATATATGGCGCGGAGATAAAATAGAACTAATGTAATTCTTATTAAATTGCATCATGCTATGCCAATAGTCTCACGTACAAAGCCAAGACAATAATGATGTTTAATTGGTTCGGTCCAGTATTTATAGGACACAATTTTAACAGTTTACTGTCAGTTTGTCACACCAGCAGACCTCGTTTTGGCTGAAAAAATACAAATAATCCTCTATGTGGAAGGTCATTAAACAATTTAGGGTCACTGTTGAGACACTTTTATGATAAAAACTCACAGAACAAACTTTAACCAAAAACAAACCTTTTACCCAAAAGCCCTGGCAAAGCACCTACAGTAATTTGATTTTATGAGCGGTAGGAACGGGTGGAGCTAAACACCGGAGAGGACGCGTGCACTCATTTTCCTTTGCCCAGTGCTGTCTGCACTGAAGGTTAATACGTTGGTATCTTCGTTAGTAGTATTTTGTGACATTTTTACAAAATTTTTCTCGCACATTATTTTAAAACCAACTAGGAGTAAAATGACTGACAAAATGAGCCTCAACACTCTCAAGTAACTGCAGGGGGGAGTCGAATTTGAATTGGTATATTTATATTTATATGGGACACAGGCTCTGGCATTATTATTTCATAGATTTTTTTTTAAACCATCAAACATCATACAGTGAAATAAAATGCACTGAAAATTTTGCTTTTGTGTGTTAAGAGGGTGTGGGGTTTGGCTTGATTTTGTCTTAAAAGTAATGGTGTGGCTCGTGTGAAAAATATAAATATTTTTACTTCTATGGCTCTTTGGGTCAAATGGGTTACCGACCCCTGTGCTAGAGCTATCTGAATGACTCATAATATGTTACATCGTTACTGTAATGTTAGTATAACATGTTTTCTATTCTATTTTAATTTTAAATTTCCTTTCAAGATGACATGTATGTTTTATCAAATAAGTGTCCCCCCAAAATGCGATTTATACTGCAAATTACACATGTTTTTTCCTTCTAAATCATGTATTTTTTGGCTGGTGCAACTTATACTCCGAAGAGAGTTATAGTCCAGAAAATAAGGTAATTGCTTGTAGTGCTACAAAAAAGTGCTTACATTTTAACCATGTAGTATACTTTATTAGGCAAAACTAAAACTTTATTGCATGGCAGACAGGATATGCACTGTTTTAGTTCACATTAAGAGCACATTGAAAACCGAATATTTCTTTAAACACACCAAGTGTTCACTTTCTTACTAGGCTAAGTAGAACATTCTTACGATATAGCGATCATATAGTGATTTTTAACACCAGTTAACTGCAAAATACAGTATACACTAAACAAACAATCTTTAACAAGATGTCTCTAAATGCATTGGTAGCACGCTACTGCGCTCCCCTACCGAAACTGCAGGCTCGCGCCAATTTAACAAAATGAGCGCTTTATTAAATGGGGAAATAAAATCCAGACAAAAAGAAAAGTGCTTTTAACTACAACACTGTGACAAACGAGCAATCTGTACAATCTGCTAACATCTATAGACATTACTATGATACATTATGATATATATATATATTTACATACATTTATGTTCTTTTTGTAAGATTTATTATCACTTTATAAGGGAAATTGCAATCATTAATAAGAGGAAAATTGGCAGAGATTGACAGATATGAGATTGAGAGGATGTTGACGATAGGTAAGCACTAAGGTTATGCTTAAAAGAAAAGAAAATGAATGTACACACAAAAAAATTCACAATACATTTTTTTGTTTAGCTTGCAGTAGTTTGCTTGTGCAAACTAGAAACCCGATGCTGCTAGTGAGCAATGAGGTGTTATGAGCTGTCTCCACTGGCAACCTCTGGGACTGCTCTAGATCCGGAATTTCCTACATACATTCATAAACCGAAATTCTTATGTTTGGCAGAGCTTGTCTAAAGAGGTACCACTGTGTAAGAATTTACTGAGCGTTCCCGAATAAAGGGAGCTGCGCGGACGGCAAGAAATCGCACGCAAAAAGTTCATGCTTATGAAGCAGATGTTCAAAATAAAGGCAGAGTTACATAAATGCATGCGACTTGTTGTATTATCCCCGCAGGCCTGCAACAGAGTGTAAAGTTCATTTAGTCAGGTTAATGCTAATCTTTGGCCGTGTGCAGGGAGAGCGAATCCGGTTTTAAGACTGCAGGCAAGAGGAACATCTGTTTGCAAAGACTAATCCTAATATAGCGAGCTGCAGCTATTCAGACTTTATCAAAGGCAAGCAGAGTCGTGCCTCCGCTAATTTCGGCACATGTACACACGACGTCAAGCCAGGGGGACATGCAAATCTCGCCGCCACACGCTGAGAAGAGCAGGGACCGAAAAGCTGCAGGGACCATTTGACCGGGGGAAGCGGGGAGAATTATCACTGAAATTATGTAAAGACATAAAAAATGGAGTCGATATGAAAGTACCATTTCTTTGCTGAAATGTCACATCCAGCTCTTATAATAAATTCAAATCATGAATGGCATAATAACTCTCTCAGAATGGCAGCTTGGGGGGGATATGAAGTTGAATTCAGATTTAACTGTAACTGTCACACACTGTATCAAAAGAAACATATAGTTATGTTAGAAGAAACAATTTAATTTTTACTGGAATATTATGAACATATTAAGCTAGCAATATGTCAGTTACATGCAGTCAGCGAAGGCACAGCCTCATAAATAAATCAAATTAAAAAAAAAAAACATTAAATGATTACATTTATTCAGTGATTTATTTCTCATTTAACATCACAATTTTTGAATTAGATTTTTTTTTTAATCTCTGAATGTACACATAATATGAATATTATTGATACCATTATTATGTAACGTATTACTGTGCTAAATACAGATGCAGATATAGGCATATACAGGGAGTGCAGAATTATTAGGCAAGTTGTATTTTTGAGGATTAATTTTATTATTGAACAACAACCATGTTCTTAATGAACCCAAAAGTCTCATTAATATCAAAGCTGAATATTTTGGAAGTTGGAGTGGGGCTTTTTTAGTTTTAGCTATTTTAGGAGGATATCTGTGTGTGCAGGTGAATATTACTGTGCATAATTATTAGGCAACTTAACAAAAAACAAATGTATACCCATTTCAATTATTTGTTTTCATCAGGGAAACCAATATAACAGCTCAACATTCACAAATATACATTTCTGACATTCAAAAACAAAACAAAACCAAATCAGTGACCAATATAGCCACCTTTCTTTGCAAGGACACTCAAAAGCCTGCCATCCATGGATTCTGTCAGTGCTTTGATCTGTTCACGATCAACATTGCGTGCAGCAGCAACCGCAGCCTACCAGACACTGTTCAGAGAGGTGTACTGTTTTCCCTCCTTGTAAATCTCACATTTGATGAGGGACCACAGGTTCTCTATGGGGTTCAGATCAGGTGAACAAGGAGGCCATGTCATTAGTTTTTCTTCTTTTAGACCCTTTCTTGCCAGCCACGCTGTGGAGTACTTGGATGCGTGTGATGGAGCGTTGTCCTGCATGAAAATCATGTTTTTCTTGAAGGATGCGGACTTCTTCCTGTACCACTGCTTGAAGAAGGTGTCTTCCAGAAACTGGCAGTAGGACTGGGAGTTGAGATTGAGTCCATCCTCAACCCGAAAAGGCCCCACAAGCACATCTTTGATGATACCAGCCCATACCAGTACCCCACCTCCACCTTGCTGGCGTCTGAGGCGGACTGGAGCTCTCTGCCCTTTACCGATCCAGCCACGGGCCCATCCATCTGGCCCATCAAGACTCACTCTCATTTCATCAGTCCATAAAACCTTAGAAAAATCCGTCTTGAGATTTTTCTTGGCCCAGTCTTGACGTTTCAGCTTGTGTGTCTTGTTCAGTGGTGGTCGTTTTTCAGCCTTTCTTACCTTGGCCATGTCTCTGAGTATTGCACACCTTGTGCTTTTGGGCACTCCAGTGATGTTGCAGCTCTGAAATATGGCAAAACTGGTGGCAAGTGGCATCTTGGCAGCTGTACGCTTGACTTTTCTCAGTTCACGGGCAGTTATTTTGCGCCTTGGTTTTTCTTCCTGTTGACTATTTTGAATGTAACGCTTGATTGTTCGATGATCACGCTACAGAAGCTTGGGAATTTTAAGAGTGCTGCATCCCTCTGCAAGATATCTCACTATTTTTGACTTTCCAGAGCCTGTCAAGTCCCTCTTTTGACCCATTTTGCCAAAGGAAAGGAAGTTGCCTAATAATTATGCACACCTGATATAGGGTGTTGATGTCATTAGACCACACCCCTTCTCATTACAGAGATGCACATCACCTGATATGCTTAATTGGTAGTAGGCTTTCGAGCCTATACAGCTTGGAGTAAGACAACATGCATAAAGAGGATGATGTGGTCAAAATACTCATTTGCCTAATAATTCTGCACTCCCTGTATTTCTCATGCTTCATCGCAGAGGGCAGTAGTGAGAACAAGGCTCCTGATTTGGCGCAACAATAGAATTAGAATAGTATTAGCAAGCGAATAGCAAGTCAAAGAATCCAATATCCATCCATCCATTATCTGCACCGCTTATCCTCAGTAGGGTCGCGGGGGTGCTGGAGCCCATCCTAGATATCTTCAGGCAGTGGGCAGGGGACACTCTAAACCGGGTGCCAGCCAGTTACAGGGGACACAGAGACAGACAACCCACTCGCTCATTCACAACTAGGGACATCTTGGTCCGGCCAATGAACCTGACATGAATGTTTTGGGGAATATGGGTGGAAACCGGAGTGCCAGGAGGAAACCCACGCAAGCACGGGGAGAACATGCAGACTCTACACAGAAGGGTTCGATCTCATCACCTCAGAGCTGTGCCGCAGACGCGCCAACCACTCAGCCGCCGTGCTGCTTAAGCATCCAATATTTTTTTTATTTATTTTTATTGTGCAGGCACAGGTTGAGGAAATATTTCAGCGAGTGGAAGGTCATATAAATATCATTGGACTGATGGTCGCCAATGCAGAAGGTAAAATGTTTCATCACGTTGATTTTAAACTTGCTTCATATGTTTTGTGTCGCATAGATTTATTGTTGCTGTTGTAATATTGAAATGTGTCACTGCATACTGTACGGGACTTGACTTTTCACAATGGAAGATTGCCTATCTATTGATTTTTTATTCAAAAGGAGAAGTATGTATGAAATAACTGCTGAGCGTCTTCAGTTGCAGAGTGAGGCACGCAGGTCGCTTGCCTCATAGTAGAGGACGATCGTGAAACCAGAGATTCCGATTTGATTCCGATTTGACACACAGCCCCAAATAATAGAATTAGTCATGGTATGTGGAAGCTGACAGCAAGTCAAGCCAGTCGGTAATTTTTTTTCTGGTTACCTGGACTTTTTTCAGTAATGGAAAATTATCTATTGATGCTTTGATTAAAAAAGTGCATGGACTTCATTTATATAATAAAATAAGACTATAAAGAAAAGATCCTATGCTACATTTTGTATATTGCTGTCTTGCTCTGTCTATCAAATGATGAATAAGATGCAGGTTCATATTTTGAAATTATGACTGTGACTAAACAGATGTACATCACTGCAATATAAATTATAAATAATACACAGTAAAGTTATTTTTATGTACAGTACATCAAGGAAAACATGGATAAACATTTGGTCGTGTTATATGCGCCCTCAGCAGTCTAAAAAAATTTAGTAATGTTCCATTATTCCATGTCTTTTATCATCTTGTTGTGCCACTTTTTGAAACTTTCTGCTGACAACAAAATTAAATATCTTTGGATGGGAACTTTCACAAGTCAAGCCCAATGGCAATGTGATATGTCGAAAGGAAAGCAAAAATGGCCGTTGAGATGCTAACACAAAGGTAAATCATTCTTCAATATTTATCTTTTACCAACTTAATAGTCAAGTCATGTTTATTTGTATAGCCCTTAATCACAAGGAGTCTCAAAGGGCTGCACAGACCACAGATTATTGAAAACCACAGACTATTATTACACTATCCCCTGATCTAACACCTACATGAGGGCAAGGAAAAACTCAAAAACCTCAACATGAGGAAAATAAAGAAAACCTTGAGAAGGGACTGCACATGAGGTAATCCCCCTTCCAGGATGACCAACAAACATTTCAGTGAGTAAGTTGGGTTGAGTTAAACATGTCTCATCTCATCTCATCTCATTAGCCGTACCGCTTATCCTCAGTAGGGTCGCGGGGGGGCTGGAGCCCATCCCAGCAATCATTGGGCAGTGGGCAGGGGACACCCTGAACTGGTTGCCAGCCAATCGCAGGGCACACAGGGACAGACAACTCATTCGCTCATTCACACCTAGGGACAATTTGGACCGGCCAATTCACCTGAAATGCATGTCTTTGTAATGTGGGAGGAAACCGGAGTGCCCGGAGGAAACCCACGCAAGCACGGGGAGAACATACAAACTCCGCACAGAAAGTCTGGAGCTGGATTTGAACCCACGACAGGTTCCCATGACATGAACTGTGCCGCACAAGCGCTAACCACTGCGCCGCCGTGCTGCCCGTTAAACATGTCATTTTTATCATTTTTCTTTTTACTTTATTTTTTTATTTTATATGTATTTTTTTTTATTGTTTTTTCTCTGTATTTCTGTCTGTTCCCTTGAAAATGTTTAGTTTTGTTTCATGATGAAATAGTCAAATACTACAAAGTTAAAACGTTCATGTAAATTTTGTTTGTAAATGTTGCAATGTTCAAAAAGTAGCACATGAAAAAATTAATATATAGCTATATAGCACGTTGAGAATTGTGAGGGTGTGTAGAACACATTCACGATAAAAGGAATAGTTTTAACTTAACGCCCCAAAAAAACACAAGTCATTTAATGTGTCCTCTTCGCCAGTAGGTAGCGGTAACTACAGGTATTAACTACTATTATCATATCTTATGGATCTTGTGAGATGTTTATGCGTGAACAAATCTGGTCAGTGAGTATACTAATGAACATTTTCAGATTTGTCAGTTCTAGAGAAAGAATGGGTCTCAGGGGTGGGGCTGAGAGTAACTTCATGCTTGCCCCCACGTTTTTTTTAGTGTAACATGAAAATTGTGAAAGGACAAAAAGGCTTCTTTCAAATAGAGTCCAGACGCCAACAGTTTGTTTGAACACGTCAAAGAAATGCAAGTACTTGCATGTGCAACATGAGAAGCTTGACAATGTCTGAAATTATGACACCAGCCAAGAGATGGCAACAGCGAGTAAAAATGTTCCAAATTCCGTACATTTTGTTTAAGGATGATTTTATTTTACAAAATAATAATATCACAGTAAGAAAAGTTGTTGAACTTTATTAACATTCAATTTTCTTATTAACTGTCTTAACATTGGCTAAATTATGTATTTTATTTAACAGAGCACGGCGGCGCAGTGGTTAGCGCGTGTGCGGCACAGTTCTTAGGTTGTGGGAACCTCCTGCGTGGGTTCAAATCCAGCTCCCGACCTTACTGTGCGGAGTTTGTATGTTCTCCCCGTGCTTGCGTGGGTTTCCTCCGGGCACTCCGGTTTCCTCCCACGTTCCAAAGACATGCATTTCAGGTGGATTGACCGGTCCAAATTTTCCCTAGGTGTGAATGAGCGAGTGAGTTGTCTGTCCCAGTGTGCCCTCGATTGGCTGGCAACCAGTTGAGGGTGTCCCCTGCCCACTGCCCGATGATTGCTGGGATGGGCTCCAGCACCCCCGCGACCCTACTGAGGATAAGCGGTGCAGCTGATGAGATGAGATGAGATTTTACGAATAATTGTTGGTTTATTCTACTTTATAAATAAGCTAACATTAAAGTAAGAAAACAGTTTCATAGAGAAAAATTATCATCCTAAATATATCTAGAGTCATTTAAACACTATAACCGTTGTATTTACTATTCCCTATTTTTCATTAAGACTATAGTGTGGACTGAACTCATTCATGTTCATAAGAGATGATGTCCTCATTCAAAATTTGTTTAACCTGGAATCAACACAATACAATATTTTTTTTTCATATAAGAAAAAAAAAGAAACATAAAAAAAAATGCCTACTCTACAAATAATAGCTCCTTTCCGCAGCTGATGAGAGCTCATGGCTGCGATTCAAGCCCAGAGCGCCGATGACCTTTTTTGTACAAAAATGCCAGAAACACAAGGTCAGATCCTGCAGTCACTCACAAACTGACAAAAGCACGTACTGAATAAAACAAACACGTTTCGTAGTGCTGTTGGAATTTCACGTCTCATGGCAGCAAGTGAAGAGGCGGGTCTATTACAAGCATGAATTTTACAGAGAATCAAAGTGAAATGCATTTAATGTGTATATTTTTGGCTAGACAGTCGCATTGGTATTAATGCACAGACCCTGTCCAATCCATTTAGATGGGAAACCAGTCTTGTAAACAAGATCAAGTGGAGAGAGTTGACAAGATTGACTTTACGGGAAGGGGAGACTTTGACTTGCTACTGACCTGCGCCTGTTGTTTCTACCAGATGGCACATCATCCATTCATGTACTCATGTTTATACAAATACCTTTACTCTAAGTCTACTGATGCTAAGAGATGTTGTTTGTTATGGAATATGGGTAAAAATAAACTCAGCATAATCCTCAATACAAAACAATGTACTTGCTGTAATTTAATTTTAGTACTACCACTGAAACCACGTCAGCAAATATGAAACGTCATTAGAAAGTTGTTGTCACATTTCATTCTTCAATTGAACTGCGATTAAGGCCTTGGACACTTAGAGGCAGTATTAAAAGAGCATATCAATATACAGTGGCCCTTTTACATACGAGGTACTTGATATATACCATTCATCTTACTATAAACGGTAGATGCGAACATTTTTTTCGGGATGTCGAAAAAAATCCTGACATTGCTGTAAGTTAGATTTTCTATTGTGTGCACCTTTTTATGACTATAGGACATAACTGTCGTGCTTCTTTTCGCCGCTACTGGCGTGTGGCGCTGTAAAATATCACCCAGCATCCACCCTGAAGAAAAAAATTCTGCTTCCTCCTCCTAGTTTGTGTGTAAACTTTCTATACTGTCTATACTATGTCTTTACTATCTCCAGCGCGCTAAGACATTTTTATTGTTTAATATCTCGTGCATCCATTCAATATGGTTGGTGTAAAGTATAAATCAGAGGAGAGTCGTTTCTTTCGAAATGTAAGTGGAATAAGAAAGCTTGATGCGGTTGACGCGGTCGGAATGCTTTTTTTTCGGCCATTTTTTACCACGGAGGAGGAAGTCGCCTATCTCTTGAAGCGCATCTTCCGAAAGTAAGTTAAACTCAACTTTATTTATCTCTATAGAGCATATTATTTTATGAAATGTTTATTTTTTAGTACAAAACAATACAGGTTACTTATACAAGCCTTAAACATACTTATACAAACCTTAAACATACAAAATATAGCACTGAAGAAATTTACGAACAAATTCCACTCACGAATGATCGTCCAGATCTCGTTCGTAAGTAGGGCCAGCGTTCGTAGACCCAGGGAAATATTGGTCAATAAAAAACGGGGGCGGTGCACACAATGATTGTCATGCAAAAAATATAATTTGGCATTTGGTAAGATGGTTTACAACAATATAATATTTGGGGAAAATAAACAATTGGGGGTTAGGAGTTGTTCGTGTAATGGATTTTACAGGGTCGTTCGTAAGTTGGGCAGTGTCTGTACAAGAAAGTCAAGATCTGAAATGTCTTTCGAGCAAAAATTTTGCCCGACGTTTGAGAAAAAATTCAAAGTTAGGGAAATTTACAGATGCTAAAACTAGGGATTCCTTGAAGCCAACTGATTGTGCTACAGCTCTTTTAATAACACGTCTTACGCATTTCCATAGCATTTTGAGGAGGAGGCAGAGATAAATCGCCTTGGATAGATTTTTCTTCAAAAAACCTTTAAAAAATGAAAGTGTCTCGAGTCCAACAACAAGGTCAAAAGAGAGTTGGGAAAAGTAAAAACTGAAACCAGAAATAAGCTTCAAAAATGAAAAGAAAATAGAAATAGATAAAATGTTGCCATGAAAAAAATAGTTCTAAGTACATTTATTAACAGTTTAAAATAATCTTAATTTTAACTACACAGTAAGTGCTTACATGTAATCGGCAGTCTCTTATGCTCCCTCACTCCTCCACCACCACGAATAAATCTCAGTCTGCAATTGCAGACTTCATCCATGGTGAGTGATCAAAATAAACTCACATTTTATTTTGATAATATCATCTTAGTTATTTTATTACTGCAATTTTATGTTCAATTACTATTTGAATCTTTTTGTGTTCAGGAAGATGTGTTTTATACCCATTCACTTTCGGGAGGCCAGGAACTCATTCATTTGTTTGGATGCTTTCGGGATGCCAGATACTCATTCATTTGTTTTTAATTATTACGTTTGGGGAAAATTTCGCTCGAGGTATAAAAAACTTTAGATGTGAGCTCGATCCACGAGCAAATTAATTAAGTATATAAAGGGGCCACTGCATTGCAATTGAGAGATCGCCAGTCCGTCAGTTTCTCAATTAGTAGTAATTAGTTGTTCTCGGCATAGGATATACAGTGCTGTTCAAAATAACAACAATGCAATGAGACTAACCAGAATATCTCAGGTTTTAGTGTATGTTTTATTGTTACATGCCAAACAAGTTACGAGTAGGTGCAGTACATTCCCAGAGAACAAACAAGACTGTGCAATTGGGCAAAATAATACTTAAAATTATAAAAATTAAATGATTATTTAAATATATGGTTCAATATGTAATATTTTAATACTATAATGCTTTCATAAAATGAATATGAATCAAAACGAACACAACAATGTTTTTTTTAAAGTATTTTTTAAACTATTTGCATAATTACTTTCATTTTAAGTCAGTTTTACTTATGTCATCCCAATTGTAATACTGAGTAATGTCTACAATATTCAATGAAAATATAGTGGAATGGCTAAAATAATGGGTAAAATCACTTCGTGACATGCCGAAAGATCAAGATGTTGTCTGCAGTGTAGCCGTTAGCTAAAAATGGCAACATATATATTGCAAATTTGTTTCAAATATTTTTTCCCACAAATCAGAGAATAGATTTCTAGTTTAATTAAATTAAGAAGACATTTATTATTAGCTATTAAGGGGATGGGTAAATAGTACACTTACCATATGGCCATATTAACTAGGACTCTTTAAGCTGTTTAATGTCATGATGAGAATCACCTGTGCCCGCTCATTTGGCGCCAACCGCTGAAGGTCCTGATTGGTTCTCTGTCCCTACTTAAACCCTGTCTTGTCAATCCCCTGTTGTCAGTCCGTCTGCGAACCTCTGTGTATACAAGGCAAGCCTTTTTCCACCCTGACCCCTGCCTGTCCCGTTTTTGCTCCCGTTTGTCTCCGGCTACGACCTGTTTTTATCCTGACTACGTCTGCTTCACCGTCCCGGCGTACGACCCATTTTCGATCCCGACTACGTCTACTCTCCCGTCCTGGCTTACAACTCATTTTCCGACCCTGACCACTCTTTGCTCTCCCAGTCCCGGCTACCGACCAGTTTTTCCGTCCCTAACACCGCCATCGCTCGCTACGGATGATCCACTTCCGTGTTCGGATCACAATCCGAGTGCGAGAGCGACTCGCTTCCCCCGTCCAACGAACACCGGATCATGGGCGCAGCCCTTCCTCTTTCCTTCAATAAAACTTGTGGTAAACATTACGCAACTGGGTCCTGTTTCCGTTCTGGTCCTGACAGTTTAATAATTACAGATATTATTATTTTTAATTATTTAATTTTCCACAATGCTGGGGAGGATAAGTTTGGATCCTTACTTTACTGGGTAAAAGTGACTATTCAAGAGTTGAGTACTCTGACCAGAATGGAAAAAAAATGATATTAAACATTTGTAATTACCATTATAATACGTCGTTTTTAAGGCGCAGATATTATTTAGTCGTCTCACTAAATCCCTTAAAGAATTAACAATTTGTCAAGGCACACTTGCTTCCTACGCTCCAGCCGCGTCGCACTTGAGCGCCTTCTCAGAATAGAAAACAATTAGGGAAATTAACTGAAATCATTACAAACGCTGAGTAGAGATCTCTAGAAAAAGGCAACATCTCCCATGTAAAATCCATTATTAGTAGTTAATTGCGAGGGAGCCCGCGTGGAGTTTGTTTCTAAAGGACCCCTGAAAACCAAAATCTCTGACTGTTACAAAAACGTTCTCCCGTTGGTGACACCTAATTGTGGTTGGCACATCTTCTCGCTGTTACAAATCTTTAATCTAACGAGATCGGAAACCTCTGTGGCGCTTGCATGAATAATTCAGCTTTTGTGCACAGGTTCCCTAAAATAAAATCTGCTGCTTATCAGACGACATGTGAATCATCACAAACAATAACAATGGGGACATGAAAGGTCTTGGAGAAAACCCTCATCTTGTCCCCGGGGGGCGGGTTAAGAGCAGACAATGAATTTGATAAGGGAGAAAGATGAAAGACCTGCCCTTGACTGCCGTGATTGAAACCCTTGGGAGTTTGTGAGGGATTATAGTTACACAAACCTATGCATCATGTTACACAATGCTATAAACATCATATCATATCAATCTATCTATCTATCTACCCTGGTCATATCCCTCGAGAGGGTTGACCGACAGCAAGACAAACGCATACACAAAAACAAAGAAAAAAGGAAAAAGTAGCAAAAAACACAAAACAGTTAAACCATGGCCAACCCAAATGCCCAAACACCCAAACAAGTTAAGCACCTCGGCACCCAAGTTGGTCATGCTTTCGTCCCTCATGAAACGGGACACAAGAAAGCGGCCATGTCACTCGGGTCAGGGTGACACAACACACTCTTCTGTTCAACAGCAGGGCCTGACCAGGGGTAAACCAATGAAAGCTGCTGGTTTACCCCTGCCGCATCATACGGGTGCCCTGCCCGTCCCTTAAAACGTCGCAACATTCGACTATCCTTTCAGAACAGACATCATATCACTTATACATGCACTAAAATCTCAGAAAACTGATTTACCGCTTGATTTCTTAAACAAAAAATGGATGTTTGATGTCTATAGCTGTCAATAGCGCCGCATGTGTAAAGCTCTTATATGGGCCACAGTGGAGTAATTGTATATTCCCACTCACAATTTTTAGGCAGCATATTTATGTGCACATAATATAATAATTAAACCGTTGGGAGAATATGGACAGTTTTGCTCTTGTTTGAAAGGAGGAGATCAAGGTTCTGACAGACAAGCTGAAAGAGGGTGTCGCCATATGCAGGCAATACACAAAGAGGTAAGTATTAGTTTCAGGAGCGAGCAGCAGCAAGTCAACTGCAGGAGAGAGAGTGGGAAAGGTGAGATGGCACAACATTCATTTGGACAGGTAACTTAAAATTAGTTTTATCTGGTTATATCAGTATCAGAAATATTTTATTAACACTCCACTTATTGAAACATGAATATTTTGTTTGTTTGTTTGTACATGATTCAATTGTTTGTTTGTTTGTAAATGATTCAAATTGAATCTTTTCTTCCGGCGCCGTCACGAATGGCAGCCACTCCAGCAGCTCCCGTGTTATTTTCGATTGTTCTCGATTGTTCTCAGCTCAGGGATGCTGCTGGAAATGTGAATTTCCCTTCGGGGATGAACAAAGTATCTATCTATCTATCTATCTATCTAATACAGTTACAAATATTTTTTTTTTTTGTGAATTAAAATCAAGCTTATAATGTCTAGGGTTTTTTTCTTCTTTCAGTAATATTGACTAAAGCAATAAACCCTTTTAACGAGTTTCTTTTTTGGTGCGACTTTTGTGTTCTGATATCTATGTTTTAAGGCAGCCACCCTGCCTTAAAACATATATATTAGAACCTTTTGGACTCAAAGCGCCATAAAAGCTCATTTTGTTTGTTGTTTTATTTGGAGAGAGCCATACCATTTCATGACAAAATTTAACAAAACTGCTAAACCTGCTCCCCAGACAAAAGCTAATTCTTTACCCCTTATTATTTTATGTGTGATGTTTGATGATTTGATCAAATCTATGAAATAATAGTAATTTCAGAGCCCGTGTACCATATAAATGGTTGTTTGGTTACCCCCAACTACTAAGGTTGTATGGATATTATTTCGTGCGTTGTGTCTTGGGCAAGTACAGACTGGTGGCGCCCATCCCTCAGGCTAACATATGTTTCCACCCGGTCTCGAACTGGGGAACTTTAGCGTGATCAGCGAAAGTGCGAACCAAATATACCACTTAAAATGTGTCTCCCTCCTATGATTACTTAAGAGTGTTGAGGCTCAGTTTTGTCCTAAATAATGGTTTCGAGAAGCGAGCAAAGCTCACTTGTAAAAATGTCACAAACGTTTGCAAACGAGGATATCGTATTTATTTTCGGTACAGAAAGCACTGGGCGAGGGAAAGAAGCAAGTGCTTGCGCTCTGTGCTCTGGATGCTTTTGCTTCTGCTTACAGTTTGTTCTGTGAGTTCTCATCATAAACCCATTAGTGAACATGGATTATTTAATGAGCTTCCATATAAATGATTCCTCAGTGATGTAGAGGCAAAACAGCATCTGATACACATTGACTGTTAAATGTAGCTAAAAATGTTCCCTATATATACTGGACCATACCACCAACGTTGTCAGTGTTGTATCTGCTTGGTGTGCACAAATGAAACGGCAGAAATGTGCATAGTCTTATGATTGTATACGAGCCAGATGTACAATGAAAAGCTCATGATCCATAGATTCTAGACCCCTGCTTTTGCCTTTTAACAAAGTTAAAGTGATCGTCAGCCCCACGAGAAATGTTTTCCATTGGCGTAGATATTAGCGTTAGATGAACTAACAGCACGTGGTGTCTGAAAACTAATCACTTTTAGACGAATCAGTAAGATAGACATTAATTTGATCAGAGACTAGAGTGCCTTTCCTTGAAACTTCGAAGGTCGGAGCCATGCGGCAAAGTTGATGACATCAAAATAAGGTTTGTATCCAGGATTTCCTTCAACATTGCAGAGTCGGGCATTTTTTGACAGTGTCCCTAATTTCTTAGTGAATAATGCATGACTATTGATGTCAAAAAGAAACATGAAGGAAGTGGACAACAAAGAAAGTCCGCAATTTGGGGCCTATCCAACTTAAGGTGGCTATGGGAAAGGGTGGTGAGGAATGGATTCCATATAATTGGAGTTCATTTGTTGTGGCGCGGAATGCGCAAGGTCCTACTCAAAGAATATGTATATCACTTTATATTTTAAAGTCCACATTTATTAAAAACAGACGTGGATTTATTCAAAATAGTGTATTTAGGGGTTAACTTGGTCGGGAGCTGAATAATTGGTTTTCAGTTTTTTTAGCACTGCTCTAGATACGAGCAATTCTAGTTAGGAAACAGATATAATCTCATATCTAGAGGTACTACTGTAGCATTTAAATTGAATAGCCCTTTTTTGTCTAAAAAAAATAATCAATTATTAAAAATCCCTTTCGCTTGAACTACGCTAAGTGAACAACTTAAGAAGCCTAATAAATAACAATTGTCAAGAAATGATTTCTCGTGCAACAAAAAATATTTTAGATGATTATCAAACACATTTTCAAAAACACACATCCACATATATACTCAATTAAGTCATGAAAATATAAGCAATACTGTATCTTGTTTGTGTCTAGAATATATACCACCGAGTTACCACGGGTATTTTTCACGCGGTGGTACTGAGGTACTCTAACATTGCCAAAGAGGCATAAAGCTCCAGTCTATGCTGTCACATCAAACTCAAGGTTCTCTCAGTGCTTTAAGGGGCCGAGGGACCTTGAAACTTGTTTTTTTTTCATCCCCGGGCTATTGATTAAAAGTAATAGCAAACCACCCTGTAAAATCCATTACACGAACAACTCCTAACCCTAATTGTTTATTTCCCCCAAATATTATATTGTTATAAACCATCTTACCAAATGCCAAATTATATTTTTTGCATGACAATCATTGTGTGCACCGCCCCCGTTTTCTATTGACCAATATTTCCCTGGGTCTACAAACGTTGCCCTACTTACGAACGAGGTTCTGGACGATTGTTCGTCAGTTGAATTTGTTCATAAGTTGCTTCAGTGCTATATTTTGTATGTTTAAGATTTATATAAGTAGGTTTAAGGCTTGTATAAGTAACCTGTATTGTTTTATACCCAAAGAATAAACGTTTAATAAAATGATATGCTCTATAAAGATAAATAAAGTTGAGTTTAACTTACTTTTGGAAGGTGCGCTTCAAGAGTTAGGCGACTTCCTCCTCCGCGGTAAAAAGTGGGCGCATTAATCTTTCTTATTTCACTTTCATTTCAAAAGAAACTGCTCACCTCTTCTTTACACTTTACACCAACCATATTGAATGGATGCACGAGATAGTAAACAATAAAAATGTCAACGTTCTTAGTGCGCTAGAGATACAGTATAGAATGTTAACACACGAACTAGGGAGAGGATGCGGATTTCTTCTTCTGGGTGGATGCTGGGTGACTTCTCACAGCACCACACACCGGTAGCGGCGGAAAGAAGCACTACTATAATGTCCTATACTCGGAAAAAGGTGCACACAAAACAAATTCTAACTGACAGCAATGTCCGGATATTTTTCGACATCCCCCAAAAAAATATTCGTATCTACCGTTTTACGAAACTCGATTGGTCGTAAGTAGGGGAGCATCTGTAATTATGTCCCCAGTGTGTCCTGACCCTGACAACTACGCTTACCAAGTTTTCAAAGGGTAGACCCAAACCTGTTTCTTTAGTTTTATATTGTACCAAAATTTTGCAGATGCAAACACAGGTGCTCAAGGTCTTAGGGTGAGACGAGCAACTTGTAGTTCATATTTGGGCCCAATTTAAACAAAGCCAAAGTGAGTATGCAGTAAAAATCTCCAATTTCACTTTGCAGGGTCTTAAAAATAATGTTTCTCTAAACAAAACCATGTAGAGTAATACGAGCACTTTGGTAAAACACGTTTTCCACATTCTAAGGAAACTAAAGGGGGGTGTTTAGGGCACTTTTATTCTGTTATGGACGATAGTCAGATTCCATTTAGGTAATATGAAAACAATCTGGATTATAAATATTACATAAACATAAGAATTTCATATTTTTCCAAGCTTAAGGTTTACATAGCTGACTTTGAGTTATTTCAATCAGTTCACACTTACAGTATGTTCATGCCCTAACTAATGGGAAAAAGCGCACAAATGCATTCCACCTGTCTCCTTGACAAACTGTGAGGTCTACTTGACCTGGAAAGCTATGAAGAGAATATAGAAGCTAATAGGTACGAGGACAAATATGAATAAAAATGCTATTTACGGGTGTTTTGTTGGCCTGAGGATTTGAGTCTCATTACAGATGAACAATTTTCACATAAAGCTATCCGTTTCAAGAATTGTGGTTCTGTTTGCTCCCGAATGGCCGTAGCCAAATATTTGCAAGCACCACCTGCTATTTCCCATTCACATAGCCAGCTCCTAATTAAGCTTCTTTGATTTTCAACTAGGTGCTAATATGCTGGTGATCAAGCAGACTGCATCCCGGCCTTGGTACCGCTTCCAGTGAGGGGAGAGAACGAAGCAAACGTGAGTGTTCTTTTTAAGTAAACACTGGGCCGGGGCAGGAGGAGGTGACCACTGCGGTTTGGAGTAATGAGGACACAAAGTGGTGGCAAGACAAGACGCAAACATGCTGAGAGTACAGATGACGTGCTAAATGGAGGGTGATCAAGAGGGAATAAGAAAACAGCACAGTGCTATTTTCTTATGCTTTGTGTTCCTTTATTATAATAAAGACAACATAACAAAAAGTGATGGATCATTAATTTGCATTGACGCACATGGAGCTCAGGACGATGACATCAACGTAGTTCAGTGATTTCCAACTCATGAGCCATCAGGAAAATATACAATTTCAACTTTTTGCAATAAATGATAACAGCAACAAAAAAGGAACCTGGAGAATGAGTTACTTTGTCTTGTATTTATTAAATAATGGTAAAGAATTCTAAAGCTTTTGAATCAGCTATATTTCATGTTGACAATGTCTGTGTATTGTTTGTTAATCCACCATCCATTGCAACCTGGCCATCCTTTTGATTTGATTTTTATTTTGTATTATACTTTAATGATTTCATATATTATTTTTTATTTTATTTTTTGGTAATGCAACATCCGTTGCAGCCTGGTCATCCAGGAAGGGGGATTTTTCTCATGTGCGGTCCCTTCTCAAAGCTTCTTCATTTTCCTCATGCTAAGATTTTTGAATTTTTCCTTGCCCTCATGTCGGTTTTAGATCAGGGAATGGTGTCATAATAGTCTGTAGCTTGCAATAGTCTGTGCAGTCCTTTGAGTCTCCTTGTGGTTAAGGGCGTCACAAATAAACATGACTTGACCTTAAAAAAAAAAAACTAAGTCATGTTTGATTACCCCTTTTTTTTCAATACAACTATTAATACTGCTAACAAAATTGAACACAACTACTGCATAAAATTCCACCAAAAATCCAAATAACAGGAAAACAAAGGCGGCAAGTGCTGAGACTAACCATTGTCCTTAATCCTACAATTTAACAAATTGGTTGAGTAACATCGACATGGACTTGATTTAAAACAAAAATAATTCAACATATATCATTGAGAGTGTTTACATTGAAACATAATAATTTCACATAAAAAGAGGCCACTGGGTACTGAACTAAATAGCACCATTTTATTTCCTGTCTGACATGGACCAAGAGATTAATTCAGGTATGTCTAATTGTTGTTGTCAGGGTTACTGATGTTTGGAACAAAAAAGAAGATCAGGAGAATTTATTAATTGTATCTGTGCTTTGTAAACAAAAGTTGCTTGTTTCAGTGTGGAAGATGAAGAAAACCACACTAGTCTTCTGGGCGTTTGAAACGATATGTAGGAAAACACGTGCCTTTGCTAAAATATCATATTTTTGTCACGGTTGCCATAGCGCCCAATTGACACCGCCCGTGTGGCACCAGCTGCGGCTCGTTGACAGATTGGCTTTCCTGCTATTTAAACCCAGTCCTGTCACTCTCCTTTTGTCAGTCCGTCAACGAACCTCTGCCCCGCAAGACGTGGGTTCTGACTCGGTCCTTGTTTCCTGTTGGTAATTCCTGTCCGATATTGTTCCCGTTTATTTTGTCCTGTTTTATATCGGTTTCAAGTTTCATCCCCGTCTATTTTTGTCCCATTGATTATTCTATCCAGTTTTCATTAACGTCTAGTTTGTCCTGTTTAATTTCGATATCCTGTTTCATTATCAATCCTGTCTGTCCCGTCCTGTCCGGTATCGACCCGATCTGTCCGATATCTACTCAGGCATTTGGTATCGTTCTCGTCGGTGTCTTTCCACGCCAGACCAATGCCCAACGTCCACGACTCCCTATTTCCCGTAAAATAATACGCTTGTGTGAGATACGTCACGCGTTGGGGTCCTGATCCAGTTCTGGTTCTTGCCAGTTTTCTTTTTCTTACAATTATCGTGCTAAAAATGTGCTTAAAACAGCTTTTAAGTTGAAATGAATCTGTCTAACTGTGGGGAAAAATGCTCCAGCTTGAAAGCTTGGCAAATGAAGAAAAATATGTAAGTAGACTGTACAATAAAAAATACAGTAATAAAAGGGTGAAATTGATTTCATTATTAAAATACAGATTTGATGATGAGAACAAAATGGTGGAAGTGCAAAGGTTGTAATGACAAAACATCAGACTTTGTTTATCTTGTAAATTGAGGACTCTCTCTATTCTCAAAAAAATTGTCAACGTAAAAAAATAATTGTTTCTCCGTTTATATAAATGTGTGAAAAAGCATATCTCCAAATGTCATATTTTCATCCTCCTGACAATATGAAAGTATAACCCCAAAATAAATGGAAATATCATTGTTTCTTGCTCAGGGAGTTGCCATGTTGAATGTCCTGTCTAAAAAAAAATGCTATTATATGAACATTGAACACTGTAGTATCGATTCATTTTTGGGTGGCTGTTGCGAAATTCTTATAACCTATTATTCATCAACATGGACTTGTCTTTTAAAATAGATAAACATCAAGAAAGTATCATTTTCAACTCATTCAGCAATAATTCTACTAATTTGAGGGTCAACAATTTACAGCTCTAGAGCCACATGTGGCTCTTTAGCACTGGCCTAGTGGGTCCCAGGAACTTTTTCAGGAATTATCAAAATGGAAACATATACAGAGTGGAATAGGGGGAAATTACGTTTTTTTTTTTACATTTTGTGGTGTTCTGTAAAAGGACACGTCCACCACAAACATTTTTAATGTTTCCAGTACTTTTTACTATAGACATGAAATGACTAGCTTTTAAGTATGTGTGACCGATCTTCTCTGAACCGTGCAGGTCCAACATATGAATAACCCTTTTGGTTTGGATTTTTAGTTTTATATGTATACATGCATTTAATTTTTTTTTCCGGCTCCAGCCATATGTGTTTTTTTTTTGGTCTGGTAAGGCTCTTTCAACATTTTGGTATGGTGATACCTGCACTAATTTGTCAATTTGTGCCATTGACGTTTATTGACAGGTAGAAAATAAAATGCTCTTTCGTTAGATAGCAGATGGTGCAACATTTACCTGTGCATCCACTTTTTGTGTTATTTTGATTTGATGGTGCATCTTGCAATTTTTTCCCTCTCCATTGCAAAATATTTTCTCAACAAAGGTTGGGAAACACCACACCAGCCATTCAACTTTAAGACAAATCACACACACGTCCAACAACTCCCAGCATGCAATGTGGTGAGATGGTTGCAGATTGGCTGCAGTGACCAAAAAGCCCTATTGTGTCATTTTCTCCACAGCTTTGATTTGCATCCCCCACTGACTTCATCCCCTCCTGATGTCCTACTCACCACATTCGCTTCCTTGGTGGAAGACAATGTTCTTTGTTGGAGGCGGTCACCCCCAGAGCCAGCTGCATCACAGTAATATATTTCTGGTAATTCACCATGGTACCGTCCACCGCTACGGAAAATCCCAGGGAAAGAAAAGTGCAGGTGATCATATATGAGTCTTCTTCTTATTCCCTGGTATCCGCCGCCCGTGCTGCGTCTCCCGGGCTCGGCAGCGGTAGCATCAGCAGCGCATCGCCATTTGCAGAGCCCAAAGACTGACAGCGGAAAAAAAGCCCAAGGAGCTCAAGGCAAGGTGTCGTGCCAAGGCGACCCATGTCTGCAATGACACTCGCACCGCAACGCAGCTCCCTTCCATCCGATCGCTCGCTTTTTCTTTCCACCTTTCCTCCCTCCCGTTCCTGCCGTCCGTTTTCCTCTCTCTTTCCTTTTTTTATGCTCCTAACCTAACACGCTCCGGACATGAACGGATGCTTCTTCCTCTCCTGGTTTGCCGACACTCTCTAGAAAAAAAACGCTGCAGCGTCCAGGCGTCTGTATGTATGTGCGGGTGTGAGGTAGGAGAGGAGGAGGGAGGGCGGTGAAGAGGGGAGGTTTTCATTTTGGAGATGCACGGTAGTAGTAGTAGTCAGGGGCGTAGCCGAGATTTCAGAAATGGGGGTGGGGGGCTTATTGATGGGGGTAGTGTGGAGTAAGCGAACTTTTATGAGCCAATGATTATCCTGTCACATTCAACTACTTTTCTCCATTGATGCAATCCAGTGACGTGCAGCGAGGTTCGTGTTCTGTGAGGCACAGTCGGATTTACGAATAAATCTAGCTACAGTGGAACCTCGGTTCTCGATCCGTTCCAGAACCCTGTTCGAAAACCGATTTGTTCGATCACGGAAATCATTTTTCCCATTAAAAATAATGTAAATCGTTTTAATCCGTTCTAACACCCTGAATGTTTACCATGAATGTTTAACGTTAACATAAAGCTAACCCAGGCTAATCGTACGTTCGCGTTATCGTAATCTTCTGTACGAAAGATTACGCTAACATGAACGTGTAAAAATTAAAAAACACCCGGGTCTCCACAACGAGTGGTGAGCGGTTCATTGAAAAGGGGGCTCCGTTCCAACACCCTCAATGTTGGGCTCCGTTCCAATACCCCTAATGTTTAACGTAAACTTAAAGCTAACCCAGGCTAATTGTACGTTCGCGTTATCGTAATCTTATGAATAGGATTTCTTACCTTTGTGGTGGTCAGCAGAAGGTGCTCGCACACCTCCTTCATATTTGGCTATTATTTCTTTCTTAAATGCAATAGTTGTACGCACTACTTTTCTTTTTTCACCTGTAGCAACTTTGCTGTTTGCACTGACTTTCTTCGGAGGCATAATTAGGGGCTAAATCACTTCGTACACCTATATTAAAAGCGAAAGCAAAACGAAGCACGTCCGCACGCGATAACAGTTGGTGACGAAAAGAGTGATCTACACCCGTACGCCGCTCAGCATCGCACCCTAACGTACGCACTCACGCATTACCGGCGTTTGAACTCCGATTTTTTGACCGAACAGCGAAGCAAGAATTTTTCGAAATTTTTGGTCGTACTCCGATTTGTTCGAACTGAGAGGCGTTTGAAAACCGAGGTTCCACTGTATATCGTATTCATAGTTTGATTGACAGACCAAGAAAGCAAAGAATAAACCACAGGTACTGTATATGCAGTTGTGGGTCCAACCCAAGAGCCCCTCCAAATTATAACATATTTAAAACTATTTTCTTTAGTAAAGTAAAGGACAGTGTGGGTGTAAATATGATGAAAAACGCTAGTCAATACTTCTCTGGCTTGAAATGGTTCAGTCCATTTGATTCCTAGCACTGCTCTAGCCCCCATCCCTGCTCCTCTTTTGCTCAGGGACTGTAGAGGCTCCGGTGTTGAATACAATGCATTGTCTAATAAATTCCATGCTTGTTCTTCTGTATGTGTATGTTTGTGTACTCTATCAGAAATAAATGAGTAAAACTGGGCCTGGCATAGTAACTGTTATGATTTGATGGTAGTTTTTAATGAACCTACAGCAAGCCGGCTAGGTGATTAGCGCGCAGCCCCACGTGTGGAGGTCAAGGATTCAATTCCACCTACCCTTTGTGGAGTTTGCATGTTCTCCCCATGACCTCGTGGGTTTCCGTCCACATTCCAAAAATATGCATGTCAGATTAATTGGCCGGTCAAATTGTCCCGAAATTTTATGTATATTTTGCACAGTTTTATTGTGCCGAGTAGCAGAATTAGAAGAAACATCTTTCTCTGAACATGGAATTGGGTGCTGTGTTCCATGAATGGCACTGGAAATAATGAAAAGAGAAATTAATAAAACTATCATTCTTGACAGCATGCTTGTAGGATGCAATAGTTTGAAATAACCTCAAAAAATTCAAATTAAAACACTTGTATCATAATTATTTTCTTCAATTAGATGAATGAAAATGTAATAAATCACTTTGAGACTTGTTTTAATGTACGCATTAAAAACTATTAGTAAAAATTAATTTGAATGCAAAGAAATAAACAGTTTGTACATCAAGAATTACTAATTCCGTAAGCATCACGTTTTTTGTGGTTTAATGCGGTCTATTGGTCTTAACAAAGTAGTGTTTTGTATTTTTAGTGACTAATCGCTAAGAATAATGCAAAAACTAACAGATGCTTATGCGTATTTTTATATTCTACATTCTTCTACATGTGTTGCCACGCCATTTGTTACTGAAAACCTCAAACAACTACTCAATAAATCTCTTAAGTCTAGCAATTGTCATCACAAAACCAATTGTGTGTATTATTTAGCACCTCCTAGTGGTAAAAAGATTAAAAGAGTTGGCAAAACTACATAAACTTTCATATAAATGTGACTTTTCTAAAATATTAAAGGACTAAAAAATGAATTTATTTTATATGACATGAGCCTCACTTAGAGGGAGCTGACATTATTGTCTGCCATCATGCTGCTATGGGAACCACAAAAACCTGGTGAAAGGCTGCACAAAAAAAGAAGAAATAAAATAACGTGTTTTGGTCATTTTAAGTCCCCATAGTTTGGATTCTTCTTTTGACCACTTGTTTTCGCTTCCACTACAGCGATCTTTGGTGGTCAAATAATACACACTATGCCTTTAAGAAATTATAAGAACATGATTTTACTTGAGAGTTTCAAAAGTGCAAATTGTTACACAGAATTGTGTATTCTGTAGTGTACACTACCCCAAAAATGTTTCTGTGAGCGAGTGCACAACCTCCATAGCTCCTTTTCAGCCTGCCGTGAAAGTTTTCTACGCATTCAACCCAATCTGTTGACTTTCATTAGCAAATTACAAGGTGATAGATTGTATCCCAACAGAATAGTTTCTTTTATAATACAAGTCTTGCCTTGAACTGCAAACAGTGAAGGGAGATAGCTTTGCCTCTCTATTGTGCCATCATACTTCTACCATTTATGCATAATTCAAATCTGCCATCTTTTATATTTCAAACTCTCTGACACCTTACTTTCGAAACACATTCTCTCCTTCGAATTAATATGGAACGGATGGGAAAAGGAGAGGAGAGAAAACCTGTCAACTGAGATTAGCATCAGAAGATAGTGATTAGTAAGTGATGTCGACTTGTATAAATGAAAACCACACAAACCGTTTGTTCACCGATAATGTTTGATGTTTTGTCATTGTGGGTAAACACGTAAAACATTTACTCTTTTCTTTTTAGAAACCTCACAGGGGTCTGCTGATGATGAATAATTTCCGTGTGATCATCTGCTATTCTTGCAAGTCTGACAGTGCGCAACAGTGCCGCGTATTCAATAATTCACTTCGCGCGGAACCTCAAATCACCTCTGTCGTACACGCCACCTTTTGCCAAACTTAGTTGTCAATTGACCGCAATTGGGTTATTTTTCAATCAATAGTGGGAATCACTGCTGCTGTTTAGAGTAAGTTGATCGGTCTAGACTTGGTCGCTGTGGGGGCAGCAAGTCAGGCTGCCTCTTCGCCTTTATATACAACTTCTGACTGAGGGAAATACTGGGAAAAAGTGTCAGGAGGTTGGAGCGAGAATATTATATTTAGAGACAGTGGCTAACATATAAAGCGGCACAGGATAGTATACAGTACAGTATTCATGGTTGGTTTACAAACAAGAACAAAGCTAACAGGCGCAGATTAATACAATGGGTGAAGATTAACCGCATTTGTTGCAAAGATATGTGGAAGATATACATTATAGAAATAATTCCGGTGAAAAAAAGAAAAAAACATGTTTGAATGTTTTCTCAACTTCCCTTGCTGCAGAGCAGTATTTTTTCTTTTTTAGATAAGCCTCCATTGTTAAGCAGAATCAGTTAAATTGTATGTGGGCAGGCTTTTGACTTGGAAATTGTCATTTGTGTCACGGTTGCCCATTGCCCTCTATCGGCCCCGCCCATTTGGCGCCAACTGCGGCTCGTTGCCTGATTCCCTCCTATTTAAGCTCATTGCTCTCACTCACCCTATGTCAGTCCGTCAACGAACCTCTGCACCCACAAGACGTGTATTTTGATACTGTCCGGTATCCTGCTCGTGTATCCTGCCCGGTATCAATCCAGTCTGTCTCGTCCTGTCTGATATCTGACTCCAGTCTCAAGTATCTGGTATCGATTCCATCTATCTCGTCCTGTCTGATATCTTGTTGCAGTCTCCAGTGTCCGGTATCGATCCCGCCTGTTTCATCCTGTCCGATATCTTGCGCCAGTATCCGGTATCGATCCTGTCTGTCTCGTCCTGTCCGGTATCTTGCTCTAGTATCCGGTATCGATCCAGTCCAGCTCGCCCTGTCCAGTATTGATCCCATCTGTCCGGTATCTGCTAATGCATCTGGTATAGATCTCGTTTGCCTCTGGCTTCCTGTTTTTCTGCGCCGGTCTTCTATCTCACTTCTTACGCCTAGCAATCGCCGAATTACTGGCGTTCACGCGCATGACTGCCCCGTTCCCGTAAATAAAGCTTGTGTGAAAACGTTACGCGTCTGGGTCCTCCGTCTGTTCTGGTTCTGACAATTTGGGGGATAGTTTTGAGTTAACTTTTAGTAATTTTCAAGAGTTTGTTGTTGAATGGATAGCTTTGTCTTCACCGTGGATGCCTAGATTGTAGACACCAAGATTGAGGTTTATCATTCTTGGAAACAATTATCAGTCATTTCTGGATTGAATTATTGTTGGGTCAAATCCAAAAACGTAAATATCACACATAATCTTATTTTTTCTTAATTCCACATGAATTATTTGGATTACTTTCGACCTACCAGTTCCCCAAGTGTTTGATCCCCCAAAATAGTATCCAAGTAGAATTGTAAAACACGACCTGTTTTTTTAATGACTCCAGCTACGACTAATGGAGTCGTTCTCGGACCATTGATGAATGTCCTTTCAACACACTCCATCACTTCCCGCTGATGAGGATGCCAGTCAGATGATTATCAAGAATAATGAGGCACTTCACTCATTAGCAGACGTCTGCTGATGAATCTAACAAAGATGAGTAGCGGGTGGAAATACTCATAACTTTTGTTGTTTAGATTTAGAGAGCACATCGATGTAAAAATGATCACTGTAAAATCATCTGTGAGAGGCAAATATTGTATGATTTTCAGGAAGAAATATAATCAAAATCAGACACTGTATTTAATGAGACCTTAAGACTCTGTATAGCACTCATTTTTTTGTGGTTTTAAAACAGTTGGTGCACAAACATTGTTCGATAATTATAAAATGTCATTGCATATACAGTCAATTACATTAGTTTTCCAGTAATATCTGTTTGACCATCATCTCATTAATAATTTGGTTATTGTTAATACGCTCCCTGGTTGTTTTTGTATTTGTGTGAAGCATTTACTCAAATTTTGTGTCTGAATATTTGTCAGAACACTCTTAAATTCCAATGAGTTAGTTTTCTGCCCATGGTCATTTTGGTAAATTTCCACTATTCACAGGGACTTATCTTTCAAACCACTCCTATGTCTTATAAAATACCACTTCCCGGTGCTTTTTTGGTTAACATCCTCTCCTGATCAAGCCCATAATATAGTCTTTTTTGTTTTATTTTATTTGTTTTGTTTTTGTCACGATTATCGATGCAGGCTCTGATTGGCTCCCTGTCCCTAGTTAAACCCAGTCCTGTCAATCCCCTGTTGTCAGTCTGTCTGCGAATCTCTGTGTATACAAGGCAAGCTTTTTTCGACCCTGACTCCCGCCTGTCCCATTTTTGCTCCTGTTTGTCTCCGGCTATGACCTGTTTTGATCCCGACCGCATCTACTCTCCCGTCCCGGCTTACGACCCATTTTTGTTCCCGACTATGTCTACTCTTTTGTCCTGGCTTACAACTCGTTTCCGACCCCGACCACGCTTGCTCTCCCAGTCCCGGCTACCGACCAGTTTTCCGTCCCTGACACCGCCAAAGCTCCCTACAGATGATCCACTTCCGTGTTCGGATCACAAGCCGAGTGCGAGAGCGACTCGCTTCCCTCGTCTAACGAACACCGGATCGTGGGCGCAGTCCTTCCTCTTTCTTTCAATAAAACTTGTGGTAAACGTTATGCAATTGGGTCCTGTTTCGGTTCTGGTCCTGACAATCCTCTCCCGATCAAGCCTATAATATAGTCTTTTTTGTTTTATTCCATTTGTTTGTTTTGTTTTTTGTTGTTGTACTGTGTTTTACAGTAATAAAAGACAACTACTATGCTCCAGCATCAGCGTTTGTACCAATATGAAAATAGATGAAGGAAACTCATAAGACACAAACAAATTTCCTTCAAAAAAGTAGAACTGGAACATGCAGAAAAGAACTGTTTTTCTTTAAGATAGAGAAATACATATTACTTATATGTGAATTAGGGCATTGACCTGTTTTCAAACCTCGTTTTTTTTTGTGGGTTGTGGTCAAAACTGGACCAAGTGTAATAGACTTAAAACACAGTTGTTATTTGCTTGTAGCCTTCTAAAGGCCAAAGCTATCTTTAGATAGTCTTCTAGCGGAATACTCTGTTTTTAATGGCTTGGACTGGGGCTTTTTGCTAAAGCAATAGAGCGCCTGATTATAACCAGTAAGTGTGTTCGGGTTTTAGAGAATATGAAATAATGAGGTATGAAAAAATAAGTAAAAGAAATAGGAAGCGCTTCACTTTCACAGTGAAGTAAACAGTTTGACTCAGTACCTAGCAACAGTGGGATGCTTGCTAAAAATGAGACTCGTGATGGAGGCTGGATTATGATCCCAACCCCACTGCAACCACGATTCGTCAAGAAAAATATTCTTGAAGGAAGGGTATTGCAGCACACGGCATTACACCGATTCTCACATTGCAGACTACTGAGCATATAGCTCTATAATCTGATTGGGCATCATAAAATTCACCAGTTCCCCGAAACGTGAGTCATTTATCAGGCTGCTTGCGCCCAACCCTTTCGATAAATATCAATTGCCGCATAGAGCTTATTGCCTTTCAATCTCTCTCCAACAACAACGGTAATTGCTGGATGTTGACTTCCCCTAACAGAAAGAAAAAAATGGATTAAGAATACGTTTGTCAGACGGAAAAAAGACCCTTCCACGCCCAGCTAAATATCACAAGTATGGCTGTCTCCGCCTTGTTGTTGTGATGTTGGTGTAATATATAGTTGACAGTTGAGTGGTGCATGGTATCCGCACAATTAGCAGACTCATCCACAGCGGCTATGCTTTTTTTTTTCATTAACAACACTCTTCTCTGTGACACAGTATGTCACATTCAGAAGACTTTAATCATATACTCCCTCAAGTAAACATCAGATACTGTTCGCTTCCATATCGGAACTCACTCTCAGTATGGTCCATAGAAACCCCAAATCATATAGATTGTGTGTTTGGGTGTTCATCGGTCACTCAGTGTGCACGTGAATAGGCAATCTGGGTACCAGCTCTTGTATTGCAGTCAGAAGCCCACCGCATACTGCAGCAGCGGCATCCCCCTCTCAGCATCCATACACTAATGAGTCAGCCTGGCCAATCATTACCTTCCTTTTGTGTGAAACCACTGCTGACATCTTCTGCTCTCCCCCACAATCTTGTGCAGGCTCTCCTGACGCATTCAAGTGTTCTTTTTCCGTAGCCAGCAAACAGGCCAGCAGGGGGCTGCCCTTCTTTCTCATGTCCTTCCACTGGCTCGTCCACTTTATTGCATGCAGCAATATTCAATGCTGGCTTGTTTGTGGAACTCGCTGGCTCCGGTTCCCAGAGGAGGCAAACCTGGCTGGGAGCCCTGAGAACCTCTACTGCCGTAGTTCTGTGATTTATTGGTTTTCCAACCAACAAAAGAGGAAATTCAAGTCCTCTTCACAATTAAAACACTGCAGCAAGTGGATGGCAGCAAAGATGAAACGGATATATACACAGGCATGCACACGGTCACACCTCGGTGCTGTCGCAGTGAATTCTCTGTATGTGCTGTGAGGTGAGTCATCAAGCTCACAGTTTCACTTTAACCCTCCCGGGCTCCGCCTCTCAATCCCGCCAGAGGCTCATTTTCGTCATTTATGGATGAAGCAGTGACATCACCACCGCTGTCTTCTGTATACATATAAGGCCTCGGGTCTGTTTCATGCATACATCAATGCTCCTGAGGAGGAAGTGATTCATCCTGTTTTCCCTGGAGCTTCTGCAGGAGTGGGAGATGGCCGCTCGCCCACTAGATGACGCTGTTTTCTTTTATTTTTAAGGAGTAAAACCAATCCCCCTCCATTGTGGGTTCCTCATCTGAACAATCTATCTATTATGCGAAACCTCACTACGATCACAGAGGTCCTGGAGTCCACCCGGGCCGACATAAATGTGCAGGGGACATCAGTTTTGGAATATGGAGAAAAAAAGGAGTGCCCAGAGAGAACATGCAAACTCTGAACAAGGAGGCTGTTACCTGGAATTGAACCTAGAATATTTGAACTCTAAGATGGTGCTAAGCAGTCTGAACTAGTGAATAACTAGTAACTTTAATTTGAGCTAAATTTCTTGTACTTCCATTGTGATTCCACAGTTGGCTACTAGCTTAATTATAGGCAGTGCAAATTACAAGGAAAAGAAAAGGAAATGTTCAAGCACACATAGTGATTCAATTTAGTACTCTGTATTTTTTTTTTTTTTTTTTTTACACTTTCCGCTACGCATTTATATTTTGCATTTTTCTATCGTAATTATTGGAGTACATTGAAAAACTATGAGGCACTTACTTTCTATCTTATTGTTCTGTGAGGCAGCTTAAGATGTATTGTATTAGAATGCGGTCTCTGGACCGCTGTGTGTTTTGCTGTCATGTGAAAAACACTTTACTTCAATATTCTTTTTTTTTTTTTGGAGGATATAAAAAATGTTATGCCGGGATACATTTTTTGTTATGAGAAAAACATTTATTTAAAATTTTCTTTTATTTTTTCTTGAGGATAAAAAACTTTTGTACCCCCAAAAAACACATTTTGGTGGATTTTTCTTTTTCTTTTACATGAATACACCAATATTTTTAATATTGGTTGGTTTAGAAAACAATTAACTTTTCATAAAACATTTAAGGACGTTTTAGATAACAAACAAACAAAAACAAATTTCTGAGATTTTTCTCCTCATATAAGAGCAACAATAGTTTTGACACGGTTGCCATGGCGCCCAATTGGCCTGCCTGTGTGGTGCCACTTGTCGCTCTTTTACAGTTTGGCTTTCCTTCTATTTAAGTTCAGTGTTGTCACTGTCTGTTTGTCAGTCCGTCAATGAACCTTTGCCCCGCAAGACTTGGGTTCTCACTCGGTCCTATTGCCTGTTGGTATTTCCTGTTCCCGTTTATTTTTTCCTGTTTAATATCTGTTTCCAGTTTTGTTCCCGTCTATTTTTGTCCTGTTCATTATTCTCTCCAATTTTCGTTCCCGCCTAGTTTGTCCAGTTTAATTTCGATATCCTTTTTCTATACAAATCCTGTCTGTACCGTCCTGTCCGGTATCGACCCCATCCGTCCGATATCTACTCGGGCAATCGGTGTCGATCTCGTCGGTTTCTGGCTTCCGGTCTTTCCACGCCAGACCGTTGCCTAACGTGTACGACTCCCCATTTCCCGTAAAATAAAAGCTTGTGTGAGAACATCACGCATTTGGGTCCTGATCCTGTTCCGGTTCTTGACAAGTTTACCCATTTGCATTAGCTTTGTGACACAACCTAAAACATGATGTTCAGTTCAATGATGGACACTAATTCTCCAGAGGTGAGATATTTTTAGGGGTCTAAACTACAGTATTTAGAAATTACATATCGATAAAAATGCACCTGTTATTTTTAATCGACATTTATAACCGACTTTATAACTCTAACAGACAATTTTGCCAATGTATGTAAGCCAAAAAGAGGTATGAATGACAGCTGGGAAGGAAAATTTGCAAGCATTAGAGAATCGAGACTGAAAAAGGAAATGAGCCTGTCAAGGTTTTTCCCGTCATTAAAAATCTGTCAGCTGTTTTTAAAGGAAAAACTTCCCTGCCCTCTATTTTATTGTGTTTAATCACTCATTCCAAGTGCAGTTAAATCAGCAGATTAATTTCTGTTCAGACGAGATGACTGTTCTCTGCACCTCAGCGAATTAAAAAAAAAAAAGTTTACTAAAGCAATATTTCAGCTGACGGCATTTAACTGGATTCAGTCAATTTCACATCTGTTCCCGCGGTGCTCTTTAACAAGGCAAGGCAACTACTATCCGGGCCCTTTTTTGTGCATGTTCAGCCAGGGGACGTGCTCTCTGATTCAGCACCGAGCTCACCAGAAACTAAACCGACCTGAACCGACACAGTTTATAATCTACATTTCGGTTCACGATGCACAAAGTGTGGTCGTCGACAAAAACGACAAAACCTTTGTTTCTTAGCAAGCGGAGCCGCCGACGATCCTGACTGCCACGGAGGGACACACGCTGGCACCGAACCATGGAGCCTTGAGGCGCTTGGCGTCCTACTTTCTCTTAGATTGAATAAACAAACGATTATGCTATTTTAACGCCTCTATATATGCTTACTCGTCCTTGACGGACCGCCGACTTTCTTGCGGTAACTTCAACGCGTGCAAACTGAAGTCAGGTCAAAGACCAAAAACAAAAAATCAGCTGGAACCTGCCCAAATAAATCATCAAATACAGCTCATAAACAATTTCAAGAGGACTTACATAGCCTTGCAAGTGGTCTGCGTGATGTTAGCCGCCTCTGTGACCATTCAGTGAATGTGTGTGCTACAATGTGTGTGTTGCTGTCATCTTGACATGTGTGAACGTGTGTGAGTGTGTGTGCAAACGCGTGCCAAGGGCCACACCACTGGGTTTGCTGTCACAATGCTGTCACACATTAAAGAGGCCTCCTTAACGGTCTGGAGAACATATCAGCTCGTCTGTCCCGTCACTTTAAGCTCATCGCCACCCGCCTCGCACACGCAGACACGCAATATCTACGCAACTTTACCCGCCCCACCCCTTTTGTCTGGCAGCTGGGCGAAGGGTACTCTCCGGGGGTCCACACTCATGCAGTCACTTACTTGTGGTGCACTTGCAAAGTTTCGGTGCTCTCATTTCAAATCAATACCTCAAATTGACCCTGTTCAAAGTCAGGCAAGGCGAGCAGATAGAGATATTTCACTGTTTACGGTCCACGGATTTCTTAACCATCTGGGTCATCAGGGCACCACTGAGGATGCGACACTGGACAGCTATCAGGTTCCTGGCCTGGGTTTGGGTTTTGGCAAAGTTCTATTTTTTTCTTTCTACCGCCCCTCATGCCTTCTTGGACTGGGCCCTTATCTCTCTGATTTGATTTCCCCCTATGTTCCTGCAAGGAGTCTCCGCTCGGAAAATGCTGGTCTACTTGTGACTCAGAGAGCCAAGAAGTCTGCAAGCTCGAGAGCGTTCTCCACCCGGTGCTATGGAATTTTCTGCCTCCGGAGATAAGATCTGTAACCTCAGTGGAGGTTTTTAAATCTAGACTTAAAACACACTTCCATTCAAAAGCGTATGATTGCTGTCCACCTCATATTTTGTATTGTCCTGTCTTTTTCCGACTGCCAGGCTGGTGGTGATACGAAGGAGAAGGACGATTTGAGATGAGTCAGCACACCAGCGTCTGACCTGAAGCATGTCAACGCCTGCATAGACCAGGTGGCAGAGATGGGAAGCTGCGTCATTGCCATCATGGACTTTCTGGACTAGTGTACAGGCTGGGGGCGTTGTTGCTGTCATGCACTTTACGGACAAATTTCAATATGTTACGTTATGTTATGTTCTCTTTTATTGATGTTTACTATGTTTGTGTACTGTAACTTAATGCTAAATCTATTCCACCCTGGTCATCCTGGAAGGGGGGTCACCACTTGTGAGGCCCCTTCTCAAGGTTTCTTTTTTCCTCACGCTGAGGTTTTGAGTTTTTCCTTGCCCGCCTGTGGGTTTAAGATCAGGTAATGGTGTAATTGTAATCCTGTGCAGTCCTTTGAGACATTTTTGTGATTAAGGGCTGTATAAATAAATGTGACTTGACTTGACTTGTCCTGGAGAATAATATTGGCCAGTCCTGATGATCTTGTGATTGGACTATACAACTGAAGTTTTTGTCTGCGCACAGTTGACAACAGTTCTTCGTAGGGTCCAATGTGCCCTTTAAAGGTGTTGCGCATTGTTTTGTTTGTCACATAGGGCTACGTAGCTGATGCCTACAAGTTTCCTTGAGCATTGCATTGCCATGGCCTGGATTTTCCTTTTCACTTTAGTCCATGTCTCACAAGTGTAGAGGAAGATGGAAGTAACAAGTGATTGCATGAGTCTGATCTTTGAGTTCACTGTCATGTTCTTGTCCCTTCAGTTGGGTTTAAGTTCAGCAAGTGTGGCTATGGGTTGAGATATCTTGGCCATGATTTCTGTTCTTGACCCCTTTTCTGATATGACAGCTCCAAGATATTTAAATTTGGTGACACGTTCTTGCTCTTTGTGGTTGATGGTGATGTTTGTGATACCTTGCGTATCGTTGGTCATCACTTTGGTTTTACTTTTTGCAATAGTTCTTTGATTGCAAACAAACTTATGAAATTAATTAGTTTGACTTGTTTAAACAAGTTACATATTTATAACAACATTATAAAAAAGTCCTCTCACCCTGGCCACACCACCTCTTTGACCCGTTGCCCTCTGGTAGGCGCTATAGGTCCTCTAAAACAAGGACTAACAGGCTAAGAGAAAGTTTCTTCCCCAGGGCCAACCCCACCCTACTAAGCAAGTTAGGCCAGTGTCCAAGAACTACCCTGTAAATATCTTTGCCTATTTAGCCTGACATTCTTCTTGTCTTAAAATTCCAATTCTTTTTTTTTTTTTTTACATGATTATCATGACGGCCATGTCTGAACTTGTTGTAAACGATGTTCACTGTGTTGTTGTCAATGACAACGAAGGCATTTCTATTCAATTCTAAGCCAAGCATGAGTGTATGTTTTCTATATTGGATATATCTGGATTTAAAAAAGCCCAAAGATAAGGCCCTAGTGGCCTGCCTTTGCCTGCAATTGCTATGTTTTTCGACACACGAGTGCCTCAGTTCTCTTACATACGGTTACAAACTAATCAATGTATAGAACACATAGACAACTACACTCATATTATGTTTAAATTGTACCAAGCAAAACAATTTTGTATTAAAATATACACCCTCTCTGTTTATTGAGAACTAACTCAAGCAAAGGGAGCTGGGAGAGGAAACCACAGTATCCCCTTCATCATAAGTCGGGGACCTTTAGGACCCAAAGAGCCATAAAAGCAAAATATTACGATTTTTTTTAAGAGAGAGCCATACAAGTACAGTATTTTAAGAGAAAATTCAACCAAACTGCCAAACCCGCTCTCCAGGTAAAAGCCAAATCTTCAACGCATTTTGTTTCACTGTGTGACATTTGATCATCTGATCAAATTTATGAAAAAATAATCATGCCAGAGCCTGTGTCCCATATCAACATAAACATACCACTTAAAATTTGTCTCCCTCCTGCAGTTACTTAAAGAGTATTGAGGCTCATTTGGACTTGGCCATTTTTGTTGTAAATGATGGTTTCAAAACAAGGTACAAGCAAAGTTCTTATGTAAAAATGTCATGAAATACGGTAAAATAGAAAGATATTTCGGCGCAGCGTGAAGGCAATTTGTGTGCTGTGTGCATAACTCAGCCCATCCTACCGCTCACCCGATCAAATTGCTCTGGGTGCTTGGCTGGCATTTTGGGGTGTTTAAAATTTGTTCTGTGGGTTTTTTTGTCATAAAGTGTCACATCAATTCTTTAATAAGCTTCCATGTAAAGGATTCCTTATAGACAAAACGGGGACTGTTGATGTGACACCCTGACCTTGAACTGTAGTTTAAACTGCCCGTTAAATACTGGACTGAGCAATTGCAATTTGAATGTTGCTTCGGCTTCGTATGAACAACCTTCGGTTTTGCGCACACCTACATCGAAACTCCCTGGAGAAATTAAAAGTGAGTCTTATTTTATTTTCGAGCCATAAGTACTCATGAAAAGAGCCATATATGTCTCACGAGCCATGGGTTCCCAATCCCTGCCCCACACTATCCTATTATAACGACCTTCAACATAATTTTCACAAGATAATAACATCATGCTCAATTAGGGCAGTAACATAAAACTGTGATTTCTAATGATCCTCTATCTTACCTCGAGCCAAACTCAGGCTCAGTGTACATAGGAGCCAAGCAAACATATCCTTCAGAATTGTTTGGGAGTATGGGGAGCCCTGTTTTCTTCTCCCCTCCTGGATTTCCATCTGTTAAAGCAGAATATATATCAATTAGCCAAGTTCTCTACATTTAGAATGAAGTTATAAAGAAGTCAGTTTGGACTATGTTATACGGGGTCATTCCACAAAACACACTACAAATGAACTCACACACTTTTAATAGATTGCTTGCAGTCTTACTTAAAAATGTGATACGACAATGGATACCAAATCTGAAGTGTTTGAAGTGAACTAGAATGTAGTCAGTGACACAAAGTTTCTCTGATAAAAGAGCACTCATATTGGTGTAGCTCCCAGATGTCAAAGAGTTACAACAGTGCTGCTAAAATTAATGTAGTTTTGCCCTCTTTTAGTCCAACTGTGAGCTAGTCCAAGCATGAAATTCTAATTGAGAACACCCAGGGGTATCATATTGATTAGGGCGTTTGTATGCCACAGACAGACGGCCATATGCTGTCAGAGGCCAGTTCTAAAGACTGTCGGGCTCAGTAATCCCCTCAGCCTTCCCCGGTTTAAGAAGCTATTTTTTGCGGGCTCTTAGTCTGCCGGACTGCCTTAATACAAAGTAGTTTCCCGCTCCAGATATGTATTTCAATTGATCCTACTCTTGGATAAACTGCTTTTGTTTTCTCGAGTAAGTTCAAAAAAAGGGCACCAACATGTTGAAAAGCAAAGACATACACTAGCATCCGATTTTTCACAAGTCTGGCATGATCATACCTCCGCCGTCCAAGAGAAAGCAGGTAAGCAGGTGGGGAGAGGTCTCTTCCAAGACCGAGCAGAAAGAGCAGAACGCAGCGGGTCCTTTGGACGACAGTCGGTCCAGGAAGATCTCTGAGCGCCTTTTGTTAGACTCCTGCCCTAGGATTTCCTTGTACTCCCCAAGAGAGAAGACCTTATCGTAGACTAAGTAGGGTAGCACAGCATTGAGGTCCAGCTCGCTCACTAGTTTTTGCCTGTGCTGTTTGAGGATCTTGGCGGCCCAGCGCTCCTTTTGCTTGACGCACGGCTTCCTAGCGGATTTCTGATGCTGCTGATACTGCCGCTTGTGTTTCCTCACAAACCATTTCTTCCTCCCGCTGCCAAACATCTTCAAGTTGAACAGGCCCTCCAACACTTCGTCCACAGCTCTATCGGCACACTTCCCAAAGGAAGGCAGGTGCATATTTCATGCCGGGGAAGCCACCGTGCCAGCTCGTTTGGAGAAGCACACTTTTTTTTTGTTGTTGACCAAGTCAGGACGAGACAATCTGGACAGAAGCTGACTTCTAGCTGGGTACTTACCAAGACTAAGAAGATTATCATACTCTTAAATACACCAATGCTAACGGCTAACGTACTGAGCAGACACAATGTAATTCAAAACGCCCGGACCTGTTTTGTTATTGATGATAATGTAGCTCTGTAGATTTCCTTCATCCTAAAGGGACAGAGTGTAATATTTGACCACTAGATGTCACTGTATTTGTAGTGCAACTGAAAACGAATGTGGCTCAAAGTGACAAAAACACACAATTCTTCATCTCATTATTCTGCCCAGCCTTTCATATGGTTTGTTTTTTGGGGGTACAATCATTTTAGCTCCCTCTAGGTGAGCCTCGTGTTATGTAAAATAAATAAATAAGATTCTCGACCAACGATTATTTTTCTCAAAATCCACGTTTATGCAATAGTTCGTATTTTTGCTTATTGTTCAAATTGTTTAAGGGTGTTTTTAACCACTAGAGGGCGCTAAATAATACACAATGACACAGGCACAAGCTGAAAAGCATTTTAAACAGGAAAGATAGCAAGGTTAGTTGTTTTTGAAGTGACAGAAAATAATAATGAACAAAGCAATTAATGATTTTGTTTCTTTGAAGAAGGATTTTGGATTCTGATCTTGTCCGTCAGGTGTTCGTTAAATTCTGGGTGAGGTGAATGTTGGTAAATTAAAAGGCTGCAGATCAACTGCTTCTCGAGAAGGTTTTATTGGCAGAATATATCCTGGAGACCACCGCAATACAAGTCTTCAATCGAACAATTTTAGCAATATACTCCCAATGACATTTTGAAGCAAGACTTTTCTACCTTTTCTGAGGCGTTGTATGAGTCAACAGGAAACCGCAACTTCAGTTTGTGCGCCCTTAAACAAGCTTCCAGTTGCTTCACCTTTTCACAGTGTTTAATTCCAGGTAGCTTTTTGTAATCAGCGTGTTTTGTCTGACTGTGCCTCTTTATATTATATTCTTCAAAAACAGCCGCAGTGTGTTCTTGGCAAATAAGGTAGTTATTTCAGATTTCATTGAAAAAAATACAGAGGCTCGCGTGTTAAAAAAGTGTGAGTACCCCCTGATAAAAAGTAGCCACCAGATACAGTATGTGTGTTTAACAAGAGAGGAAATATCACCTTTGTCTCCAGGCTATATTATTAGTGTGAATGTGACCTCAGTTCAGACAAAATTATAATAGTTTGTCATATCGAGCCTAGGTCATGAGCAAAATCTAGCAGACCGAAGGAGGACACTTTAAGGGCAGATGAATGTGTTGTGTTGAAAATTATAATAAAAAGGTAACGCTGCATTAAGCAGAACGTCCTTTTGAAGAGCATTAGATACTGAAAGCTCACTGCTTACCAGAAGAGGGAGCCATTTGATTAAGAGAAGATTAATTCAGTGCTCATTCACATTTGTGGGACAATAAATGATAATTATCCTGTTCTACTGAATAAGATCATGGAAATAGAAATATTCAGTTTGAGAGTCAAAACAGGACATATTTTTTTGACTGTTGTTACTGTAATATAAGTCTTAAGGACAGGCGTTTCTGGATTTATTATCAACTTGGAAAGTTAGGACAAGCTGAAAGGGTGAAAAAAAGTCAACGGGAATGTGCCTTTTGTTGGTTCAATGCAATAGCCATCGTGCTGTTCCCTGGTCACTTGAGGAACTACAGACTTTAAGGAAAGTTAACCATCGAGCTGATCATGATGATGCAAGCAGATTTATTGCAGAGTAGAATTGCCAAGTGGGTAGCATGGCAGATGATTGGTTAGCGCGCCCACAGCAAAGTTCTGAGGTCATGGGTTAAAAAACAATCTAATCTTCCTTGTGCATGTTCTGTCGTTTGTCTCAAACGGTTTTAGTATCAAAACTATATGTTAATGTTTAATGTTGATCATTTTCTTGTAATGGGAGTATTATCACTTCCTTGTAGAACTGGCACAAGTATTAACGGTCAGCAATTGTATCACAAAATCATTGAAGTCATCCTAGAACAACGCAAGAAATGACAGGATTGGAGAAAGTCAAGTGTGTCAATATGGCTTCTATCGTGGTTATCTTTCATAATCGCAGTCTTCTGTTTGCAAAGCTTTTTATGGAGTGTGACTCGTAGTGGGAAGTAACAGTAAAATTTGAATCTTGACAATTCCCACCCACGACAAATATCCATTCATCATTTGAACTATTAATCATTACGTTTTGGTATGCAAAGCTAAATGTGCAGCTGTTAAACAAAGTGTCTTCTATGATTCATTTGAATCCTTTATGAAACCAATTTATAAATGCCCTTTATTGAAAAAAATATTTTACGATAACGTTGCGATGGTGCTATAAAATACAATACCGCCAAAATATGGGTAATTGATGGTAAATGAGAGTAGGCATGGAAAATCACGGTTAAAATCCTAAAAGTGTGGTCATATTCTGTTATTAAACACTAGATGCAACATTTTGGGGTTACTACATTTTATAATTCTACTTGTTAGACTTAATTTTAATCAAAATGGATAACAAAAAATGTATCAGTACATTTGGCATGCTATAGCACATTTCATATTTAACAACTTTTAAGTCAAGATGCATTTATTTGCATAGCTCTTAATCACAAACTATCTCAAGACTGCACAGGTCACAATTACATCCTCCCCTGATCTTAAACCAACATCGGGCAAGGAGAAACTCAAAAACCTCAAAATGAGGAAAATGGTGTACTTATCTACTTTGACTTGATCTTTAGCCTAAGATCAAAGATATAAACCTGGTAAAATAAACCATGATGACCAAAAGTTTTTAGTACAGTAATTCCTCAAATTTTGAATGAAGTGTTTTAATGGTAAAGGATAATAATAAGATAAGAAAATGATGTGATCGTTATAAAAGGTGGGGCATCAAAATGCTTTACTTTCCAGTACCTACAGTACATGGAATCATTGTATATGCATTAGAGTAAAATATTTAGGTTTTTTTTTGTGCCAATTTACTTAATGATCAATAGAGCACATTGCAACATTTCATTCTGAAAAATATCTTCTGCATTCCATTTAAAAATTCTCATAATGGTGCATGAACAATGCCTGGTCCTTCTTGTTCATATGCTGACAGGCTTTCTCCACATTCTTAGTTAGACCAGGCGGTCCACAGCTGAACACGCCAATCTTTGTCGCCTGCCAAAGGAAAAAGAAAAAAATACCGTCAACCAATGTTCCCTCTAAGCTGCAATCGCGCACTGCCCGCAAATTCTCAGCGCACAAGAAAATCTATCCAGCGCAATGTTCCCTCTAAGCTGCGTGTGTGCACGACTGCACACTACCCAGAGTTTTTCCGCGCACAAAAAAATCTAGCCAGCTCACAAAAATCAGGGCTCGAATTTGCTAATTAAGAAGCGAATTAAGTCAAAGTTACAGTGCATGAAGGTAAAAATACAAGGGTTCCCTTGATGTTGTGTTCTAAATGCGGTATTTGGAAGTCAAGGTCGAAGTAGAACGAAGTTGAGTAACGTCAGTACAGTTTTTCGAGAACCGGCTACTTCGGCTCGGCTCACAAAAAGGAACCAGCTCTATTCGGGTCCTAAACGGCTCTTCAGGTTGTTTTTCATCTCTATATGACCAAACATTATGTAAATTTATGCACAAAATGACTTAAAGGAAGGGAGAATAGAACAAAAACGAAAAAATACCAAAATGAAAAAGGAGTGAAAAGCTGAGAAAAAAAGAAACAAAAGAAAGAGAAAAAAGAAGGAAAAATTCAGAAAAAAAAAACAGAAAAAAAGAAAAGAAAGAAACAAAAGAAAAAAGTAAATAGAAAACAAAAAGAAAAAAGTAACAGCTAGGAAAAAATAAACACAATAAGATTTTGAAAACAGGGAAAAAGAAGAAAAAGTTTGTATTGCATGCAAATAATTTCCAATTATACCAAGTCAATCTTGTTGCCAACATTGTACTTCCACTCAAAAATGTGATTAAATACAGTTGTGTATCGAGCAATAAGCCCCCAAAAATGTTAGTATTATGCGACAAAAGATACCAGGAAAAAAAAGAAATGGAAATCTTGTTAAAGAATTGTTGTAAAAACAAATGACGTTTGTAGGCCGTACAACCTTTGCAATAATACATTAGTCAATTTATTCAAAAGTGAATTTTTTTTTGCATTGCCGGAAACTCGGCAAAATGTAACGTGATGTCAAGTTTTGGACATGTTTGATAATGACTTAGTTGCCACACTTGGGATTGCTGTTGCTCACTGTTGTTACAAGCGTTGCTCACCGACTTAGTGTGAACGCTCAGACCCGTGGAAAATTACAGGGAACATTGCTGTCAACTGTTTAATGTCGTTATCAAATATTTACACATTTAGTACTTGAAATTGTTTAAAGAGCGCATTTGTTATTTTTGCTTCCTCGTGGTGTCACAAGACTTGCTAGGTGCGTGACGCATATCGTTATCATACATTAACTTATTAACTAGTATTACCATGGGTTCATTCTTCTCGGCCTTCCCCTAGTGTCACAAAACCCTGATGTCGAAAAAAAATTCTGGATGGGAAATTCCCTATCGAGTGTTGGACCAAATGACGGAATATGATCAAGTTAATATGCTTAAATTGTTTTCAATAAAATGCCGGTAGAGCAAATTGGTCAGAGAGTGTGACTGCACGATGCTGCTCCTTCCACATGCGTAAATCAAGCTTGAGTGTCCGTTGTCTATGTTTTTTTCTGGATTGAGCAAAGCCCAAGGAAAAGGGCCCGTCGGACTGCCTTTGCCTGAAATTTCTCAGATTTGACCCATGTTTGTGCGTTGATTCTATCCTATTTATTCACATAATTTCTAGCATATCCATAAAACTCCTCAGCGACACTCTCCAAAAGACTGACCTCTGAATGAACTTCCTGCAGGGATCTGAAAAAGGACACGAAGGGCGGCCGGCCAAAATGGGTGACAGATTTGAGGCCAGTGAACAGGCTGCGGCTCCACATTTTTTGGAAATGGCGTTCACACACATACTATTGGCACATACAAAATAAAACAGACCTATGATTACACATTTAACACGTGATGCACTTAAAATAACTTACTTTAGTTCTACTTTTCTTAAACTAGATATTGCTTTAGAGTGCCATGTCAAATTTTGTTTCAATGGAAAAAAAAGACAATTCAATTCAATGAGTATGGAAAACTCTCTCAGAGACTACTTAGCTAATAAGAATGCAAAGCACAATGCACAATATGATTCCATGAAGCAGCGAGACGTTGAACCATGTTATAACTGTCAAGATTGCTCATTGCACCCGCCTGTGCCCACTTGTTTGGCGCCAGCTGCTGCTAGTTGCCTGATTCATTCCCCTCCTATTTATACCCAGTGTTCCAGTCACTCCTTCTCAGTCCGTCAGTGAACCTCTGCAGACGCAAGGCAAGACTCTGGCTCCCGTTTGCTCCGGCTAACAACCCGTTTATGACCACCGACCACGTTCTGATCTCTTGTTCCGGCTATCGACCCGTTTTTGCCCCTGACCACAGTCCGGTCTTCCGTCCCGGCGAATCACTTCTGCATTCCGATCACGCTCCAATCCCTTGAGCTGCTTGCTCCCTCTATCCAGCGAGCACCGGATCGCTGGCGTTTGTTTCCTCTATATCCCAATAAACTTTTGTGTGAAACGTTACGCGATTGGGTCGACCATTTGTTCTGGTTCTGAAAATGACACAAGATTTCTGTACTGTATTTGGGCTCACCATCATAGTAGTACGCAGGTCAAACTTGTGGGCCACCTGAGTTATATAAGTGTGAACTGACACCAGCTCCAGCGAGTCCATCTCTTCCACCTCCCTGATGATGTCGGACACCCACTCAAACTGTTGCTGCGTGCGTGTCACCCAGATGAAGTACACCTGAAAAAAAACGATATTGTAATATTGCATTTTTTCTCAGAGGATAAAGAATATATTTAATGTGAGTTACAGCTGAAATATTTTGAGAAATGAATTCATTGGAATTTAAAAGACAAAAACTGTCATGATTACTGATGTGACTCAGCTGTGCCCGCTCATTGGGCGCCAACTGCCGCGGGTTCTGATTGGCTCCCTGTCGGTATTTGAACTCAGTCCTGTCAGTCCCCTGGGGTCAGTCCTTCTGCGAACCTCTGTTATTACAAGGCAAGCCTTTTTTCGACCCTGACTCCCGCCTGTCCCGTTTTTGCTCCCAACCACTTCTGCTCTCCCGTCCCGACTTATGACCCGTTTTTGATCCCGACCACATCTGCTCTCTCGTCCCGGCTTACGAGTCGTTTCTGACTCCGACCACGTCTTGCTCTCCCAGTACCTGCTACCGACCAGGCTTCCGCCCCTGACACCGTCATCGTTCGCTACGGAAGATCCACTTCCGCATTCGGATCACAATCCGAGTTCGAGAGCGACTTGCTTCCCTCGCCCAGCGAACACCGGATCATGGGCGCAGCCCCTCCTCTCTCTTTCAATAAAACTTGTAGTAAACATCACAGAATTGGTTGCTGTTTCCGTTCTGGTCCTGCCAAAAACTCATTTTTATACTACAACTTCAAAGGCATCTAACATACAAATATTGTATGTATTTAAGTCTCAATTCCTGTATGGCTAAAATGATTTAGTTTCATAAAAATATGTTTTCGTGTTAAAGAGTAACTCTATTCTATAATCCTTATTAAAAGTTTTTATCCAGTGTTCCAGTACAAATTAAAACCATACTTTACAAGGAAAACTGAAAAAAAGCCCAAACATTTAATCTAGATTTAAGAAACACATACACAAAAATCTTTTATTCAAAATGTTTGTCTGTGAATTTGTTGTCAATCGTGTTTTTCTTCCAATGTGTGTGTTCATTCAAACTTGGCAAGAAGGTATCTTATCAAAATAAAGCCTGGAGCTGATTATCAGTTCCCCAAAATGTTTTTTTCGCAGAATATTCTGTGCAAAAATGACACACAAAGGCTGTAGCAATTCACAAGTGTGAGGTCAATAAGGGCTTACCACTTTCTTACACTAACAGAAGTGCAGTGCACAAATGATACAGAAAATATGGAATTTTTCACTAAACAAACCCAAAAGTATTTGGATAATGAGTCTTTGTCTAAGCCGGTTATAGCAAGTACCAACTCACGTAGATCTGATAACTCTGAAGGCCACATCTGGTTACAATTTGGCACAACTGAAATAATGGAAAATCACGACTAAATTAATGAAGTTATATAATTGCTACTAAATAAATGATAAAGTTATTGTATAATTGAACAAATTAAACAATCATGAATGAATGAAAAAATGTTAACGTAATCTGTCAGAAAAGGAAAATACATATGCTTATTTAATAGTACCCCTTTGACTTTCTTAATAATTGCGTCTCACTGTTAGACCTTCTGTGTATTTACATATAACAAACACCTCATGACACATTTCTCTTCATCATCAATATCAGTAACATCACCATAACTATTTTCACCGTCATCATTATCATCATCATCATTGCTGTCTCCAGACATTTTCAGCATACTATATAATAAGAGTATCTAATTATAACAACAATAATTGATGCTCACAGTGACAGCTGACTGTTTTGTGGTGTATGTTGTCCATTATGCAAAATATCTTTGAACCTATTGCTAGAGGAGGGCCGCCCCAGGCAGTCGGACCACCCATTGCTAAGTGTCCTGATATCATGACTAAATATAAGCAGTGAGATATTTCAATACTACAAAAAATGTATTTCTGTTTTTTGTCGGTGGATCCTGGTAGCTTTTGTATTTTGAAATGAGGCACACTGGTTTGCTATGTACATGACTTTTAAAAAACGTCTTGCCCCGCTTCCTACTATACCATAAAGCTTTTCAGTACTATCTTCATTGCGACGTGTTGAGTGATCGATCCATACCGTTAGAAAGAGACACACCTTTTGACACTGAATCTTTGACTTAATGGAAGACTTGAACACCAGGTCCTTGAGAATGGAGGCAAACGGAGTGACGCCGATGCCTCCCCCCACCAAAACCGACACCTCAAAGTCAGTCCAGTCCTGGTGTCCCTCTCCAAACGGACCATCTAGATAAATCTGTGACAAACAGAACACAAGCCCTCATCATTACATTTCAGTATGATATTGCTATAGAAAGTACTATACATTATATGAAATGGACCTTCATATTTGTTTCACCACTAGGAGGCGCTAAATAAAACACAACGTCCCTTTAAAAAACAAGTTCAAACATAAAAAAGATACTGATCGTTATACCTTTGGATAGGCTCCAAGCTCGATCAGACTTTCTTCACTGTAGAGCTCTCTGAGCCGACTGGTCCAAGGCCCCACGGCCCTGATGTGTAAGCTGAGGGTCTCCTCGTGAGGGGCCGACGTCAACGTGAAGGGGTGGTACTCATCCGTGCCCAGCTTAATGCATGCAATGCGAACCCACTGGCCGGAACGATACACAAAACCCTTTGGTCTCTTGAACTCCAGATGAGTTACGCCTGCAGGAAAGTAAGTAAAGTCACAGAAATAATTCACTTTGAAGTTATGTTTGTGGCCAGAGGCAATCAAGTACCAGCCTTGGATTTTGATGCCACTAGCGGAAAATTAAAGGGACAGAGTGTATTGTTAAGGGCAACCTAGTGGTAAAAAAAACCCCAACTTCTTTCAATTGACATAATTACATAATTATTGCCCATCTTGCTGATAGGTACCCAAAAATTGAGATGTAAAATGGTGCGTTTAGGTCTCTTTATTTCTCTGTAGTTTGTATTGTTATCTCTCACTTTTTTTAAGCGGCACGCCAGCTGAGTGGTTAGCATGTCGGTGGAAAAGTTCTTAAGGTCATGGGTTCAAATCCAGCTACCAGCCTTCCTGTGCGGGGTTTTCATGTTTTCCTTGTGCTTGCGTGGGTTTCCACTGAGAACTCCGGTTTCCTCCCACATTCCAAAAACATGCATGTCAGGTTAATTGCGCAGTCCAAATTGTCCCTAGGTGTGAATGAGCGAGTGAGTTGTCTGTCTTTTTATGCCATGCGACTGGGTGGCAACCAGTTCAGGGTGTCCCCTGCCCACAGCCCAAAGGTAGCTGGGATGGGCTCCAGCACCCCCGCCACTTAGAAATGTCCACTCTTTGAGGAAACCGAAGGTAAAAGGATACAGTTTATTTTTCCAACCTACTCAATGTCTCAATTATACTTTCTATTTATTTTGCAACGTGTTTGGTTAATAAAAATAGTGTGACTTTTCATGGAAAACACACTATTGTCTGGGTGACCTGAAACTTTTGAACGGTCAGTTGTGGTATTTTAACATACATTATGCCCACTGTTATATTCAGTACCAAAGACGTATTTTCACGTCATTTATATTTGTTCCCGCGCAGTGATTTTTTATTCAATGTAGAGCATATTGAACATATTGAGCAGATTTCGTAGGATATTCAATTTTGATCTACAGACTACTTATTAATGGGCGGCACAGAGGTGCTAAGTATTGAAAATCGTATTAAAGAGAATGAAGAGAATTTTCAGATCTGAGATTTTTTTTTGCCAAGTTGCTTAAAGAGAGACATTTTTATGTTGAAAGTTGTTTTTAGAAAATGTTATTAAACTTAAGATGACTGCAAACAACAAATTAGCAATTATCCATAACTTAATTTTACAAATTTTGTATGAATACATCCATCCATCAATTATCTGCAACGCTTATCCTCAGTAGGGTCGCGTGGGTGCCGGAGCCCATCCTAGCTATCTTCGGGCAGTAGGCAGGGGACACCCCAAACTGGTTGCCAGCCAGTCGCAGGGCACACAGAGACAGACAACGCACTTACTCATTCACACCTAGGGACAATTTGGATCGTCCAATTAACCTGACATGCATGTTTTTGGAATGTGGGAGGAGCGCCCGGAGCAAACCCATGCAAGAACATGCAAACTCCGCATAAGAGGATTCGATCCCATGACCTCAGAACTGAGCCGCGGACGTGGTCAGCCGCCGTGCTGCCCTGAATACAACTGTTTAAAATATTAAAATCAACATTTTCAGTAAACAAGAAAAAATAAACCTTGCTTGATTTTTTTCCGATTATTGTAATTTTCAAAGAAAATGCCTATTTAGAAATTTCCGATAAATTGGATGTTTCCTACTATCTGTTAGCCCTGCTGCCAGTTCAGCGCTTGTCTTGTTCATGGTCGTAAATGAGTTCATCATAATAAGCCCGCAAGGGAATTTCTAGTGCTAAAAAAACAATCATCGTTATCAGTACCGGAGAGAAAGCTTGACTTATGTCTGACAAAGGAAGGAAGGCGAATGAATATAATATCACAAACCTGAGGGAAGCAGCTCAGCTCTGATAACAGGAATCTCCACCTTCTTCCTGCTCAGACTGATAAGTTTGTCCAGCAGGAAAAGCAGCGCAGGCGGGATGAGGAAAATGTAGAAACGTGGCTCTTGAAGCATACGGAAACTGCCGTGAATAATTGTCTGCCGCACATGATCACAAAAACGTTAACCTCCCAAATTATTTACCAAAATATGTGTTTTTATCAAGCAGGGATGATCACTTACCAATACATACACGACGACATAAAGACGATGAGTGATCCAGAACCCTCGGAAACTGATGCGGCGAAAATAGTGGGAGGCGAAAACGTAAATGAAAGCCAAAGTGAGAAGAAGCAGAATACCGGTGAGACCTAACAAACATAACACAAGTAAAACATGGAGTTATATCGGAGTGTGACAAGGAATGCTGTATGTGCTCTGTGACATGTAAATCTAAAATACAAAACCTGGAACAGTTTGAAAGAACCACCATGACCACTTGAGAGGAAGTTCTGCCCTATAATAGGAACACATAAAACATAAACTGTCACTTACTTGGGAAAAAACAAACAAACAAAAACAAAAAAAAACGTTTTACAGAAGATAAAAAAAAAAACTATCTTTTTTCCCAAAATAAATTTTGGACACAAAAGGACCAATACATTTCATAGCAACAGTTTAAAAAAAAACATTACTCTTTTATAAGACCCGTGAGGTATGATTTGAATAATATACTGTCAAGTATTTTGTATCATTTTCACATATTTCCTCATTTAGAACTTATATATTTACTGTTGAAAAGGGTGGAGCTTATTTTCAAAGTTGCAAAAAGTCACTGTCCTACCCCCTAACTGTGTTCCATTACACAAAAGAACAATCGCTGTGCATTTTGGTCTGGATAGAATAAATTTTAGAGGTAACTCAATTGCTGAGAAGTTTTCATGGACCTTCCTGTTGGCTATTTTGATGTTGAACCACAGGAATGGGAATCACGGGATGACTTTAAACAAGCTTTAGAAACTGTTCAGGCGATCAGTGTGGCCAATGATCTTGCAGAACGAGGTGTGGCACTGATTCAGGACTACTGTGGTCATATCACCAATGATAAAACTGATCTGCAGCATCTGCTGCAAATTGCTGAAAAACACAGCAAAACCTTTCCGGACAGCCGTAAAGAGACTCTAATAAAGGACTGAATTTTTCTTCTTGTTTGTATTATCTACCAAAGCCATCATTATTTTGTGTGTGTAAACGGCTGATTTATACAGTGATTGAGTTACCTGGAAATATCAACTTACATGACTGAAACATCTACTGTGTAGGTTTTGATTAGAAGTGGAACATTTTTGTGGGGTAAGATAAAAGAATACATGAAAAAAAATGCTCACATAAACTCCACCCTACTGTTTAAAGAGGGCTCCACTCTTTTCGGCTCCCCTGTGTCGGCACAAAACATGTATGCCAGGTGACACATACATTGTATATTTATTGTATGTTTCTTCATTTACTAGTGTTATTACGGGCTCCATTCTTTTTGGCTTTTTCCTGATGCGTAAAGATAGGCAGAGTCATCTATTTTATTGCTCAGTTAATGATAAATGAAAAATGTGCTAGTCATGTACTCGCAAAAATACAGCTTTTTGGTAAACCACATATCAGGAGTGGATCATATGATATGTTACAATCATGTTATGGGGTTCAAAATTCGTAAATAAAATGATGGTTGTGTGGCAGATCAAGCAGAATATGATGGAGTATATAAAGCTTCAGAGTCTGTTGTGTTTGTCGTTATGGATTGAAGAATGCCCAAAGAAATGTGCCTGATGGCCTTTCTTTCTCTGTGATTGCTGTTTTGACCCATGTTAGTGTGGCGATTCTGTGATGTACAAACAAAATAATTTTGGATTTTTTTTTTTTTTACTCTTGTGGCAGCTGCAGTATTTCAAAAAAATCATCAGAGAAGGAATTTGAAACTTGAAAGATACCATCACCAATCCAAAATCGAAAATATTTTTGTAAAAAGTATGTACTTGCTATTAAAGAACAGAGGGCTAGTGAAATCTGATCAATTCTGCTTTGTTATGATTATTTTGTTCCTAAATTAAACACATTAAGGAGCATGAGACTATTAAACTTCCCCTTGTGCAGACATTATTTAACAAACTCAATGTTTCTCATCAGCCACACCATTAATTGGATATTACAAAATACTACATTACCCATTGTCAGTGAACACCTTTGGGAACAAACAGGCCAGGATGCTCATGTTACTAACGGAGAAGATGTAGATGTTGACCACGTGACCAAAGGTGTGAGAAACTACAAAAATAAAAAAAAGTTTTAATGAGAAGGTCTTTTTAGTGCAACCTCAATGCACAAAACAGGTACTCCTCTGAATTTCATGAATTACTATCAGATGATCAATATTTAAAAAAAAAAAATCATACAAGTAGAAGAAATGATTTCAAATCAGAGGAAAATATATAGAATTCTAGATCAATGATAAGTACTCAAACCTTTTTTCTCTGTTAATGTTACAACTTACATGACACTGGGGAGAGAGACTCATTTTTAGCAATATGCAGCTATTTGGATAGATACACCAACTGACAAAAGCAATAATAAGAATAATAGTCCTGTGTGGGTTCAAATCCAGCTACCGGACTTCCTGTGCGGAGTTTGTATGTTCTCCCCGTGCTTGCGAGGGTTTCCTCCTGGCACTCCGGTTTCTTCCCACATTCCAAAGACATGCATTTCTAAGCAGGTGGATTGGCCGGTTCAAATTGTCCCTAGGTGTGAATGAGCGAGCGAGTTGTCTGTCCCTGTGTGCCCTGCGATTGGCTGGCAACCAGTTCAGGGTGTCCCCTGCCCACTGCCCGATGATTGCTGGGATGGGCTCCAGCAACCCCCGCGACCCTGCTGAGGATAAATAATTATGATGAAATCTCTGAAGAAATTTGACGAGTGTACTACTTTTGTGACATACCGTGTAATTGCTATCATTGATCTGACGACAAGAATATAATCCTTAATTTTTAGGTTGACTTTCTTACAAATCTTAAAAGCTTTTATACATTTTAAAGGTGTGCTTGATATTCTTTTAAACGTATGTAAGTCCAAATATTCAAGTACTTCTTACACAACCTGGAGTCTTTTAAATTTCTATCAGTATGTAAACTATATTACTTGTGAGAAGGACAGCAGTAATGGCCATGGAGCGATGAAGGTCAATGGCGGCATCAAAGGGGATAAATCTGTTGAGGAAGGTCTCTCTGCAGACGGTGATGAGGTTGCGACAGACGGTGAGCAGCATGAAGGGAAACAGAAAGGAAATGGCTGCGGCCGAGCCACGGGATACCACAACGCCAACCGCTGACGTCTCGGGCATGCCCGTTGACGTGGCCTGCAAACTGTAGTCTGAGGAGAACATTTCAACTGAATCAGACCTTAACATAAATCAGCAGCACAGAATAAAACATTTGATCTTACAGTAACATCGTTCAAGGGCCACGCCGGCTGTGATGCCGTAAACCACGATTGAGCAGACAATATGCCGGCGGTAGTTCTCAATGAATCTTTTGAAGTTTTGGATCTTCTGCAGGACGGGGCTTCTTATGTAGAAGTCACGCTTGGGTTTCACATACACTCTGGGAGTATTTAGGTCATACCTAAATTAAAGCATGTGTATTAGTACCACAATTTTTTTCAAACCTAATAATCACACTGATGTCTTGGGATGTTCCGATCAAAACACCCTAATTCCATTGGAGGGGGAAAAAAAAATCAACATTTCCTAAAGGTTTTGGATGTTATTCCACTCTCGCCATGTAGACGTGAACTTACTTTTTATTTAAACGTGTGATTCGAATCGAGGAAGAGTGAGAAGAGGAAGAATTTCCTTCCACTTTAATTTATTTTGTCTTTCAAGGAAGGATTTAATTTCAACTACTCTTTTGATGTAAACAAAGAAATAGCCGCTGTTTCATTTATGAGCATTCATTTTTGGGATGTGAATTGACTTTTAGGCAGCACGGCGGCTGGGTGGTCAGCACACATTGATCACCCAAGTAACTCCAACATTCATCCATATCAGGATGTGGCAGCAGATTAGATTGTTTTCTTTTTATATACTAATTATTTGTTCATGAAGTAAAACATGGAAAAACTTAAAAAGAAATTGTGTTGGGACCAGTTACCTTATGATTTCTGCTGATTTTTATAGAGAGAAATAACTAAACATAACCATACCCTTTGAAAAACACGTTAAAATATATTAAAATCCAAAATGACAGCAAAATGATTCACCCAAAGGAATAACCTGTATTATTTCCTAGTCCACAGGGACCCCAAAAAATAGATTCTCATTTTAGGTTACATGATAATTTAATTTTAAAAAAAAAATGACATTGGTTCCAGGAATTCTATAATACTTTAGGTGTACAGTGTGTCTCAAGATTCTTCAATAAAAAAAGTGTACATTGGCTCGACAGTGGTTAGTCGGCTAGCACTGCAGGCCAGCTTGCCGTGCTCGTTGTATTTTCTACCTAGCTGGTTTAGCCCGTTAGCTCTCTGTGTGTTAGTTTTGCCAGTTCGCCCCATTTTGGCTGCTCGCCATTTGTTGTACCATTGCTGCACCCACCTGTGACACAACGCATAGGCTCTACAAAACGACCAAAACTTGGCTTAAACACTTAAAACCTTTTTAACTTGTTAACATGTAACCCAATATGGTGATTGGCTTTCTAGAGTGCTGCTGTGTTTTACGTGATGTCAGAACTCAGGAAGTCGAAGACGAGACAGATTGTCTTATAAATGCATTATCTTGGAAAATAATTGGAACACACCAATGACATACATTATATATATATATATATATATATATATATATGGGGCAGCACGGCAGCGCAGTGCAGGCAGAGTTCTAAGGTCTTAGGAACCTCCTGTGTGGGTTCAAATCCAGCTACCGGACTTCCTGTGCAGAGTTTGTATGTTCTCCCCATGCTTGCGTGGGTTTCCTCCGGGCACTCCGGTTTCCTCCCACATTCCAAAGACATGCATTTCAGGTGGATTGGCTGGTCCAAATTGTCCCCAAGTGTGAATGAGCGAGTGAATTTTCTGTCCCTGTGTGCCCTGCGATTGGCTGGCAACCAGTTCAGGGTGTCCCCTGCCCACTGCCCGATGATTGCTGGGATGGGCTCCAGCACCCCCGCGACCCTACTGAGGATAAGCAGTGCAGATGAGGGATGATATATATATATATATAAATATATATATAATATATATATATATATATAATGCAAAAACATGTACTATTTTCTCACATTTTGCATGTTTTATTATTTGGGAAACCCTTTAAAAACAGCAATTTAAAGTGCAATAGTTAAAGTGTTACTTATTGTCAAGTCAATTAAGTTGGTTTATTGCACAATGAAGTGCGAAAATAATTGTCTGAAAGACGGCTTGTATGTCAGATCTAATAACTCATATCTCAAGGCTTTATTTTTTCAGGCAGTTATCAACAAGGAAATTTGAACTCGCCTTTTCCGTCTTCTAAATCCATCCGTTTGGTCATTGCTGTAATCGACAGTAAAAATCATCATGTTATGGGAGTGTCAAATAACCAGGTATGTTTATTTTCCGCATGCTGTTTGGTGAGCACTGACCTTCTAGCTGGGCAAACAAAAGAAACCCTCTGATCCCGATTAAACAACTTATTTCCTTGATTATCCATCCCTGCATTGACAGCACAGTTGACAGTCAATTGTTTTTCATTGATAGGGTAAAAGCAAATAAACCTTCTTGAACCTTTAACATGAAGCTCTGCAAACTGCAGCTCCTTCTCATGATCCCGCATGAGGAAATGGAAGTCCTGCCATGTGATGTTGTCTTTGTTATCGAACCCTGCAGCTTGCATCATGGCTCTGATGGCTTCATCCGTCTGAGTCTTCGACAATGCGCCGTTAGAGATCTCAATGAATGACCTTAAAATGAATCGAAAGACCCAAAAAATATTACATAGAAGAACTTTGGAAAAATGAAACAAAATCTTTACCTGAGCATCCTGGCAAATTCTTCTCTTGATAAAGAACCAGTTCCACTAATGTCATTCATAGAAAACATCAGCTTGGACTTTTCTTCAGGAGTTCCTATACAAACATAAGGCAAAACTCATCATCCTGAATCATTTTCGGGCTTCACTAAAGCATGGGAGGACAAATTACAAATTGTACTATTGCTTTGTCCACATGTCAGTTTTTAATGAAAGATTTTCCTTTTAAATGTGTGGAAAAAAATTCTGAACAAATCTATACTCATTGGTACACATAAACTCTTTGAATTGGCATAAAATATTATTCTTCACTTTGTTGGACTTGTACAGCATTTTGTTGCTTAAGAATTGAAAGTCTATTTTTTTTATACATTTGCCATAGAAAAAAAATACATTATATATACTTGTGTTTACCTTTCAATTTGTTTTGTTTGGAAACGGATCGCTTCATTTAATTAGTTTGGAAAAATAAATATGTGCGTCTCAAAGGTTTGTTAGAAAATTAGCGCAAGCAGATTATTTTATCCCTAAGCATTTGTTTTCTAGAATTATTACTACTGTATTACTCATGTCTTTAGGAGCGCTAATAAGATTTTATAAGAAGATGTCATCGGTTGTTTTGTTTTTTTGCTTTTGTTAAGTATCAAAATTTGACAAAACATTGACAAAGAATGACTGCAGACCAGTTTAATTAATTACAGCATTCTTGTTTTTTTTTCTTAGTCTATGGAACTGTTGATTGAACATGATATTTTCTTAGCGTTGTTGAAAATTAGAAGATAAAATACATACAATTTTTTGGTAACTAGTCATCGATTTTTGAGGTTGGACAGGTCCTGAAACGTAGTGATTTGGAACAAATGAAAATATTCAACTTGCAATCATATAACCATTTTATCTCACTTCTAATGCATAATAAAAATATAAAAGTAAGTTAACAGGAATATATAAATTGTCAAATGTACCGTTCATAAAAACGACAATGACATCAAGGAACTCCTGGAAAGAGAGGTAGCCATTTCCATCTTTATCAGCCAGCGTGAACATGGAATTCACAAATAGAGAGTCTGGCTTGAGGCCCAGAGCATCGGCAAACTCTGCTGCTGTTAACTCGCACTGTAGAACTTCTTTGGCTTTCTTACTAGAAACATTGCTCAAATCCCCAGCATCACACTTCTCTATTTCCAAAACCTGAGCCAGACAAAGAGAGAGTACATCATTAGGCTGTGTTTTTATAATGCCCTAGGGGTTTGGCTTTAGTACCACTGATGGGGATCGGATGATGCTGCTGACTTCTATTTGACAAAAGGTAATAAAGATAATCAAGCGTTTTTGGTTAGGCAAGATTCGGGTTTTGTTGATTGGCTGCAGCCATCGGTCTTTGAAATAATAGATGCTCAAACATTAGTGTAGTTGACATGAAATCTAACAAGACAAACAAAAATAAAACAGAATATTCTGAGCTTCTGAGTAGAGAACAATATTGTGATGGTTTGCACTTTCAAAATGGCTGACAATAATTCATATACCAAAGAGGGAAACAAAGAAGTTAGTAGAAAATTCCCAAGGCTCCAACATTACACCCATACAGACTGAATCTTGCAGCTGGCGTGGTAATATTTCAAGGCCTCCCTCCCAACAGTAAATCAGATCACCACTTAGAACAATGTATGTACTTAACTCGATAAACAGATTTTTCATGGCAACAAGTGAATAAAACAACAAGTAAGTAGATTTGAATATATTCATAGTCATGAAGTGCATTAATTACTACTAAATAAATTTCAGTTTTGGAATATTAGTGCGCAGCCCCATGGTTCAATTAGAGCTACCGCAGCCTCCCCATGCGGAGTTTGCATGTTCACCCCGTGCCTATGTGGGTTTCCTCCAGGCACTCTGGTTTCTGCCGACATTCCAAAAACATACATGTCAGGTCAATAGGCTGGTCTGAATTGTCCCTAGGTGTGAATGAGCGAGTTGGTTGTCTATGTGTGCCTTGCAACTGGCTGGCAACCAGTTCAGGGTGTCACTTGACCACTGACTGAAGAAACCTGGGTTAGGCTCTGGCACACCCGCGACTCTAGTGAGGATAAGCGGTGCAGATAAACGATGGAAGGAGTATTGTGATGATTGTATGTTTTCCAATATTAGTATTTATTTTCATTTATTTCATTTATTTATTTAAAAAAAAACATCCATGGACCTTTATGTGTTCAAGAAAAAGGAATCTGACATAGACCTTCAAAGCAATTAAAAAATTATTGCCCCTTAAATAAACATTTGTTTTATAAGTCGAAAGACACAATTTGGTCATGGTTTTGTATTTCTTGGGTGCTTTAGAAGTTTAAAAAAACCTGACAAAAACAAAGATTTATTCATGTTATGTTCACACAAAAGGAGAATAGTAAAGAAAAAGGTGAATCCAACACAGAGGCAAGGATGCAAAGATAAATGTTTCTTCGGACATTGCGTGGCCTTGAAGCCTGGAACGATGACAGGATGTCATCACCACCCAGTGACTACTTTGCCAAACTCTTGGTGTCTGGCGGCAATGAAGGATCTGCAATACACAAATAGCATACACATTTTTTTCTGCAATGGTAGGGGCTGAATTAAATCAATTAATCATATAGGTTTTAATACATATTGTCTTTTACATTTCAACCGAATTGTAATATTAATGTCCCCATTTTAATTTAAACACCAATGGGTTATAAGGCCTACTCAAACCAATTAAGTTTGGTCAAAATAAAGCAAGTTTGGTACAAAATTGGACAAATATTTTCATTAAGACTATATACAAATCTTAACTGTAAGAAAGTATTATTTCACTGCAAAAAATATCAAGTCAAAGATCATGCACATAATTTTGCTGATGTGGTTATTCTTAATTTTCTAAAAAAAAAAAAAAAAAGTTACAATACGGTAAAAAAATGTTTGCTCCCCTGAAACATTTTTTTTCTTCATATTAAGTTAGTTGTTGTTATTCTATTAAAATGTTGTGAGACATGATAAACGGGTTAGAAAAATAGTAAAATCCCCAAATTACATTAAAATTGTGAACCAAAATGAACTTTATACCCCTTAATTTTAGCTGACCATACATTCATTCATTCATTATCTGCACCACTTATCCTCAGTAGGGTTGCAGGGGTGCCGGAGCCCATCCCAGCTATCCTCGGGAAGTAGGCAGGGGTCACCCTGAACTGGTTGCCAGCCAGTCGCAGGGGGCATAGAGACAGTCAACTCACTCGCTTATTCACACCTAGGGACAATGTGGACCGGCCAATTAACCTGACGTGCATGTTTTTGGAATGTGGGAGGAAACCGGAGTTCTCATTGGAAACCCACGCAAGCACGTAGAGAACATGCAAACTCCACACAGGAAGGTTCGATCTCATGACCTCAGAACTGTGCCACACACGCGCTAACCCCTGCTCCGCCGTGCTACCCGCTGACCATACAATTTAAGCTTAAAAAAAATAGTGCCGGGAATTGATTTGTAAACATTTTCAACAGAAACTGTGCCTTTCAACAACAACAAAAAATGTGTGCTTTGGCTCAAGTTGAAAACCCCTGCTATATTGTCATGGTACACTAGCAAATGTTATTCTATAATAAGTAATCACATACTGTAATGGTTATTGAACTGACAGATTTCACAAACAAAGAAATACTTAGCGATTGTTTTTTTTCACCGTTTACCACTGAACACACATGCGAAAGGGTAGCTGAGAGCTACCAGATTAGCTTACCTTCTTGCTTGTTCGACCACTTCAATTTTGTTCCGTCGAGCTCTCGGTGGATTCGTTCATCGAATGCACCTCGCCAACTGACAATTGGGCAGAATCACAAGTAGCCATAACTCGAAAAAAATAGCTTTGTTAGGAGGTTTGGAGTTTTTCCTACCCCTCATGTAGGTTTTAGATTAGGGGATGGTGCAAAAAGAGTCAGTCTGTAATAGTCTGTTGTCTGTACAACCCTTTGAGACTTCTTGTGAAGAAGGGCTATACAAAAAAACATGACTTGATTTGACTTCAGGTAATACGCGGACACACAATGGCTGCTTTGTTTTGGATGCAGCTCTCAGGGAAGATGCGCTCAGACCAATTGGTGGTCAGCAGTGGTCGGCAATGACCCACGAGACATTTTAGTCCCCAGGATTCTGTCATGAAATTTCTATCGAGGGGGCACCTACAACGGTGGTGCCAGGGACCAAGAAGCAAGTATTTTTTTCATGATAGCGAGGAGAGGAAGGCTGGAACCATGTAGAGGAAAGGTGCCTTAACAGATTTTGTTACTAATCTTCTTTTGTTGTTTGGAAAGGACCTTTGATCTGTCACTACACCCTGAAAATACAGTTTTGAATCCTGTTTTAGTAGGAAAAATTATAATTTTAAAAATGTTTCCACTGACAAATAATAGTTCTCGTGTTAAGTATAAATGATTTCTTTCTTGGGCCCTAAAATGATTCCTATGGCAATATTTAATAAGAATTTGTTTGTATTGTGAACTTGATCTGCATAATAGATACCTTAAGATTGAAACTGGAGACGACAATTATATTTTGGGCCAAAATATTTCAATGAAAAGTTTTCCTTGGCTCATAAAATGTTGAGAAAAATACTGGACCTTGGAGAAAGCTTGTCGGATGAAAGTTTCCACAATCTGCGCCCTTTGCTCTGCTGTCAACGCCTCCTTCAAAAGCTCCTTTTCACTCATCACACTCAATCTAACACGATTCTTCTTGTTAGCCACATCAGGTTGCAAACACATGAGAAATTCAGAACGGTGGCTTTCTTCGTCAAAAAACAGCACCTGGAATAGTAGATGTTCACAGACTTTATAACTGATAAAGATTTGTCTGATACAGTTTACCTCATTCACAACTAGGTCCAAGCCCTCGCAAAAAATAAATAAATACAGTCAATACAGAGGATTTCTAAACAATATTATGTTATTAAGGGCCTTACAAACCTATTTTTTTTAATTTGTAGAATTAGGTGAGAGGCATTATCCACCTTTTACTTTCCATCGCTGGAGTTGACCATTTTGAAAGTTGGTGTCCAAAGGATGATGACGATGTTGCTCAGACTTCATCTAATTACCAATCATTCTTCTGCTTCAGAAAGCATGTAAACTGATTGGTTGGTTTAGTTACTTGAGAGCAAGTCTAAAAATTTCTGTCCCCAGAGAGGGATAAATATATAAAATATAATAAAATTAAAATTGTCAGGACCAGAAAGGAGACAGGACCCACTTGCGTACATTTCTCTCAGTTTTAGGAGAGCAAAAAACGTGGTCGAGATCAGCAACGAGTCGAAAGCCTGGAGAGAGTAGACGTGGTCAAGATAAAAAAAACGGGTCGAAGCCGGGAAACAGACGGGAGCCAAAACAGGAGTGAGTCAGGGTCGAAAAGCTTGCCTAGAGTAGACTGAGGTTTGCAAACGGACTGACAACAGGTGACAAAGAGGAGTGGGTTTAAATAGTGACAGGGAGCCAATCAGAGTCCGAGGCAGTTGGCGCAAAACGAGCGGGCACAGGTGCTTCACACCAGTAATCATGACAAATATAAATATTCTATAAACACAATGGTAATCTAATTTCCATGTTGAGACTACTTAGGCAGAATTTCATTTTAAGAAATCTCTCGAGTACTGTTTTTAAACTTTTCTTGAGTCAAGAAACATTAAAGGAACAAAAATGTTTTGAAAACAATTCACAGCTCCAGTTTCATGTCTTTTGTGTGTTTAAATTATAATTTGACATCATAGTTTGACATCATAGTTTTTTTCCGTCATTTGTGGTTACTGTGGCTCAAGAGGTCATTTTGGTTAATACTTTTGCTGTAGTTTTGGATTTTATTATAGTTTTATTCTTTATATCAAGTTTTACAATATACGTATCTTATATTGTATTTATTGATATTTTTTATAAAGAAAAATAGTATGTAAAATGAGCAACACCTTCTGCCAGTGGAACTATATTTTACTATACTAACTATTTACATACAAAATCAAATTAAACAATCAGCAAAATATGTGCTGGATTTTTAAATTATTTGATTTACTATTTTTCCAGTGCAATTCTAAACAGCTTTAAAGCATCCCAATTTGAAAAAGCTACATACCAGGTCGTATTCTTTTGGCACCTTAAGGAGGAGGGATTTCTGATGACGATCGTTTGAGAGGAGCACATGGAGGCTTTGCTGTCTGTTTAGGTTCAAGCAACGGAGGGCGGCTCCAGATCTGTCTTGTATGTGCAGTTTCCCCTCATCGGTGACCTTCACACTGACGGGATGCAGAGGTTTCTTATGGTTCTGCCACTCATAAGCTGAGAATGAAAAAATGACTAATTTTTCTCCCATTCACATTCGAAAAAAAAAAAGTATTTTTACCTGCAAGTCCTGAAACTGTTGTTTCCGTTCTCCCAATGGCGTTACTTCTTTTTTGGAACATTCTGTAGTGGTATTTGCGGTGATACGCTACCAAACAGGCCACTAAGTAACTCACTGTGCGAGTGTTTTAATGATCAATATTGATATTGATAATGAACATCGACAGAATTGAATAAAACATACTGACCAAGAGGAAAGAGGAACAGAATGATAATAAATATCCCAAAGCTGACATTGCTTCCGTCAAAGTAATTGAGTTTGGTGGCGTTAGTGCACGGATGAAGCATTGATTCTTTTAGCTGAGTGGGTTGAGGACAAGGATCACCTAGGGCCAAACATTCAGTTATCGACAATCATAAAAATGAATTTGGTCCGAAATTACCGGTCTTCCAGAAGAAAACACTCTTTTGAATGTCAGAATCTGTCGCGCTCGTCACTGCAACAAGGATGTCGTGAAAAGTCACTTGACGGATTTTTTCTATGTCGTCATCTGAGAATAAACTGACATGTAAAACGATGATAATGTTTCATGATGGCATAGAGCATCAACTGGATTTAGTGGTCCAAACGTACCCATTCTGTTTGTTCTCAAACCAGAAGCGGTCGCCATTTCTTATGCGTTCAAATTGATCGAGGATTATAGCAGTAAAAACAGGACCTGGGCTAGCCGTCGACTCTAACAGTCCTCCAGGGAAGAGCTCAAGTTTGGATATGTCTCCATCATAAATCTGTGCAATGTCTTGGAGCAACTGTCAAACAAAAACATCATTACTGACCATTTTTCCCTTGGTCAGACATTGAATAGTTTTCAGATGGGAATAATTAAAATTTTAAATAATAATAATAATAAGCAGTGGAACATAAATATTTGAGGTAATTTGCAAAAAAAATCCATTGCTGGGTCCTAGAAAAAAAATCTTAAATTTACTAAGATATTCAAATGGTGGGATAGGAAAAAATATTCGAGGAGTGGTACTTGGAGAAATGTCCAAAAAAGAGTAGAAATCTGTTAAATTTTTGACTGAGACCTTCTTTTAAGCAATGGGACTTACAAAATGTTCATCTGGTGGCAGGTGCTGAGCTTTGGAATTCATAAAGTTTTTAAATGGTGGGACTTAAGACATGTGCATGACATGGAATATTCAAGCTAGGGCACTTGAAAAAATTGCCAAGCGATGGAAGAGCAGTTTTAAATTTTCAACTGATAATAAAATAATTTTATGTTTAATAGGGCATTTTGATTCTGGTTTCTTATTATGAAAGATGCGGTTCTTTTTTGACTATTGAACACCTGCAAAGAAGATTGCTTCACTTATGATGCCAGGGTTGGGTTATTTTGACTATTATTGCAGTGCTGTTTGATTTCCACAACCTTTAAGGTTGTTTTGCTTTTTGTAACCTAGGCGATTTTAATTAAAGTAGTAGGCTAGGAGGAGGACCTTTAGAACAGGTTGGATTTTTTTATCTTGAGGGCTTTGTACATTCTTCTCCTGTTTTCCTTTCAAGATCAAAGTAAATTGATGTCTTCTCTCCCTATTTTAAGTGAGTGACTTAGAAAATAATGTCAGCGGTTAGCCTTTGTCATTTTTTCAATTGGTGGCAGTCACACACTTTTTCAGATGGGTGAAAAGAGGCACCTTGAAAATGTTCCCCAAAGGAGAGCTTTCCCTTTTACCTGTGGGTTGGTCCTGTTGATCTGAGGATTGATGTTGTCAAATGTATTTATTGAAGGCAGATCCAGTGCTTCTCTGACCTCCATGTAACTACGAAGTCCAAAGTCCCGTCCTCTCTGAACTGTCAACGCGATCAGGTCTGTGCGTGTGAACTTAAGAGGTCCATACATGAAGTCTATGAAGGGTAACATTCAATAGGTAAAAAATGTTTAATATCTGTATTTGTTGCTAAGTAAAAGGTTTCAATGCACACCCCTGAGGTCCTCGACAACAATGTTGTCGACTTCTTCTGCAATCTGAGAGGCCATGCCCATGATGAGATGGTCCACATCCTGACTTGTGTTTACATTGACCTCCTGTTAAAAAATGAAAAATAAATACAAAAGAAAGTGACTCTTCTGTAACATACAAACATCAGTAGAGGTTCACTGTTTGGATTGACACAGGGCGTTTTGGGAAGAATCTGAGTTATGTTGTCTAGAAATAATTCACACAAAAAAAAAAACCTTATTGGCTATGTATTTTCTTTATTCCACGATAGTTTTTTAACTCATTCAATATCATTGATGGTAGTTGATGTCAAACATTTTATTGGGCTGGCAGTGAATGAGTTCAATTGCATGTTATATGTATGTTGCAGTTACTGTAATAAAATGTCTCCTTTTATTTACACTTGTTTTGTTTTATTGTTGTGTAAGACTCCTTTGGTGATAGATAGATAGATAGATAGATAGATAGATAGATAGATAGATAGATAGATAGATAGATAGATAGATAGATAGATAGATAGATACTTTGTTCATCCCCGAAGGGAAATTCACATTTCCAGCAGCATCCCTGAGCTGAGAACAATCGAGAACAATCGAAAATAACACGGGAGCTGCTGGAGTGGCTGCCATTCGTGACGGCGCCGGAAGAAAAGATTCAATTTGAATCATTTACAAACAAACAAACAAACAATTGAATCATGTACAAACAAACAAACAAAATATTCATGTTTCAATAAGTGGAGTGTTAATAAAATATTTCTGATACTGATATAACCAGATAAAACTAATACTGAAAACAGTTTCAAATATTGAAGTCTTGGAATACATTTTAATGTTTAGTTTATTGGCAAACTTATAACTTGTATTTTCTACAACAGAAATTCAGGTAATTGTGATTTAGGAAAGTGCAATGTATTCTTCAATAGCAAACATTTTATAAAAATACATATACTGTATAAACTGGCAATCAGCAACCTATGGCTCGTGGTCCATCTATGGGTCTTATCATGAGTACATATGGCTCATAGATAAAATAAACTGATGCATCATGTAGAAAAAAATGTCGCTCATGCGAACCAAGACAATACTGACTGCCTCCAGGTTCGGTCAAGTATAAAGTTTACAGTCAAAGTGCCACACCAACAGACCCTTTTTTGCCTATTAATAGCTAAATAATGCTTTATATGGAATCTCATTTAACAATCAGTGTTCATTGTTGAGACACTTTATGATGAAAAGCCACAGAAGAAACTTTCACCCAAAACAAATGCAACAAAACAAAGCACCTAGAGCAATTTGATTGGGTGAGCGGTAAGATTGGGCGGAGCTATACACAAGGCGCACTCTTTCTCCTTTGCTCAGCACTGTCTACACCAGGAATGTCAAACTCAATTGCACAAGGGGCCAAAATTCAAAACACACTTAAAGTCGCGGGCCAACCAGGATAATCATTTATTGAACACACTTAAACTGAATGTTTTTGGAACATAAATATGAATAAAAACAGACAACAATATTAAATTTAAACCTTAAATCACTTATACAGTATTTATTATTTTGCTGTAAATAAAAATATCTTGTTAAATTATACAACTTAGAACTTAACTTAACCAAATTAACATTCAAATAACATTCAAATTCCTTTTCTCCTATGTCAATGTATATATTTAAAAAAACTTAAATATCCCAAAAGATTTTGCTCTCCTTAATATATCTCCTGTCAAAAGTAGAAATATGAAAATGCTACACAAATTATTTTGTAAAAACGTCACAACATTCTGAGAACAGGGAACCTCATGTGCTTACCTTTGGCGAAGACGGAGGAGGGCGAGAGATGGGAGGGAGCGCTTGCACTTTTTGCATGGCTCCACCCATGCCTCCCACTCACCCAATCAAATAACTTTAAGTTCTCTTCCGGTGTTTTGGCGTATTTACAATTTGTTCCGTGGATTCATCAAAAAAGTATCTGAACACTGAACACAGATTATATAGTGAGCTTTTATATAAAGGATTCTTTAGCGTTGTACAGCCAAAACGAGTTTTTTTTTGTGTGACACCTTGACTGTAAATTGTAGTGAAAACGTGCCCAATATATTCTGAAAAGTACTGCTTCACAATTAAGTTTAGGTTTGACTTTGCATGTATCTGAACAGGAACAATGGCTCAAGTTTTGAACGAGGTGGAGAAAATTTGCATGCAATTAAATTTGTCTCTGAGCTAACTCATACTTATAGAAAGAGCCATATCTGGCTCGCGAACCATAAGTTCTCGACCCCTGGTATATAGTATAGTATAGTATACGTCATATAGGAAGAAGGAATAGATGAGAAGGGGTTGTTCATATTGACGGGTCATTAATAACAATAATGTAAAATGGTCTTGCGCGCTGGATATGATTACCGTGGGCTGGGAGTTTGACACATGTGATCTAAACTGAAGGTAAATACAGTACGTTGGTGTTCTCGTTTGCAGTATTTTTTTTACATTTTTACAAAATAACTAATGAGGACAAAATTGGCAGCTAAAGTAAGCCTCAACACTTTTAAGTAACCCTGGGAGGGAGACAAATTTTAAGTGGTATGTTTGTATCAATATGAGACAGAGGCTCTGGAATAATTAGTATTTTATAAATTTTATCAAATCATCTAACGTTACACAGTGAAATAAAATGTGCTGAAGAAGCAACTTTTGTCAGGAGAGCTGTTTTAGCGGTTTTGTTAAATGTTGTTTTACAATATATGATGTTTTTTAAAAGATCTTTTTGTTTCAAAGCAAAATCAGCTGGATGAAGCAATACTTGATTGTCACCTTTTTGTCTTATATTAAAAAAAAAAGTTTAAAGAAAAATCCAACACCTAACATGTATCCTGAAAATAAATTTGAGATGGAAATAAAGTATTTCAAGGCACCATTGTAATCTGTGAATAAATTGAAAATAAGGTCATAAGTACGTACATAACGTTTCCAAAAGCTGTTACAAAGCCGCAAGCCTGGCGATGAACCACCATCAGTGTTGGGGATCTTTTGGAAATGGCAGGTTCTGTTTCTAAACCGAACAAAGCAGTCATTAAACCTTGTTGTGAAACTAGGTTATTTTTTTCATATTAAAAGAAGACAATCGCTTAAAAAAACTTTACCTCATGTAAATACCAGGTGGAGCCATAGTTATACCTAATCTCATAGCGGCTGTTTGAAACTCAGGAGAAATAGCAGGATCAACAAATTGCTGATATCCTGTAACACATAAAACTTTTAGAATAAAGTAATTGAAATCATACCATATTCAAGAGTAATCCTTAATTGAATAAACATTGGTTAAAATCTCTGGGGAGAGCACAATTATTAGGAATATGAGTCGTACCAGGGTAAGGAGAAAGAGTTTGGTTTCCCAGGTATGATGGCAGCCATTCATAAATGACGATATTCTGTTTAAAAATCAGATCAAATTTATTGTAACACAGTAGTTACAATACATAGTTGTCAAAGTCTGATGAAAGTCAAAGGATGATAAAAATACACAACTGCTTAAAAATGGTGTGACACTCTTCACAACATCATCCCTTGCATTGATAAAAACATTGTAATGAGATATTTCCTGTACCTGGAATGTGGCCACGACTCTCTTCCTGGCATTTTGAAAAAGCTCCTCATCCGACCATTTTGGGTACTCCTCACGCAGTTTAGAGGCTAAATAGTTGTGGTAACGAAACCAGATGATCCCTACTGCTGCTGTGAACAGGTTCTCGTTTCCCCAAGCATTCCCAAACTCTGGAAACAAAAGACGGAGTTGTTCTGTTTTTTTTCCCGATGGAAAACCTATTTGGGTAATTTATTGGTTTCTGGGCATGCATCAATCTGATGTGTATAAAACAGAAGTTATAATTTGAAGGTTTTTTGGGGGTTTGCACACATAAGAGCCTTTCGAAAGAAACCTGAAGCTACAAGGTGGCTACTTGTGAAAAATTGTTTAATACGCTTAACCATATTTGTTTGTGTATAACACGCTTTCTTAAGTGCGTTATAAATGAGGTTTAACGATTGTAGATAACAGTATTTGCGCGATGATATATCACCACAATCGCAAAATATTGGATACAAAGTGAGCAAAACCCGAGTCACGGCGGTGAGAGCGCCAAACCTAATCACTGGACAGCTAGTATTATGGGTTACATATGGAAAGGCAATGGATTTAATCTCATTATCACACTATTTTTTATTCGGTACCGGAGATGAAATTTAGAGAATGGAGTGAACAAAAAGTGGACCCGAAAGATATAAATAAACAGAAAAAAGCACCAGGGATTTTGAAGGACATTAAATAAATACATTGTGATTTTTTTTGTTGCTATTGTGTTCATAGTTGTCAATAAAAGATTTTAATCATGTCCACACGTTTTCAACAATGTTTTGTCACTTACAGTGCTTAGTTTAAGCTTAGAAAAAGTGAAAAAAATTGTATACACCTTTGGAATCAAATACTAGGTGTGCTTGTTGTACAGGAATGCATGTAATACACAAATAAATATGGTAATCAAAGTACTTTCCATCTTACCATAGAGGCCCTGGGGTCCATGATCACCTGTTGTAGGGTCAGCAGCACTCCACATTAGGCTGCGATCTGTCGATTGTCTTGGCATGTTCCATTCCAAACCGGAGGCGAGCAACCCATCAGAAAAACTTCTGAGGGAGTCTGACCAGGAAGTAGACGGCCCATAGATGGAACTCCCATCAATCCAAGCTGTGACCATGTTTACCTTCAAGAATAGATTTATTAAAAACAGTGAATACAGATTGTATAAATATTTAGGGAAAGAAGAAAATAATTTTTAGGGATGTCATGGTATGTCTTTCCTTTCAAAATGACAGACAGACAGACAGACAGACGGACAGATAAACTTTATTCATCCCCGTAGGGAAATTCACACTTCCAGCAGTATACTTGTGTTGAAAAATAAAAAAACAAAATAAAGATATAGAATACTAAAAATTACCCAATGTAACGTTTTGCTATAGAGTTTAAATAGTGCAACTGAAAATACACACTGTAATAAAAATAGGGTAATATGCAAATGTGAGGGTGGGGTTTAATGTGGGCTTTTACTCCCCCGGGTGAAGTTAACGTATTAATGCAGGGGTCGGGAACCTTTTTGACTCAAAGAGCCATAAAAGCAAAAAATATTAATTTTATTTTGGGAAAGAGCCACACCATATATTATGAGACAAATTTACTAAATTGCTAAACCCGCGCCCCAGACAAAAGCTTAGTCTTCAGCACATTTATTTTTGATGATTTGATAAAAATTATGAAAAGAGAATAATGCCAGAGCCCCTGTCCCAAATTCAACAAACAGACCACTTTAAACTTGTCTCTTTCTTGCAATTACTCAAGATCGGTTAAACTCCTTTTGACCCTTTTTTCATACATATTGGTTTCAAAACCAGATGCAAGCATTTATTTTGTAAAAACGTCACAACATTCTGAGAATAGGGAGCCTTATGTGCTTACCTTTGGCGAGAGATGGGAGGGAATGCTTGTACTTTTTGCATAGCTCCACCCATCCCTCCCACTCACCCAATCAAATGACTAAGTTCTCTTCCGGTGTTTTGGCGTATTTACAGTTCTGTGGATTCATCATAAAGTATCTGAACACTGAACACAGATTATATAGTGAACTTTTAAATAAAGGATTCTTTAGCGTTGTACAGCCAAAACGAGTTTTTTTTCCCCCCTTTTTTTGTGTGACACCTTGACTGTAAATTGTAGTGAAAAACGTGCCCTATATATACTGCGAAGTGTTTCCTTTGCATTTAGCTTTGGTTTGGCTTTACGTGTACCTGAATAGCATAGACATTCCCGGTTTTGAACAAGATGGAGAAATTTTGCATGCAATCAAATTGGTCTCTGAGCCATAGGTACTCATAGAAAGAGCAATATATGGCTCGCGAGCCATAGGTTCCCGACCCCTGTATTAATGTATTAATACAGAATCATTTGTTTACCCCCCCGAAAGACTTTAAAAATAGCTGAACTTAATTTGCAAAATAAGTACCTGTAAGCCATATATGAAAAGGGCCTCAAAATGATTGAAGCGCGAAACAAACAAAAAGTTTGACTCAGAGTGGCTAAATAATAGTCAAATTCCCAATATCAGCAAATAATTCTACGTCTTACCTGTGTGCGAGGATTTCCAGGGCTCTGGCCTGTGTTTTTGTCCCATTGTGCTCTCTGAAAGGGCAACAGAACTTCACCAGTGTTATTTTGGTCGAAAATGGGGTCCCCTTTAGGGACAGGGATGTTCATGAATTCAGGGGGGCACCCAGGAGCCCCTGAGTTCATAATCTCAAATGCAACATGATCACCTGGAAAGTAAACCATATGTTAATTAAAGATATGATTATATATTGCCGAGGCTAACCATAAAAATCTAACATCTCTGCAACCGCAGATTTCAATAAAGATAATTGATTGGGTTATTGGATAGTGTTGTAATTGTGAATTTAATTTCATCAGTCATTAAACGTGTATTTACCAAAAAACAACGATAACACAGTGTTGTTTCGTGACGATGGCAACCCTGAAGGGCCGACAGTCAGGGTGCGGCTCAACCTTCGTGGATTTGGCAGAAGGGGCTCGTTCTTCGCTTGGTAAACGCCATCCTTAAAATTTGCAGGCACCAGCCGCACAAAGTGTGAGCCTGCAAAATTACAACAACAGAGTGATTAATGCTAGATTTTGTAATTTCTTAAAAATACACATGCTAAGCACCCGGCAAAGAACAACTAACTAATACTGTAATGCTGAGTTTCTTTCTTTATAGTAAATGATGCAAACACATCCTGTGTTTCACTCGTCACGATTAGAAACAAGTTCAGTGTATTTTTTTGGTTTATTTATTTTTTTAACCTTAATTTCGGTTCACTTATTTTGTATGGCTGTTTTGTTTAGTTACATTTATAGTAAGTACATGCATGATATAACAATTTTAATTATTTACCATTTAGTATAACTCTCCAGCAACATAAGATTTCTTGCAATTCATGTTTTTCTCTGGCTTTTCTCAGGGCTTTTCTCTGCAGTGTTAAGTGTTGTAGTTCACATAACCTTTGCTTAACAAGAGCATTGTTAGTCTAATGGTTTACATAACTGCCTTTTAAGCAGTTGCAACGCATTGCAAGAAACCTTGTTTGAATGGAGATTCACGGTAGACAAGCAGCAGTTATGTCAACTACAATAATTAAAGGTGGTGTCTGTAAGTTCAAAATATTCTACTTGCTGAAGCCATCTTCTGGCTGAAATCCTCACTGCAAGCTCTGTCAAGTTGCTTCTGTGGAACGCCCACGTTATGTGTCTCTCCTAGATGTGCTCAAATAAACTCTTCTTTTTTCATATTTTTGGGATTTGGGTTGACATTTGGACAGTATTGTAAACAGTCATTTCCTTACTTTCACACTTGTCATCCAATACTTAAACAGAACGCCAAGCTTCTGCGAGAATTTATTTTACTCTGCCAAAAAACCCTGAATGGCACTCACAGCACAAAGTTGGAAGCAAGGTGACCCATAACAGCCAAACCATGGGTCATGGGTAAAGATATGGCATAACCTGATGGGGCAGAAGCTCAAAAAAGGCTATTTGTTAGCCAGGAATTGAACCTGGATCAACTACCTAAAAACATCTACGTTCACCACTATACCACCAGTGCACCAGTCAGGGGTGGCCAACCCGGTCCTCAAGAGCCGCATGTCCTGCATGTTTTTGGAGTTTCTCTGTTCAAATACAGGTGATCCCAATCACCTGGGTCATTATCAAGCTCCCGCACAGCTTACAAACAATCTTAAAATTTGCATCACCTGAGAAACCTCCAAAAAATGCAGGACATGCGGCTCTTGAGGACCGGGTTGGCCACCCCTGCACCAGTGTATCAGTGGTTATGTGCATAGCTGTGTACCTCATAGCAAAGAATGGAAGGGTGGGCGTTCAGTCCAGAAAAAACATGCAATTAAAAAACCTTTGTGTTGATGGAGAATTACATTGAACGGTAAATAGGACTCACAGAACAATTATGGCAGCAAATCTGTAACCGCCTAACAATGGGTAAAGCAATGGCAAGAACATGATGTGACCAAAATTAAAAAGAAAGTTCATGGGCTACCTAAGAATTGAACCTAGGTCAACTGTTTGGAAGGCAACTACGTCAACCACTATACAGTAAATGAGAATCAGAGTGCAGTTATGGCAGCAAGATAACCTATAACCCCCATACTACAGTATACTGGGTAAAGATTTATCAAGGACTTGAAGGGATGGAAGCTAGAACAAAAACATTTTGCGCTGGACAGGAAATGAACATGGGTCAACTGCATGGGAGGCAGCTATAGTTATGTAAACCACTTTATCACCAGCACTGCCGTGAAATATAATTCTTGACAATGGATGGAATGGCTACCCACTGATCATTAGGACAAGGAGTCAAGTCAAGTCAAGTCATGTTTATTTGTATAGGCCTTAATCACAAAGAGTCTCAAAGAGCTGCACAGACCACAGACTATGGACAAGGATTAACGCAAAACCCTCAACATGAAGATAATGAAGAAACCTTAAGAAGAGACCGCACATAAGAACATGCATTGAGATAAATCTTGTGTTGATGGAGATTTACACCGTATACGGTAGACGTCGCTCATAGGTGGGAAGAGAAGCAAAAAATGTTACTCAAGTAAAAGTAATGACACTTCAGAATAAAATGACTCTTGTAAAAGTAAAAAGTAGTCTTTCAAATAATTACTTAGGTAAATGTAAAAAAAAAAAGTACTTGGTGAAAATATGACCCACGTAATGAGCAAAAACAAAAAAGACAGGTTTTTGGAGGTTCTAAAATCTGTATATTACCAATTACAAAGGGACATTACGCACAAAATGAATTAATAGGTTAGAACCGGGGTGGCGAACAAGTTTGACACAAAGAGCCGAAATTTTTAACTGTGAGAGTCAAAGAGCCACACAACGCACTGACCTGCCATGACAGACAGACACACACAAACACACACAATTAAAAACATATTATAATACAAGAAGTATTGTTCTTGCACTGATTTCAAAGAAAGTGTCCACCCTCAATACACAGAAAAAAAACTAAACATGAAACAAGGCAAAGAGCCACTGTACATAGAAAATATGATGAGGCAAAGAGACGCATTCTTATTGGCCAAGAGCCACGTGTTCGCCACCCCTGGTTTAGAAAAATCAATTATTCTACTAAACTATAATAGCATTTGTTTTCTTACTCCACCACAAGATGTCGCTGTGTTGTGTAACTCATTTATATGATTAATTTTTTGTACTAAGCAATTTTAATGTCAACTTCGAGCAACTCAGAATCTCTATAAAACACACAACAAAATAATTAAAAATATTGACTATTCAGTGCAACAACAAATATTATAATATATATACTAATAATATATATTAAATATACTATTTAATACACAAATTAACTTTACATTTGTAATATAAAACACATTGGGTGAAAAACACAGGAAACTTAAAATATTTACAGATGTAGTATAAAATTACAGACAAAACAGTTTTAACCATTTTATACTTAGTCACCAAAACAGAATTCCATGGAAAAAATATGTTGTTTGTAAAAAAAAAAAATGGCTAGTTTGCGAATGACAAATTACTAATTCAGACAAGTGTAAACTGCGCGGTCTGCCAGAAGCAGACAGAAGCGTACTTACGGGGGGTTTAAAGAATGGCTTCAATGTAGGCTAATGTACAAGAGTACACCTTCTTCTTCACAATGATACAAAAATAAAAATAAAAAGTATAGTGATTTAAGAGTACTAAAAGATGTACAAAATGTCCCAAAACTTACCCAAGTAAATGTAACGGAGTAAATGTAACTTAGTTACTACCCAACTTTGCTAATAGCACAATTTTGGCAACAAGATGAAAAATATCCACTATAACATGAGTCAAAATATTGCAAAAACCTAGTGGAGAGCAGCTAGTCATTCAGCACATCAAGTCCGCCCTGCCATGGACCGCTTCACCCTTTGAGTACACTAAACATATAATTAAAAAAACCAAACGACTAGCCTCAAATCAAGATTTTGTTGTTTAAATGGACAGTGTGAATTATTTAATGCCTCCTAGTGGTACAAAAATAAAAATAAAAAATTGAATACTCGGCAAAACGACATGAACTATCATACCAATGATAATTTTTAGTTTTTGTGTGCATTAGACAAAACAGTGCTATCTAGTGGTCAATATGATTGTTATTTTTTTAATTGATAAGTGTTTTTAAGGGGAGAAAAGCGGTAGTCTAAAGCAGTGATTTTCAACCACTGTGCGGCGACACACGAGGCAGGTGTACCGTGAAAAATTATCCAATTTCACCTTTTAAAATTTAAAATGTTATAAAACAATTATCAATCATTTTATGCAAATGTTATGTCATTATCAAATGTCTGTGCTGTAAAAACTGGGGTTATTATAAATTATAGTGTAATTAAAGATACTGTTCAGTGTAATTTTATAACATTTTTTGTTTTTTTTATAACATTTGTAATGTAAAAAGCATGCCCAGGCTCAAAAAAGGTTGAAAAACAATGGTCAAACGCATAAAGTGGCAGTGTTGGTGAGTATGATATTTATTTTAGTCAGCTTAGAATTTTCGTAAAAAACAAAAAAGTACACTTACAAAAATGTATTTATATATACAGATATAGAGTTTGCAAACATTTTAAGATGACTACAAAAAAATAAAGCAAATAAAGTAATAATGTGCACATTAATTTGTTGTTTTCTTTTTAAACAGACAAAAGTTCCAATTTAGTTAATATTTCTCATTCCACATTTTTTGTTTGCTCGTTTTAAATACATATATATATATATATATATATATATATATATATATATATATATATATATATATATATATATATATATATATATATATATATATATATATACACATATATATATATAAAACGTGGAACCTACTTCGCGGTTCCACATTCGCGGGTTCAGAGCTTCGCGGTTCTAAAAAAAAAATAATAATTAAAAATAATAATTAAAAAAAAAAAACATTTAAAAAAAAAATTATTTTCAAACATTTTTGAAGGGGCGTCGCTACTTTGTGGTTCCAGGTTCGCGGGTTCAGAGCTTAGCAGGTCTAAAAAAATAATAATAATAAAATAATAATTAAAAAAATATATATATTTTTTAATTTCTTTTAGTATTTTTGAAGGGGCGTGGCTACTTCGCGGATTTACACTTTTAGCGGGTGGTTTTGGTCCCCATTAACCGCGATAACAGAGGGATTTATATATATATATATATATATATATATATATATATATATATATATATATATATATATATATATATATATATATATATATATGTGTGTGTGTGTTAAAAATTAATACAACTTTTAAAAAAGTTAAAATATAATAAAGTCCAAAATGACAGCAACATAATTAATCAAAACTGATAACTTGTATTAACTCCTGAGGCCACAAATAATAAAAAACGTTATACCGTCCATTTAACCGACGTGGTCATTTAAGCTTACTAAAAAATGGTGCCGAGTATTCATTTTATACGATAAAATAGTGTGCTTCGGCCTGAAAATTTTGAAAACACACTAAGTTATATCACACTTTTAGCAGCAAGATAACATTAAACCACCATACCACGAGTAAAGATAGCGTAAGAAGATATAACAAAAGAATAATGTTATCAAAGTCGTAATCAAACCCGGGCAACTGTTTGGAAGCAGCTAAACTCAACGTGTAGTTAATCAACTTTATCGAGTTCAGTTTCGTCTTTTATGCTCTGTATCAGGTAAATAAATCCATTGTACTTTTACTTTACGTTGAGTAACGTGTTAAATGGGTCAAGTGTGTAATAATACCACATAGAGAAGAGTTTATTCTTGCTAAACATCAATTATTTGGAGATTTTAATCCAATGATGAACTCACCTACTGCTCCACGTTTGGGGCATCCTAAACTGTTATACCAGCCGTCAAAGCGAGGAATTTCCCACTTTATTTCACACTTGGAATCTGTTCAAATGTACAGTAAAGCCATTTTATGTCGACGCTGTCTCCAAATTGTTTTACCTCGTCGTTTACTCACCGGCGACGAACAGCAAGCAGAGCAGTGCGCAAGCACTCCAAAACCGCTTACGCAAATCCATCGGTGCAGAAAATGGATGGATGAGCAACTGCGCTTAGTCTGCAACCAAGAGCCGTGTAGGACTTTAAAAGGTAAAGTGGAAATGACCATTTTTCATTCGCATCCTTCGACTATTCTGTATGTTATAACGTTTTTACAATTTCTTGATAATACAAAATGCTTGGATTTGTATTATTGTAAAATCTATTTTTTTTTAGTTAAAGGATCAGTGTATAATAAAAACTGCATTGAAAATATTGATCTAAATAACAAGCCAAAAATACTGACATATAAAACTACTTTTTTTTGTACTTGATGGTCATATGTGGGCAAAAAAAAAAACAAGAAGTCAAATGTTCCATAGTTTGTATTCTTCCTTGTGCTTTTTAGCACTTGTTTTTTGTTGCATACATCATACAGCAGTATCTCGTGGTGTGTTTAGGTACTGTATACACTGCTAAAATGGTTTTCCTGTACAATTTTTGATAAGAGTACAAGTAATACATATTCAATGTCAAGTTCATAGTTTTCTAGTTTGTAATATATATTTGGACTGCAGATATTATCAACTGCACACACACCTTTTATGTGTCAGGTACAGATACCTGGCACCAGTACTCTGCAAAACCTAAAAACCTCAAAAGGGTTGGGGGTTTTGAATCTTTGTAGTTCGTATTTTTCAATGTGCTTTTTAGCATTTGTTTTGGCTTCACCGTACATTGACATGTAGTGGTCATATAATACACACTGTCCCATTAAGGTAATCCTTTATTTGCACTAAACCTTTTACATATTCTGTACTGTAGCTGCCCTAGCCAAAAGCTTCCACTTTTCTTCCAAGAAAGAAAGACATAGAGAGAATAAAAGAAAGAATGAGAAATAGAGAAAGAGACAGAGACAGAGAGAGAGACAGAGAGAGAGACAGAGAGAGAGAGAATTAAAGAGAGAGAGAAAGAAAAATGGAAAAAAAAACAGAGAGAAAAAAGAATGAAAAAGACAAAGAAAAAAAAGAAGGAAACGGGAAGACAGACAGACAGACAGACAATAGAGAATGAAAGGGAGAAAAAAAGAAGATGGTGAAAAGAGAGAGAAAGAAAGATAGAATGAGTGAATAAAAGAGAGACGAATAAAGAGAGAGAGTGAAAGATAGAGAGTGTGAGGGAGAGCAAAAGAAAGCCAAAGAAAGAAAGAAAGTAAGCAAGAAAGCAAGCAAGAAAGAAAGGCACAAAGAATCTTTGCCAACCATTGAAAAATTAGCTAAAAATTTTAAATGAATACAATTCTTTCTGAAGCCAAGAAATAAAATCATATTCAGTTCCTCCTGTTAATGAAGGGCAGAAGATGTCATTCTTACCTGTGCGGAGGTTGAAAAGTAGTGAGGGCAGCAGGTAGATTTTCTGTTCAGGTGCAGATAAGAGGCAGTGAGTTGACTTCTGCTTCACAAAAAAAGTCACGTGACCAGGAATTACCAAAGGGCTTGGTCATTTGCCTTAAAATCCTTCCTGCTTCTCACATTTATCCAGTCACACATCCTGCTTGTTGCATATAAAAGAAGTGAATGTTCCTCTTAAACTTGCTGCAACTCCCTGACTTGGGTCTGTGAAGAAAAAACAAGGTTTTAACATTTCCCATAATAATATTTGGCCATTCCTGTCTCCAGCCACAAAGGACCAAAGCCAACATGTCATTCTACGACAAAGTTTATCCTTTCTATCATATGCCGCGGACATCCTTTATATTCAGTGCCCACTTGCTCGCCGTGATCATGTGTTTCCTCGTTCTGACACTTTGCCTACTCCTTATTCTCCCTGGGATTCGAGGAAAATCGGTAAGTAAAAACGAGTCCACGGTTTTAAAATGAACAATATTCACTCTGTCTTTTCTTCTGCAACCAGCGTGTCTTCTGGCTGTTTCGGATCACTTTGAGCTTGTTTGTTGGTGCTGTCATTGTAGGTGAGTAGAGCACTTTTTCCACAAACTATGTCAGAAATATAACCAGCGTTATGAACTTTCTTCTCCTGCAGCGCTCAACTTCACTGACAACTGGGCTGAGGCCCGTATGACCACAAACGCCACCTATAAGTCATTCAGCAATGCAGTGGTTCACGCCGATGTCGGCCTGCATGTGGGCCTGTATGGAATCAATGTTACACTTAAAGGTGAGTGATGCGCAGGGTTGGGTAAAGTTACTTTAACTGGATTACTTTCAATTACTTTTGGATTACTCCAATACCAAATATGCCAATAAAAGACAAAAGAAACTAAATATGAATAAAATTACTAAATTTTGTGCAGGCTTGGGGAGTAACGGAATACATGGAACGGCAAAAATTATGTTGGCAAGCTGTTTGGATTTATTTTCATTTTGTTTCCGTCACATTTTATGTTAGTTTTGCCGGAGATCAAAGAGATCAAAGCCAGGAGAAAAAGCTTACCACGTGTTGTGAGTCATCATTTTATTCATATTTAGTTTATTTTATCTTTTATTAGCATATTTGGTATTGGAGTAATCCAAAAGTAATTGAAAGTAATCCAGTTAAAGTAACCCTACCCAACCCTGGTGATGCGGTCTTTCGTTATAAGCTTAATACAAACGTGCCAACCTCAGCTTATTGCTCCCTTTATAAATAATTTCATGCCCCATATTAAGTGATAACAAACCTTAGAAACACGACAATGCCCCTATTTACGCGCAGCAAGACAGACTATGTAGAATACCGCGACAATATTAAACATTTACGATAACCTTGTCTCTGTTACCAGTGGCAGAGACGATCCGGACCAGAGTCAAAACGGGATAGACTACCTTAAAAAACAAAAAAAAAAACAAAAAAACATGCTTTTTAAGAAAATGAGTTTCCTGTACAAAGTTTTTAATGCTTACATCAGTGTGCACTGCAGGAAACAAGAATTATCCCACTGTATGACGTAAAGGAGCAGAGCGGTGGTGGTGGGAATCCACTCCTCTATATCAATCTCCCAGAAGGAGTCAAGATCGCGCAGAGGGTGGAAGAGGGGTATCCTCAACCACCCTAAAAGACTTAGGGTGCTGAATGTGCGTGGTATTGGTACAATTCAGAGTAAGAGAGGTGAAATTGGAAGTTTGAGATAAATGGTTTTAAGTATTTCGGTATGTGGCAGAAAACGGTGGTTTGGAGTGGGATGTGAAGAAGTGGGGTGTAAGGCAATGGGTGTGCTGAATAAATTGTTCAAATATAGAGATCTGTGAATGGATGAAAACTAAGGTTTGTATGAAAGTGTGGCGGTACCAGCAGTGATGTATGGCTCAGAGGCGTGGGGTTGAAGAGTAAATGAGTGTGATAGGTTAAATGTCTTTGAAATGCGATATTTGCGGAGTATGTGTGGAGTGACACAACTGGATAGGTTAAGGAATGGGGAAGTAAGGAGAATAACTGGTGTGGTGAGAGAGCTTGCTGAGAGTGTTGATGACAATGTTCTGAGAGGGGTTGGACATATAAAAAGAATGGATGAAGGCTGTTTGACTGAGAGGATATGTAGTGCAGTGGTGTTGGGAAACGGAATGAGAGGAAGGCCAAAATATGGTCAGATGGGGTAAAACCTGCTCTGGATGTGAGGTCGGTTAATTTAATGGATGCAAGAGCTAGAGATGGATGTGAATGGCGAAGGATAGTTAAGAATGACTGTTATCGATGAATATGATGCGGAGGGGGTAAACCAGTGTAGGTTTTCAGGCCTCTCTGCTGATGAAGGGTTGCATGGAACATCTACTCACCCCTTGTTGAGCTGTGCGCTTAATGTTCTGTGTCAGGTTGGGAAGAACGAAGGGGAATGAATGCTTGGTTGAATGAATGTGAGATTGTTTTTTACCCTAGCCACCTAACATGAGGGGAATATGGCTTTTGTATATAGATAAATACACAAAGTTTGTTCTACAGCGTACACAATTTAAAATAATAAAAAAAACTTATCAAATAAATGGAAAACATAAATTCACAGGTATGTTAAAATTAGGGAAGCATCAAATTTCTGGCATCGAAATTTCCTTTCTTTTGAACAAGGGGACCATTTTCGGTTTATTCCGATAGATGAATACCCCCTCAAAAAAATAACAAAAGAATGAGGTTCTGATGACTCTACGCAGTGTTCATTTTACCTCTGAAAAGTGACGGGTCCCGGGGACTCGCATGCTCAAAAATCTATGGGTCCCAACAGAGATCTATGGGTCCCCAAAATTTAGTGTTATCAAGGTTGAAATTGTAAATCGGCGACAAATATATAATATAAATCTATATATTCATTCACTTTTAATCATCACAGTTAATTAATAATACAAAGCAGTTATCACTTCAGATTTTTCAGTTCATATATTCTTCGTGGTTTGCTGTCCCGCCACAGTTGTAATGCCTTCTCAAGGTCCAATCCATTATCATCCTCCTCATAGCGTCACCAGGAATATAATTTAGTCCATTTTGGCAGAAAAGTCCTTTTCTTACTCGGAGTATTCTTGTTAATTTTGTTTCGTTGAATCATTCACTTCGACACACGTGTTTTGCTTGCCTCCGCGATCTTCCGAATAATTTCTCCACCGTTTTGTCGTGCCGGAATTATTGCCGTTGTTATCACTTTCTCCATTATGTTTCGACTTATTACTGACAATAAGGAAATTACCAATTATTTTGTTGATTTTCACCTAATACTGTTTTTTCTGAGGCATACTTAACCTTCACCTTCCCTCGATGACAAGCACCAAAACAATGACGTAATCTCAAAGCAACGAGACCTCGTTTGCCGAGATCGACGTGCAGACGAAAACTCGAACCGCGAGACCAAAACAACAATGGCGCATCTGCCTGACAAAAAGTTTGGAGTGCGGTAAATCTTTGTTAAAAAAAAGTAATCGGGTAATAATGGCAATTTTGTGTCAAAAAAGTTGCGTCCCGGGGACGCACGTTGATTTGAGAGCAAAAATGATGCGTCTAGGATGCAGGGACGCGGGGAAACGAGAACACTGCTCTACGTCAAAGGTGAGGCAAGCCATGCGAAGCTGGCTTTCACTCGGGGGCGGGTATGGGGAGAGTTACACTTAACCATTCACAAGACAATTTTGATAGCTAGATGAACAATAACCACCATAACACGGGTAAAGAAATTGCCAAAGCCTAATGGATCAAAGGTAAAATAACAGAATCATGTGTTAGCCAGAAATCGAACCTAGTTCAACTGCTTGGAAGGTAACTATAATAACCACTACGCCAACAACATTGTCGTCAAGTATAATTGACAAATCATAGACCCTAGTCGAGTAAGGCAAGCCATGTGAAGCTGGCTTTCACTCGGGGGTGAATTTGTGTATGACGCAATAGCTTATTTTTCATTTAGCACAAAAGAAAAAAAGAGATTAAGGATGCTGTCAAAAAAGGCGTTGCCAAGATTTTACCAACAAGAAATGTTGTGAAAGGTTTGTGTGTCCCTCTGCTTCCAAATTTTTGATATTCACTAGCCAGACTTCGGCTTATGTTTCCATGCTAACATTGCAAAGCTAACTATCTACAGATTAGCTATTTTAATCCGTCCGTTCGTCCCGAGAGTTTCATTTATTATTAGTAAAATGAATATAAACTTGAAAACCACTGCTTACAACCTTAGATTTCTGTTGTAACCATAGCGATCGTGAAAATTGCAACTAGCATGACGCCCTATTTTTGCTTTTAAGGGCATCCGGCTTTCCAGTTGAATGAGACTATCGACTACAATGAAATGTTCACTTGGCGTGACACTATTGAGAAGGATTATAACGAAGCCTTGGAGAGAGGACTACCAAACCCCATCCTATACGTTGCGGAGAAATTTACTATCAGCAGCCCCTGCGGCCTCAATTTTTTCTACAGAAATTCAAGCCAATACGCGTCTGCAACTCTCTGGTTAGTAAAATCAAACTTGTGGACTGGTGATCCTAAAATGTTGAGGAAATGACCTATTTCTACCAGGATGGCATTCTGCTGCTGGATACTGGCCAACATCCTCCTTTCCATGCCAGTTATTTTATACGCCGGTTACATGATGTTGGCTACAGCTGGCTTCATTTTCATCTCGGCAGGCACTTTCACCGCCATCAGGCATGCGCCCGACTGTGTTTTCTCCATCGGAACCGTCTTTTTTGTAGTGGAATACAGCCTCTCATTTTGGATGGCTCTAGCTGCCGGTAACTGTTAAAGGTCTTGCTGGAAATCACTTGGATTTGACTATTGTCAGTAATTTTCCTAGGTGTGCTGTGCAGCATCATCGGGATTCTGGTGGTGATTATCAATTTAACGGTACCTGAAAAGATGATGGAGGTTTTCAGCATGAACGTTGACAATTATGAAGATGAAGACATTTCTTGCACAGAAACGTACCTGAATCCGGCCTTCCTTGATGTTTCAGAGGTAAGTTCTCATATTGAAAGGGCAGGGTGGAATATTTTACCACTGTACTGTGTAGTGCACACTATAGTGAAGAAAATAAGTATTTGAACACCCTGCTATGTTGCTATTTCTCCCACTTAGAAATCATGGACAGAGAGAAATAAACTAAAAACAAAAATACAGAAATCTCAATGCATGATTTTTCAACGTTTTATTTGTGTGACATAACTGCAAATAAGTGTTTGAAAACCTGAGAAAAGGAATGTTAATATATGATGCAGTAGCCTTTGTTTGCTTTTACAGAGATCAAACGTTTCCTGTAGTCTTTCACCAGGTTTGCACACACTGCTGGAGAGATCTTGGCCCACTCCTCCACATAGATCTTCTCTAAATCAGTCAGCTTTCTGTGCTGTTGCTGAGAAACACTGAGTTTCAGCTCCCTCCAAATATTTTTAATTGGTTTTAGATCCAGAGACTGGCTAGGCCATGCCAGAACCTTGATATACTTCTTACGAAGCGACTCCTTGGTTTTCCTCGCTGAGTGCTCCGGGTCGTTTTTGTGTTGGAAGAACCAGCCACGACCCATCTTTAATGCTCTGATTGAGGGAAGGAGGTTGTTCCCCAAAATCTCACATCCTCCCATCCTCTCTTTAATGCAGTGCACTTTTCCTGTCCCACGTGCAGAAAAACACCCCCAAAGCATAGTACCACCCCCATTCCTCATAGTAGGGAGAATGTTCTTCGGATTGTACTCTTTATTCTTCTTCCTCTAAACATGATTAGTGGAATTATGACCAAAAAGTTCGATATTGGTCTCATCTGACCACAAAACTTTCTCCCATGACTCCTCTGTATCATTCAAATGGTCATATGCAAATTTAAGAGGGACCTTTACATATGCTGGTTTAAGCAGGGGAACCTTTTGTGCCATGCATGATTTCAAATCATGATGTCTTAGTGTATTGCCTACAGTAACCTTCGAAATGGTGGTCCCAGCTCTTTTCAGGGCACTGACCAACTCCTGTCGTGTAGTTCTGGGCCGATTCCCCACCTTTCTTAAAATTATTGAGACCCCACGAGGTGATATCTTGCATGGGGCTCCAATGTGATTGAGATTGACCGTCATGTTTAGCTTCTTCCATTTTCTAATGATTGCTCCAACAGTGGACCTTTTTTCACCAAGCTTGCTCCGTAGCCCTTTCCAGCCTTGTGGATGTGTACAATTTTGTCTTTGGTGTCATTGGACAGCTTTTTGAGATAAAAGAGTGGATGTCACTCAATTTCCTGCGTCTTAACCCTGAAAAGACCGAAATGTTAGTTATTGGTCCATCTAAGTCCCGTGACTTATTCTCTAAAACCGCAGTGAACTTGGACAATTGCCACATCACACAGAGTGACTCACTTAAAAATTTAGGTGTCATTTTCGACCCTGATCTGTCCTTTCAAACACATGTGAAGAAAATTACTAGAACCGCTTTCTTCCATCTCCGTAACATTGCTAAAATTCGTCCTATACTTTCTCAGTCGGATGCGGAAATCATAATACATGCGTTTGTTACCTCCCGTCTCGACTACTGTAATGCACTACTTTCCGGTCTTCCGATGACCAGACTCAAGAGTCTTCAGCTGGTACAAAATGCTGCAGCGAGGCTTTTAACAAGGACAAAAAGTACGATCACATCACCCCAATTTTGGCTAACCTGCATTGGCTCCCTGTTAGCCTAAGATGCGATTTTAAGGTTCTTCTACTACTATACAAAATCATACATGGACTTTCCCCCTCATATCTTTCAGATCTGATCTCCCCCTACGTCCCGGCCCGAAGCCTTCGTTCCGAGAGCGCCGGTCTCCTGGTGATCCCAAGAGCCAAGAAGTGTTCCGCTGGTTCGAGAGCGTTCTCCATCCGGGCACCGGTGTTGTGGAATGCTCTTCCCCCTGAGATCCGATCTGCAACCTCGGTGGAAATGTTTAAATCTAGGCTTAAAACTCACTTCTACTCTATAGCATACGAGTAACCTAAACTTCTTATATGTAATAACTTGTGAAGCCCTTAGAGACTAATTGTGATTAAGGGCTATACAAATAAAAATGACTTGACTTGACTTGACTTTTTGGTCTTCGCCATGTTACAAGTTAAATTCTTCCTGATTTATGGCGTGGACAGGTGTCTTTATGCAGCTAACAACCTCAGACAGGCGCATCTGATTCAGGATTATACATGGAGTGCAGGTGGACCTCTAATGGGAGGACTAACAGGTCTTTCAGGGACAGAATTCTAGATAATACACAGGTGTACAAATATATATTTTTGCAGCTGTATCACACAAATAAATCGTTAAAAAAATCATGCATTGTGATTTCTGGATGTTCCTTTTTAGTTTATCTCTCTCACAATGGACATGCACCTACGATGAAAATGTCAGTGGGAGAAATAGCAAAATAGCAGGGTGTTCATATACTTATTTTCTTCACTGTATATTGAGTGCCACAAAACACAATGAAGATTACAAGCTACTGAGACTAAAAGTGACCAAACCGGACACATTTTCTTCTGTTTTTTGCTGAGCCTTTCACAAGTCAAAACACCCACAATCATCTCAGCTCCCTCTAGTTGAGCCTCATATTACTGTAAGTAAAATAAATACAAATTTCTTGACCTTTGAGAATTTTTACATTATAAAACATGTATTCTTGCTTATTTTTTAAACCAATATTTTTTCAAATTAATTGTTTTTTAACCATTAGGAGGAACTAAATAATACACAATATCTCTTTACTCTTATTATATTCACAGTGTATTTGTTTTTGTTGATTAAAAAAAATGGAATTTCTATTTAAAAATAATAATTCACATGTAACTAGTTGCAATGGAATAACCAAAGGGTGGTCTTTTGTATAAAATATTTTGAGGCACAACTTTTATCTTTGGGGATATTGTCGTGGCACTCGTAGCAATGCTATATGTGAGAGATGTTGAAAAAATAAGCGAGAGTGTGGATATCTGAGAGGTTGCTGGTTAATTTGCTGGCATTTGAGCTTCAATCTTTAAAATCCCAAGTCACAATTGCAAGAGAAATGTCAACTTCCTGCACAATTAACTGAAATTTGGTTTGGTCAATTTTCATGTGGTAGGCCTTTAATGCAAAATTTATCACCATTTTTTTCATATAGCTTTTTTTTATTTCCTGAATATAATCAAACACAATGAGGGCACAAAAAACAGTATACATTGTTTTACCAAAAACTTTGCTCAACATATATTGACTTGACTGTTTATTTGTCAACTTTTGAATGTGATGTACCCTTTGTGAACTATTTTTACATCTAAGTACTCCAAACCAACACAAACAATTTTCTGTTTTGCAGCATAACATATGAATGACTAAGTTCAAGGTTGTTTCAAATCCCATGATACTTTTAGGTTGTTCTAAACACAATTTTGGGCAGTTTAAAACTAAATTAGCTGATATCAAGGGTTGTTTTTGAAATAAATTACAAAATATTCTGCAGTTTGGAAAAACATGAGCTAATACATAATCATATGTAACATTATTTGGGGTCTAAAAAATGTATTTGTTATTGTAAAAGCAAGGACACTTTGGGAGTTCTGGATGTGTTGTTTTCTTTTAATAAGATTTTATTGACAACTGAAGTAGTAGATGCTTTTGATTTTTTACCCAAATTAGATTATTTATCCTCAAGCATTTTTTAAGCGGAGCCTCCTGAATCTAAGGATCATTAATAGTACAGTCAGTTTCAATTTCAATACAAATGCTTCTTATGATATGTGTCTAGAAGTTTCAGGTACCCCTTTGGCCTTTGGGGTACCCAAATTTGAGAACCACTGAGAACATTTGAGTTAATAGTAAGAACATGTACATGTTTTTAAAATTGCGCTACTAATATTTAAATTAAAATAAACAAGGTAGCTTTTATGGTAGAGTCCAGCTCTCCACTTCCATAGACTGCAACTACCGTATTTTCCGCACTATAAGGCGCACCAGGTTGTAGGGCGCACCCCCCAAAAATAGTTTTTGGTCCTATAATTTCCATACATAAGGTGCACCGGATTATAAGGCGCTACAATGGGAACGTTGACAAAACAGTCAGATAGTTCAGTCAAACTTGTTACCCCTTAACATTCCGAAAGCTTGAAAGGAAGCGAATACGTGTCTCAAATGCATCGTTCCAAATATCATTCGGAAGGTTACAGTCTTGGGATTCAAGAAATGCCAAACATTTCTTAGTTTCCATTTTATTTTTTGCTGGCAACTGTGTGGACGGCAAAGTAAGAATTTTATTGTGCAGGGAAACGGGGTTCTTTACTGTGCATATGACAATAAACACTTTGAATTGAATTTAGTTTAAAAATAGACTCATCACAGAAACATCAAGATCGTTCTAAAACAAGATACCGGGAAAATATAAAGCCGCATAGCTCACCTAAGCCATCGCGTTCAATAATGATACGTAACCATGGTCTTCTTACAACCGTGAGTGTAGTAAATCCAGGAGAGTAAAATATTTACAAATACAGAATAGTAAAAAATGTTTTCTCTATGCCGTAGTGCAACCCAACGTGTGATTCACATTCATCTTTTTCGGCCAATTGCAGGCTTGGTTTCGCCCCTTTAGCCTATGCGAGCCTGTGAATGATAAAAAGGATCCGCCCCCTTTACCTCCGAATAACTTTAGCCAATAGTGACTGATTCAAATGATGATTGACACATTGGTTAGGAAATGAAACGCCGGTATATAAATCCCGGCATACACCGCGGACTACTTCGCCTTAGGGGGAAAATCTAGTCGATGGCTGCCTGCCTTAGTTGCAAGACTTTGCGACTTAATATTGATCCATATATAAGGCGCACTGTATTATAAGGCGCATGGTCAGCTTTCGAAAAAAACAAAGGCTTTTAGGTGCGCCTTATAGTGCGGAAAATACGGTAATTTATGAATATACTTAAATCAATAATTGATCATTTTATTCGATTGTGTTTTGTGTTTTTACTTTCCAGGACCATTTCACTTTCAACACTTGAAGAGCTACCGAATTCCATATGCAGGAAAAATGCCATGTGTATCTGCATCTCTAACGTCTTTGTTTTTGTTGTGATTTAAGGTTCTGTATTTATAAATACATTCTTTTTGTATGGGATCCATGCACTGTAGTGTTACTAAACACAGATTTTTTTTTGTTTTACCTAGTTTGGCGCCTGTGGTATTTTTGATGGCTGTAAAAAAATAAAAAAACAAGTACATCCTGTAGGATTGTGGTAAATGTGTTAAGAGTTGAGGAAATAAAGAATTCTGGGCCATCATTTTGGATATTGTTTTCAGTGAATAGTGTTTTCCCTAACAAAGCATAAACTGAGATTGAAATACTTTGTCAAATTCGAGAGTGAAAGTGTCCATTTTACTTTAACAATGAAAACGAATAAAAACAGGTAGAACTGACAACAGACTATTTGGCACTTATTTTTATTGACATACTGTAATCTTTCATTAATCGCTATCGGGACAAGAACCCACTGCGATATGTAAAAATCTGCAAAGCAGGAACTACCCCCGTCCCCTCCATTTTTAACACGAGCTCTGTCGGCCCCAACTTGCAGCAATAATTGACTGGGGATAACGGATCACGGCTGCAAGGGTGCAAGAACAAACAAGCAGTGAGATTGTATTATTTGTTTCAGAATATTACATTCATTCTGCAATTTACATTCTTGTACGCTTTTGTAAAGGTTATCTCTTAAAACTGCATTTCAAAATGAAGGGGTGTCTTTGGCCTTCAGTGTCTCAGTAATACACAGCATTTTCTGCAATTATAAATAGTAATACAGTGTGTACATAATACTTACTGTAACTTGTGAATTATTTATTGTTGGTCAGAAATGTGTCATTGTACCATGCATATACTGTACGAATAATATGGCCGTCCTAATCCAGTTCTGAAGCAACCCAAAGTATTTACAGTAGCATTACATTGACACTATAAAAATGCCTAACTAAAATATAAAAGCGCTTCTTTCTATAGGAAAATAAAAGTGAACATATAGCTACTTCTCTTCCATACTCACTCCAAGCACAAATTTCACATTGTAAGGCCATTATGAGGATGTTGTCTGAGACTAAACCTGAAATGGCGAACAGGACTTATTTATGAAACGGTGACGCGATCCCCCGAATAATGTTAAAATAATAGAAAAATAAAACTTTAATCATCTGGACTCAATGCTGCCTCTTCAAATGTAGGATGGTGTCTCCTGTCCTGTGAGCAGTCTGAACATCACGGCGGGCATTGTCTTCATGTTGATCTGGTTCAGATTTCAGAAAAAAATAAGAATGCGTTATTTTTATTGAGACACAGTAATTTTTCACAACATTTGGATCCAAATCGCTTTCACAATCGGAAAATATATTCCCTCAAAAATGATTTGAAGTCATGTCACATTTATTTGTATAGCCCTTAATCACAAAAATGTTTTGAAGGACTGCACAGGATGACAACTACACTATCCCCTGTTCTTAGACCAACATGCAGGCAAGGAAAAACTCAAAACTTCAGCGTGAGGAAAAAGGAAACCCTGAGAAGTAATCGACCTTCCAGGATGACCAGGGTGGAATAGATCTAGCATTGGGTAGCAGTACATAAACATAGTAAACATCAGTCAAGTCAAGTCATTTTTATTTGTATAGCCCTTAATCACAAAGAGTCCCAAAGGGCTTCAATATATTCTATCATCAATAAAAGAGAACACTTGGTCACATGTTAAAATTTGTTCGGATAGTGCATGACAGCAACGACGCCTCAAGCCTGTAAAATAGTCCAAAAAGTCTATAACAGCAATGACGCAGCTTTCCATCTCTGCCGGCTGGTCGATGCAGGTGTTGACATGCTTCAGGTCAGACACTGGTCCGCTGACTCATCTCAAATTGTCCTTCTCTTTTATATCACCACAAGCCAGACAGTCGGAAAAAGACAGGACAATACAAAATATGAGGTTGGCATCAATCATAAGCTTTTGAAAAGAAGTGTGTCTTAAGTTTAGATTTAAAAACTTCCACTCAGGTTGCAGATCCTATCTCCGGAGGCAGAGCGTTCCACAGCACCGGGGCCCGGATAGAGAACGCTCTCGAGCTTGCAGACTTCTTCTTGGCTCTCGGAGTCACAAGTAGACCGGCATTTTCAGAGCGGAGGCTCCGTGCAGGAACATAGGGGGATGCGGTGTAATAATTGATAATAGAGATTTTTCTTTTTTTCCACTGATCATTTTATGCAAGGAAATAAATATCAACAGCTTTGATAAACAATTGACAAAATAGAAGGAAAAAAGGGCTTAGAGAAAAAAGCCACAGCTTATCTTGGTCCTGTCCCCTTCACAATTAGCAAGTCATATAATGTGATTTGTTTTTTTATAACAAGGCATTTTATGTAAGATCTCATCATCACACAAGTGAATTTATCATGAACACTTCTTATAAAAAAAACTAAATCAACATAATCAATCATGTGTAGTATATTTTTTATATTTCCTTTTTTTCATGAACTTTTTCACTCCCCTCGCCTTGCTATCTCCCTCTCTTTCTGGACCAGGTCTCAAATTAGTCTTTCATGAGTTTCCATCAGAAGAGCCAAGATAACAAAAAATAAAAAAATAAATAAAAAAACAAGTCCATCTTGATCCGATGAAACCAGTGTGGCTAGTCTCGTCAGTCAGTAGTTTCCATTTTGACGTTGAGGACCTTGAACCTGTTGTAGATGTCTGCTTTCTGCTTGATTAAGGCATTTTCAGGTGTGGTTGTCAGATAGTTGGTCATTTTCTTTCATATCATATCCTAAATGTTTTAGCATTGTACGATTAATGGCAGGGTTTTGTTTGCAGCACTTTAGATCATCTGAGCAGTTTGATATTTTATTATATATCGAAATTTGAGGAGATTAGCCTCTATGAGTAGATAATATGGACCTGGTCTATAACTAGTTTTAAAAAATATTCTTATTGCTCTGGTATCTTAAATAAAGGATTTAAGGCTGAGGGATAGGTGTTTTCCCTACATTTCAGCACAATATGTTAAATAAGGTAGTATAAGACCACTAGATGTAACTGTATTGTGTAATGCTGGGGTTGCTAACCATTTTGAACCTGAGATCCAACTTTTGACATTCCTGTCGGCCATCTTGCTGCGACAGGTACCCCAAAAAACAAAAACCTAACGAAAGGCTTGGCAGAAAATAAAAATAAAAATAGAGCAGTTTGGCCACTTTGATTTGCCGTAGTTTGTACTCTTTCTTGTGCTTTTAAGCACTTGTTTTCTGTTGCATGACACAATACAGCGGCATTTAGTAGTCAAATAATAATCACGTCACTTTAAAAAACAAGAAAATAGCCAAATTAGCAAGTAGTAACTTTCCTCGGTTGGATTTTCTATTTCACATACTGCAGTTTGTAGATTTCAGTTGTTACATGAATAAATAATAACAAAGAGATTTATCTTGTATGTGCTACATTTATTTATAGGAGATGAATAAGAAGAAACTCAATATCAAATTAAATAGTGTTGTTGCACTGCAAGATATATATCTATATCTATATATATATTTATCTATATATATATAGATATATATATATATATATATATATATATATCCATCCATCTATCCATCCATTATCAGCACTGCTTATCCTCAGTAGGGTCACGGGGGTGCTGGACCCCATCCCAGCTATCTTCGAGCAGTGGGCAGGGGACACCCTGATCAGGTTGCTAGCCAGTTGCAGGGCACACAGAGACAGACAACTCACTCATTCACACCTAGGGACAATTTGCAGACATGGGACCAAGTCACACATGTGCAAGTCTCAAGTAAGTCTCAAGTCTTCACCTTCAAGTCCCAAGTAAGTCCCAAGTATTTTTTTCTTGGGCAAGTCAAGTCACAAGTCAAGTCCCGAGTCTTAGATTGCCAAGTCCAAGTCAAGTCACAAGTCATAAAAACAGCGACTCGAGTCGACTCGAGTCCAAGTCACTAAGTCTCAAGTCCCCATGTCTGACAATTTGTACCGGCCAGTTAACCTAGAAATCAGTTTTTTGGGGGGAATGTGGGAGGAAACCGGCAGCACGGCGAGGCGGTGGTTAGCGCATGTGCTGCACAGTTCTGAGGTCATGGGTTCAAATCCAGCTACCAACCTTCCTGTGCGGAGTTTGCATGTCCTCCCCGTGCTTGCATGGGTTTCCTCCGGGCACTCCGGTTTCCACATTCCAAAAACATGCGTGTCAGGTTAATTTGCCGGTCACAATTGTCCCTAGGTGTGAACGAGGGAATTGTCTGTCCCTGTGTGCCCTGCGACTGGCTGGCAACCAGTTCAGGGTGTCCCCTGCCCACTGCCCGGAGATGGCTGGGATGGGCTCCAGCACCCCCGCGACCCTACTGGGGATAAGCGGTGCAGATAATGGATGGATTGATGGAGAAGGAAACCGGAGTTCCCGGAGGAAAACCATGCAGGCACAGGGAGAACATGCAAACTCCACACAGGAAGACTGGTAGCTGGATTTGATTGATCCCATGACCTCAGAACTGTACCACCGGTGCGCTAACCACTCAGGCTATTTATATATATATATATATATATATATATATATATATATATATATACACACACACACATATGTGTGTGTGTGCAATAATCAAGCACTTTCTTTGGAGCAGATGGCGCACAGCAGATGTTAGCATGCTGCTAGCAATACACTTTGTTTACGTGAGCAAAAAAAGACTGCAAAACCGTGAGGGGGAAATTATAATTCGTGCAGATGTCGAACTCTTACCTCACCCACCGACACGGAAAGTGTTTGCACGATTTTCTCATGCGGCATGGCAACAACGCTTTGACCGTTTATCTCTATAATTCGATGCCCGACGCGAACGCCGCCTCTTTCGGCGATCCCGCCTCGCATCAGGCTACAGATCTAAAAAAGAGAAGAAAAAGAGCCATAAACATTGAAATAAAGCAAACCATGTGCATGCATGCATGTCTGCTTCACCAGATACTCACAATGCCATTTTGAACACTGAAGCCAAGCTGGAATTTTAGATCAGGCCTCTTGATGAGGACGGTGGTGACTGGAGGGCAACTTACGATGCTCATCTTGACTTTTAGTTGATTTTTCAATCCCTGGAATAAAACGCACATCAGTTATCTAAACGGTAAAGTGCTATCAAATGAACTAAATAGTATAGTATAGTATAGTGTAGTATAGTATAGAATTTACCGGTAATATAATTTTCCTAGTGAGGATAAGCTGTGCAGAAAATGGATCATTGATTTCAACGTAGTGTAGGCCTTCATTGTTCATAATGAGATTAGACGTGGCACTCCAGGATAATCTATCAATAAAGGGTACCAAAGCCATATCCCCCTAGTGGGAGGTGTCGAGAGGCAACAACACCCTGACATTAACCAAACAATAATTCCACTTCACTCTTCCCAATGATAATGCAATGGCCTTAGGAACAACACCATGCAAAAATAAGGATAAAGAATAAAATATGAATCACGTTTTTCTATAGTAGATTGGTGAAATATGGTTTCACAGTTGTGTGTGCTACAAGTTATGTATTAAGTATTGTTATTGTAGTTTTTTTTATATAAATGTGGAACATAATCAAACAACTAAATCCACTTGTTTTGATGCATTTCAAAGGGCGGCCATCTTGACACTTGCTGTAGAATTTGTCAGGCCTTTGCTATGGACGTATCACGGCTCCGCTTGAAAAAGCAGGTGAGCTGTGATTGGTTATGAGCTTAGATTAATTTTCAATGATCAGCAAGAATCAAAATGACTGCCCCCTAGAATGGATAAAAACAGGTATATGTACACACAGTTTTTCTTAGACTATTGGGGTTCATTTTGCTAAGAAAACGCCAGGTACAGTAAGTCCACCAAGATTTTTTTATATATATTTGGCCTGTGGTTTTTGTGACACATTTTCAAATAATTATTTAATTAAGTCACCCCTCGTCCCTGGGGCAAAGTATCTTAGTATCCTCCATTGGTGGAAATTTGTCACTGCAGTCAAACAACAGATCTGTATGTACCGTAAATTCTGGACTACAAGCCGCTACTTTTTTCCCAAACGTTCAACCCTGCGGCTTATTCAGTGATGCGGCCAATTTATGTAATTTTTCTAACGGCCAACAGCGGCGCTTGAGTACAAAAGGTAAGATTTAGACCGGTGGAATATATGCGCAGAGGAAGACTGCAACTTCTTGGCTTGTGCATAAATTAAATTAGAGTAAATATACCCACGGGACTTAAAGTCGGGTTTGGGTTAATTTTGTGTTTGTAATGTGGGCGCATGCGGCTTATATACAGGTGCGGTTTGTGTAAGTACAAAATCGGTTTTCCTCTTAAAATGTGATGGGTGCGGCTTATAATCAGGTGCGCTCTATAGTCCGGAATTTACGGTATTTGGAAAGGGCTTCGTAGGGCAGGGGTGTCAAAATTAAAGGGACGTAGGGCCAAATGAAATAATTGCCTATAAGCCAAAGACCAGACTAATCGAATGTTGACGGATTTAAAACGATGTACATCGTCTGGTGAACCTAGTTGAACTTACTGAAAAACTAACAAATATATTTAGATATTATCAGATGCATAAAGCAACATTCGAATGACTCTGTCATTAATCTATGATTTTCATAAGGCACAACATTTTTTTTCTTTGTACAAAAATCCTTACAAAATAAACATTGAATAAAAGAAGCCGGTATTATTCAGGCCCAATCAGACCCCTATAGTTTGTATTTTTTTAAGAGAGGTCGCTAGGGTCCTGGGGCCCATCCCATCTTCAAGCAGTAAGCAGGGGACCCCTGAGCTGGTTGCCAGCCAGTTGAGGGCACACAGACACAGAAAATTTACTTGCTCATTCACACCTAGGGACAATTTGGACCTGCCATGCACGTCTTTAGAATGTCAGAGGTAAGCAATGCAGGTAAGGGGAGAACATGCAAACTCCAAACGGGTAGGCTGGTAGCTGGAATTGAACCCTGAGTCTCTGCACTGTGGGGCTGTGCGCTAACCACCCAGCTGCCGTGCAGTCTAACGAGAAAAATAATAGTTGCAATTTTCAACAGAAACATGGTAATATATAATTTTATTCAAATGTAATAAAATAAAGTACGCAAATTAATTAGTAACTTTAACAGGAAAAGTAATGGACAGTAAAGAAAATACACAACGACTCCAAGTGTAAGATAAATTAATGTATTAAGATCATCTCAGAGTCTGTGCAAGACCTTAAGTATGCCACCCGCAGGCTGTAGTTTGCACATGCCTGTCGTGGGGCCATGCACGAGTTTGACAAGAGGATGCGGTTCAGCCTTAAGACACAAACAGCAGCCCCCAAAAAAAACAACAACTTCAACACTACACAACCAGACCAACAAAACAATAAAGCCATGTGTCAAATATCAATGTTGAAGATCTTCATACCTTGATGATGCCCTGGCAGGTAGCAAGTGGCAACCCCACCAGGCTGGTGTCATTGATAGACATGATCTGATCCCCAACGCTGAGTTTCCCGGAGCGTGCCGCTGGGCCGCTGTTGAGCATTCCGGCGAGGATGACGGTGGGCAAAATGGAACCCCAGCCCGACTCCACAATCACTACACCGAGGTTCTCGCCCTTCTGTTTCTCTACAAACAGCTACAATATACACTTAATTTTCCTCCTGCTCAATATTGAATTCATAATATTTCCCCCTTAGTTGCACACACACCTCTTTGCAGTTGTCGGAGTTTGAGAAATGGATGAGGTCATCGTGGTACATTTCCTGGGAGTTGATGATGTCACTGTACTGTTTCTGACTTAAATCCGTCGGGTTGATGCCATTGGCTCGAAGGAATTCTCTGTAGGCCACGCTAAAAGCCTGACCGATGGATTGTGCAATGAGCTGGGCCTGGGGGATAAGGGACACAAGTCAACAAAAAAAAAGCATCAGGCTGCCAACAACGCGTCACCCAAGAAAATGGGACAGCACATGGCACATATTTAAGTTAAATTCATTCAAGAAACATGTTTAAAGTTAAATGTCATACCTCTTTAGGATAAATCAATTGAACTCTTCCAAAGAAATACATAAAAATGTATATTTTGTATAAATAAATAAAATAGCGGCCTGTAAGATTGTACTGATTTGGAAATAAACAACCAGCAATTACCTATTTTAATAAATTACATGATCCTTTTTGCTCCATATTTTTTTTTTCCTTAAAAATATTTCTCCTGCCCTGGAAGATCTCCAAATAAACATTAAAACATAAAATGTTAATTATAAAAAAGAAATAGCAAGTTTTTACAACAGGGCAATTTATGAAAAACAATATTTTAAAAGAAATCTTACACCAAATTTGTATTGCAGTGTATTATATGAGCCTTTAATTGGCTCATACTTCATCCATCCATCCATTTATTATCTGTACGACTTATCCTCAGTAGGGTCGCGGGGGTGCTGGAGCCCATCCCAGCTACTCCGAACTGGTCGCCAGCCAGTCACAGGGCACATTGAGATAGACAGCTCACTCGCTCAATTAAACTGTTTTTGGAATGTGGAAGAAAACCAGAGTGCCCGGAGGAAACCCACGCAAGCACAGGGAGAACATGCAAACTCCACACAAAAGGCTCGATCTCATGACCTCAGAACTGTGCCTCACACGCGTTAATCACCGCGCCGCCGAGCAGCCCAGGCTCATGCTCAGATGGTGAAAAAAAACTCCAACAAAGGACCTATTTTTTTGAAAATACTTTACACCAGGGCTCTCCAACGTGGTGCCCGTAGGACCAGTATTGGGTCATTGTGATTTTCGGGTAACATTTTTTGTTTTAGTGGTTGACTCAGTCTATTTAACCTCACTTCCAACAATTTACTCATCCACAGCTAGCCAAGTTAACTAATAATTGTGGAAAATGGAGGGTTGACATGTAATTCAAGTCACTAAATTCAAAATGGATCTTCGATGTCTGTCATCGATTTTGGTAGTTAATAAGTAAAGTTAATGCTAAATGAACTGCCTTTTATTTAGCACTTCTTACAATGTATTCCACACTTACCCATTTACACACACACACACTCAGACTCCAATATAAGAAAGTAAGTTACAAACTAACTCGTTCATTAGGGAAGTTACTTATGAGCTAACTAGTTCACTGTGGTATTTAGCTCATTCACTACCAGTTAACACATTGCTAGCTTAGTTAAGTAGAAAGTAAAGGATTGACGTCTTAACCTGTCAATGGCAAATTCAAATGGTTAATTAACGCATGTAATGATCATTGTTAGTGAACCTGGTAATACGATAGTAAAGACATAGTAACAAGATGATAAGTTGTTATTTTAGAAATGCATATCTCAACACAATACGCAATGCTCTTGTTTTTTTGCTTACTTTAATCGTAAAACCCATCGCAAATAGCAATAAAAAACTTGAAAGAATATATATTTATATTTCTTAACAATCCTGTAGTCATCTTTACTATGCAGCCTCTTATTAGATATTCTACAATTACAAAATGCTAGCAGACGGAAGACATAATAATCAAAGATGACTTAATTGAAGCATATTTGAAGCTAATAATATTTAACGATCCATCAAACTGCCACAACTTATGATTTAGCTCATATAATTTGAGTGACAATAGGGAACTTTGTGTTTATTGATGTGATAGAAATCAATTAACCAGGAAGTTATTTCCCGTCACACCTCCAAAACACAATTTTAGTCTCAATCCCTTATGTTTTTTTCTCTTCCCCTTTCCACTTCTTAGGCAAGGGCAATGACTTATTTAGGAATTAGGAATACTTCTGATTTACAACATCAATACTAGCCCTTCGCCTATTTTGACGTAACATATGCGCCAACTGTTCATTCCTTGTTTGCTTCTTATTTCACTCACCTAAAAGCAGTAACATTGAAACAACAATTATGTGTTGAACTTGCAAAAGAAATGTCGCCCGAGGAATATTGCGCTTCACTCTTGTTTATTCTTCTTCATCTTCCTGCAATCAACTCTACCGCGCCCCTGTGATTTTCCTTGTATCGCAGTGCCCTCTGTAGGAATATACATTCCATAACACAACACAACATGAACACATATAATTGGTTCATTACCTGGGTAGGGAGAATTTAGGGCACCCCGACGTGACTTGGTGAAAAGAGGCTCATGTCCCTAACTTTTGTATCTCACTCTAAGCTTTGCAGAGGGTTTGGACTTTGTCCCTAACTTTTGTATCTCACTCTAAGCTTTGCAGAGGGTTGGGACTTTCTCACCCTCACTGTCAACCCGCTTTGCTGTAGTAAGGGAGTAGGAGGGAGTAATAGGATTTAACCTTATAGTTTTGCTTCCAGAAATACGAGTTTATGCATTTTTAAAACACTGGTAAGCCAAAGGAATGACTACTTACATCCTCTGACTCAAAGACGTAGCATATCATGCCGTACTGACTTGGCCCTTCGCTGCCCGACTCTACCGATTCTGCATAGTCCTCCTCCGATGCCTGGGACAAACGTCTCCGTGCCATCAGAACCACAATGCTGCCAATGTCAGCAATGTATGAGATGGTACGCAGCGCGCTGTCCATCATCGTGTCCTGGAGGGAGAAAAAAAAGTTACATTTTTTGCATGTAAATTCAAGCAAAACTATAAACTACCGTAAATTCCGGACTATAGAGCGCACCTGATTATAAGCCGCACCCACCACATTTTAAGAGGAAAGCCGATTTTGTACTTACACAAGCTGCACCTGTATATAGGCCGCATGCGCCCACATTGAAAAATGTAATACAAACACAAAATTAGTCCAAATACGACTTTAAATCCCACGATTGAAACTGAATGTCCTTCATTAAAGTACACAGTCCAAAAATCTCAGCTGACTAAATGCACGGATAATGATACCGGTACTTAAGGTTTGATGCAGACCTGCAGAGTCCGGGTCCCGTCGAAAGTAATCCAAGGAAAAAAGTGTATATTTCCAAAGGTAAGGGTGGGAAGGATATATATCCACTATTGTCCGCCGCGTCCACAAACACGTCTCACCTTTACTCCACTTCCCGTCAGCCTTCTTTATCATTTGCCCGTGCAAAACATATCAAAAAAAGTGTCTGAAATAAATACATTACAAAAATATACAGTTGCAAATACATATTATACATGGTTACACATATTTACAAAGAAAGACGGTACACCGAGAGAGTTTTCAAAGCTTTAATAATAATATTATAACTTTCATCCCAAACCGTGCCTGTGAAGGGTAGCAAAACGCTACTAGGTACACGCTCGCACAACAGTAACCGGCTCTGTCAAAAAAAACATATCGTATTTGTAGTAAACAAGGTGAACAGTCCTCATCTTCCTCCTTATACTTGACGTCATCAAAGTCATGTTCCCGAGTATAGGAAAGAGACTATGTCAAATAGACGTCGTCCCACGCTCCCTTAATCAAAAACACGCTAGCATCACGCTCGCAGAGTAAAGTTCTGCTCGATTGCATTTAGCTTGAAAGCTGCGTCATGTGCCTTTCTTTTTGCGATTAAATTAGTGCACAAGCTAAGAAGTTGCAGTCTCCCTCGGCGCATATATTCCACCGGTGTACTCGAGCGCCGCTGGCGGCTGTTAGAAAAAATACATAAATTGGCTGCATCACTGAATAAACCGCAGGGTTGAACGTTTGGGAAAAAAGTAGAGGCTTACAGTCCGGAATTTACGGTAATCTGGGACAGTCTCATTGTTCACCTGTGTGTCCGCGTTGAGCACTTTCACCGTTTTAGTGGAAATGAACAAGTCAACTTCAGTCATCATTTGGGAGTCTTCGTCTTGGCTCTTTTACATAAAAATGGCAAATAATGCGTTGAAAAATTAAAAGTGACATTCGCTTTTGAAATCTTAATAAATTGTACTGTACCTTGATACGAGTGACAGCCTCATGAGCCTGTGACATGCGGACGGTCTTGGAGGGATTCTTGTCAGAGAGAACTTGGGTGCAGCCAAGGTAGTTTGCAGCAAAAATGATTCCATCAATGAGATCTTCTGGCTCACAAGGACCTGGCACTTTGTGGAAAAGCCACAAAGGGAAAAAACGCTTCCAGTGTGAGATTTTAAAATCTTTCAGAATTCGTATACATATAGACTGAATGTACTGTATTCTAAAAAAACTTACCGTCTTCAAAACTGGGGAAGGAAGCAGCTTCTTGTGTTTTCTATAGAAAGAAAATGTTGTTTTATGTCAGCCGTCTTGTGTTAATTTTCATTCAACGTTATCTAATATTGAGATTGTTTCTACTTACTTACAATCTAAATTGTTAAAATTTACACTTTAAAAAATGAGAAATGATATCTCAGGCTTAATGTCCTTTTTAAATTAGTTTACATCATTACAAGTTTCACTTTCCAAAAATTACATACATTTTAAAGAAATCACAAAGTATTATAAAATACATAATACATAAATAAATAATTGAAAAGTTACTTTTACTTATTTTATGATAACGTCTCAAAATAATGATTTTAAATATCAATTTTCATATTCCAAGAATGATTTTTAGCAAAAATAAAAAACATCACACCTCAATTAACCAAAACTATTTGTTAGCGTGCTTGGATGTTGCTGTATTGTGTAGTGCAATTGAAAACGAGTGCTACAAAGCACAAGGAAGCATACAAACTATGTATTTGATTTTTTTAGGGTAACCTTAGCAGCACTGTTATGTCAGCTCCCTTTAGGTGAGCCTCATGATATTATCAGTATTATTAGTATAGTATTTTAAAAATTGCATATTAATATGATACTTTGTGTATTTTGACTTATCATTTAAATCAGTGTTGCCTTTTTTTTGTTTTGTTTTTTATCCCTAGAGGTGCTATGTAATACGCAGTGCCCTTTTAAAACAACACTAGTGGTGGTTTAAAATTACTGTAATAGCAAACTGAATATTTTAATAGAAGCCCACTATGCACACATGTTTGAAATTTTTATTGAAAATATATGCTTTTTTTAAGCGAAAATTAACTCAAGAATTAATTTGTTGAAAACATTTAAGCATGACATAATCTTGTATTTACAGTAGTGTATACCAAACTCTGTTGATCTAATAACACCCACGAAGGGTAATTATGTGAGGTATCTGAACTAAATATGAAATATAACCTTAGGAGAGCCACTTTCGTCATCTGGAGGTAGTTCTGGACTTTGAGGCCTCCCCAGTTTCTCTGGAACATGCTCTTGGATCACAACTGGGCTTGGCTCCTCATCCTGATATTGAGAAAAAGATAAAGATTTTTAACTTTGGTCACCCTCAGATAAATCATTATGTTTTAAAAGTCATTTGCTGCAGACAATTTTTTTTTTAAACCCACAGCCGTCAATGTGTGTTTACAGGCAGGGGTTGCTGATTGTATTGTTTCTGCGTTTTATGTGTTCACAAGTTAGGTTTAGGGCAGCAGTAGCTCAGGAGGTAGAGCGCTCGTCTTGGGATCAAGGGATCCCAGTTCGAATCCCGGCTTGTCCGTGTTACATGTCAAAGTGTCCTTGGGTAAGACACTGAACCCCTAATACCCCCAATAAGCAGGTTAGCGTCTTACATGGCTGCAATACAAGGCCGCTATTAGGAAATGTGAAGCACACTGTAAAGCGCTTTGGGAAGTCATTGACGTGAAAAGCGCTATATAAATGCAGATCATTTCATTTACTATTTACATTTCATTTATTTCAACTGTGGCAGTTTATTATTTGGTCGCAGAAAATAAAATGTGGCGGAGAAATAGGCAAATACTATATACAGTATATATACAGTGGGTTGTGAAACTATTTGGCCCCCTTGAACTTTGTGACCTTTTGCCACATCTCATACTTCAAACATAAAGATATAAAACGGCAATTTCTTGTGAAGCATCAACAACCAGTGGTTCACAATCAAAGAGTGGAAGACACTTTTTTGGATATTTTAAACTTTAAAAAAAAAAAAAAAAAGTGGGTGTGCAAATTTATTCAGCCGCATTGAGTTAATACTTTGTAGCGCTATCTTTTGCTGCGATTACAGCTGCAAGTCGCTCGGAGTATGTCTCTATCAGTTTTGCACATCGAGAAACTGATATTTTTGCCCATGCCTCCTTGCTAAACAGCTCAAGCTCAGTGAGGTTGGATGGAGAGTGTTTGTGAACAGCAGTTTTCAGTTCTTTCCACAGATTCTCATTTAGATTGAGGTCTGGACTTTGACTTGGCCATTCTAATACGTTGATATGTTTTGGGTGAACCTTTCAATTGGAGCTTTTGCTTTATGTTTTGGATCATTGTCTTGTTGGAAGACAAATTTCTGGCCCAGTCTCAGGTCTTTTGCGGACTCCATCAGGTTTTCTTAGAGGAATGGTCCTGTATTTGGCTCCATCCATCTTCCCATCAATTTGAACCATCTTCCCTGTCCCTGCTGAAGAAAAGCAGGCCCAAACCACGATGCTGCCACCACCATGTTTGATTGTGGGGATGGTGTGTTGAGGGTGATGAGCTGTGCTGCTTTTACACCAAAAATAACGTCTTGCATTGTTGCCAAAAAGTTCGAAAAAGGTCTTATCTGACCAGAGCACCTTCTTCCACGTGTTTGGTTGTGGCAAACTTCAAACGACACTTTTTATGGATATCTTTAAGAAATGGCTACCTTCTTGCCACTCTTCCATAAAGGCCAGATTTGTGCAGTATACGACTCATTGTTGTTCTATGGACAGATTTTTCCACCTCAGACTTCTGCAGTTCATCCAGAGTGATCATGGGCATCTTGGCTGCATCTCTGATCAGTTTTCTCCTTGTATGAGCTAAAAGTTTAGGGGACGGCCCGGTCTTGATAGATTTGTAGTGGTCTGATACTCCTTCCATTTCAATATTATTGCTTGCACAGTGCTCCTTGGGATGTTTACAGCTTGTGAAA